>NC_083684.1:71992797-72316130 GCF_033118175.1 Dama dama | reverse complement strand
GCTTCCCTACTCCTGTATCTTCCCCATATATATACTCTATTGTTTCATTTTTCTTCATACCATTGATTACCACCTTTAAGTATCTGGCTCATTAATTTCTCTCTCCACCCTCTCTAGAACAGCACTGCTCAGGGGAACGTTCTTTGGTGAAGGGACTATTCCAGATCTGCACTGTCCAACATAGTAGTCGTTAGCTGCAGGTGACCGGTGAACATTTGAAAGGCCAGCACAACTAAGGAACTGAACTGGTAAGTTTGCTTTAGTAGGTTTACATTTACTCAGCAACACAGGCTAGTAGCTTCTCTGGAATGAGTGTAAGCCCAGTGAGACAGGGGCCTTTCCACCCTGTTTATCATGGTGACCCTTCCCTGTACCAGCACTTTGCATTTTGGCAAGTGATCAAGCAGTATTTGTTGACACATCACAGCTTCTAAGTGCTTTGGTGAACAGTGCACCAAGACATTTGGGCCTTTCAGCCTTATGCTTGCCCATATTTCAAATTTCAGGAAATCTCATTGGCACTGAAATTGCGTCCCATCTGTAAGTTATGGGAAGACAGCTGCTGCTGCAAAGTTCCCATCTTTTACTTGGGAGCCTAAGCAGGTCATGGGGTAACAGGACCTTGGTTTAAACCCCCACCTGCTTCTTCCCAGATGAGCCAGGTCAGGGACTTGCGTTCATGCTCCCCCAGCATGAATGGGTCTGTGGAGTTTCTCTGGGGCTGCTGGCTAGAATAATTATAGGACTTAAGAACGGGACTTCATGCACTTCTAGCCTTTTAACCCCTCAAAAGAAGTCAGTGTTTTTACATACTTAAGTCTTACATGGCCCTCTAACATAACCTTCTTCAAATAGAGCCTGCTCATTCCTTACCAATTTATTCTTAGGTTCCATTTCAAAAAAGTATCAATAACAAAATCTTTCCTCTATGTTAAAGTGGTTATTCCTGCTTTAAGCCACAGGTATTAAGTTTCTGTATTTTATACTCTGTTGTAGCTGCTCAACTCTTACAACTATTTCAGAGGATAAGTTTTTTTTTTTTTTAACACATTATCTAAAAATAGATAAAAACAGGTGCTCATTATTACAAGCTACAGATATTTTCTCCTTTTCAGTATTTTTCTCATTTTGTGCTTTAGTGAGAACAATGCTATGTATAGGTTGCAGAAAGAACCTGTTAACAAAGCACCTAGTGTTCTGTCATTGAGTAGCTCATGTTCTATGGAAACCTATCTTTTAATAGGAAGCTAGACAATATTCACTGCCTGGGTTAATACAGAGATGCAACTAATTATCTACTTTGTTCTAAGGAAAAGTTGGTTTTAACATTTCTCTTGGGCCAACTTTACACTTTTCCAGAAATCCTTCCATCTTACTGTTTGTTCATTCCTGTACTTAACAAATACTTACTGAGCCCCTATGCTATGTCAGGAGCTGGTGACACAGCAGGAAGGTGACAGTCTTCCATTTTATGAGCATAGTTACTGGCAGGACCTCTCAAAGTGGAAGGTCACCCTCTCACCCAATTTCCTTCTCTGGAGACAATCACATCCTATAGTTTCTATATTCTCCCAGTGGTAACAATTGCTATATTAATACCTGGTGTATGTTTGCCTGTATATTTTTAAGGGAGAAAAAAAAGACATTGGTATCCTGTAATGTCTGTACATCTTTATATACGTTAAGGCGGGCTTCCCCTGGTGGCTCAGATGGTGAATCTGCCTGCAATGCAGGAGACCCAGGTTTGATCCCTGGGTTGGCAAGATCCCCTGTTGAAAGGAATGGCTACCCACTCCAGTATTCTTGACTGGAGAATTCCATGGACAGAGGAGCCTGGCAGGCTATAGTCCATGGGTTGCAGAGTCGGACAGGACTGAGTGACTAACACTTTCACTTCACATGTTCACGTTAAGTTATCTATGTTAAAAGGTATATACTTTTAAGAAACACAAATATCTCTTGGTGATTGTTTCATATCAGTACATAAAGCTGGCTTATTCTTCATTTTTTGGCCATACCAGATGGCAAGGGGATCTTAGTTCCCCAACCAGGGACTGAACCCACACCCCTTGCAGTGGAAGAGCTGAGTCTTAACCACTGGACCACCAGGGAAGTCCCAAGCAGGCTTATTCTTTTGACAGTTGTTTAAAACACTATAATGAGAACGTGTATTGCTGAATATCTGCATAGTTTCTTTTCTCTGTATAGTTTTTTAACTTGCTATTTATTTACTCTTATCTATCCAGAAAATGGGCTCTTTTCTTCTTCATTTCTGACTTACTACTGTTTTTATCTTATGTTTCCTCAGAACTCTTAGAAGTTTTTTTTCTCCTCAAAAAAAGTTTGAGTCCAATGCTTAGTTCATTTACTTTCCTTCTTTTTCAGTTAATAGTTAAAGCACTTCAGGTCTTGAAATTACTCCAGAGACTGTACCTGGACGCTAGGGAAGGTGGTCCTCAGATAATAGGATTAAGGTTACATGGGTCCTAGAGAGCAAATGGATGGTAACAGAGAACATGAAGTATTCTTGAATAAAGACTGCACAGTATGTGACCACACCCTGATAGGCTGGATTCCTGCCAAAACATGTCTGATAGCCATTCAAGGTTATAGACTTTTGACCTTATCCCCAGGAATGTGACCATTTCAAAGTTCTTTGTAGCACTATTTTAAAATTTCTTCTATCATCCCTTACCTATGCTCCCCTGGGAGCCTGGCCTAGTCTTCAGACTCTCCTCTTTGAAGATTTCCTCATCTCTTTAATTTTTCCAACTGTTTATTCACTCAACAGTTTCCTAAGCTGTAACGTCAGTCATTTCCTAGCAACTGGGGACATGCAAAGGAAACTGAAATAAGGATGCCTGGCTCACTCATGCTACTTAACATTTGTTCTAGATGTTCAGATAGATAATAGAACCCAAATTGGAGAAACAGAACCTGTTTTACTATATATTCATACAGTTGACCCTTCACATCTGTCTGTACTTCACAATTTCATTGTATTTTTTTAAAGTAACATGAAGTGCTTCACGAGTGGCCTGTTATCCTTGTACAGGGGCCATGCTAATCCTCTCTGTTCCAATTTTAGTATGCATGCTGCCGAAGCAAGCACTGTACTGCACCATTTTATATAAGGGACTTGAGCATCTACAGATTTTGGTATCTGTAGGGTCCTAAAACAATCCCCCATGGATATCAAGAGATGGCTGTCCTGATGTGATCAAGGTTTTAGAGTTTGTCTTTCTTATGACAATCTGGTGTAAAAACAGAATGAGACATTTCATTTCTATTATTCAGTGTGGGTCTCTTCAGTCTGTTTTTCTGTTGTTCTGTCAAACAAGGGGAGAGCTAAGATGAATGATCTGCCTGCACAGATTACATTGAGAATCTGCTCTCATATGAGTCCTCTGATGCTGAACACAATGAGGACTCCTACTGAAGGGCTTCTTGTCAGTGGGTTCTGTGACTCCTCATGCCTTACATTGATTACATTCTCAGACACTCTCCAATATCTACTTCTATAATATTGAAAACAGAGCTGTTTATGAAACCTCTCCACAGCAACCATTTCCCCGTGATTTCAGAGTTCTCAGATACAATGATTTGATGTAAGAACTTTTCCAAACAGAATACAACTGGAATTTTTTGTCCAGTATGAATTCTCTCAAATCAGGCTATAAGCATTTCCTGCTATGTTTCCTGGGATTTCTTCTGTTTGAGTTCTCATACTGAAAAACATGATGAAAAGGACTTCCTCCATTTGAGGTTTTTCCATGTGAGTCTCCTCTGTGAGCTGAGCTAAAACCAGGCTTTCTCACACTAAACGTATTTATTTACTCTTGTTCCTGAAAGAATTATCCTTTGTATAAAACAAATGATTTCCTACATCCCCCACATGTTGGTTTTATAGCCCATGTGAGTCCTCTCAGGCTACACAAAAAATCTTGAGAAGAATTTCCTTCTATTCCTCCCAACAATACAATCTTCTTGTACTAGCCTTTTTTCCCTACTAATGTCTATACTAATTTGAGTTGCCACATTCATATTTGCAGGGCTCTTCTGCTTAAATTCTTGACAAATCAAAAAAAATTTAACTGTCCTGCAGGCTTTCCTACAATCATGACCTTCAAAATAGTGTCTTTATTCCATTGCATTGTCCCTAATGTTTGAATCTATATAGATTATGTCTCAAGATATTCCACCCAAGCCACACATATGGTAGGTAATACTTTCTTGAAAGAACATTGAGTGAGAAGGCTTAAGATGTGAGTCCGATCAAATATTTCTCCACACTCCTTTTTCAAATTAGTGCCTTTTTGAAGATTAATTCCATGTCTTAAGCATTTACCCAGGTTCCTTTCTACTTCAGCCACTGCCTGTGCTGCCATTTTTGCTGTCATGGAGAGCTAAGAAACCTGCAAACTGGGCTGCATTAGTGAGACCTAGCTTTCATTCAGTTCCAGTTCTCTGCCTTGAGGAGAGGCACAGCTACAGTAGTGCTGGGGGAAAGGGACCACTGAAGGAGATGGTTCTCTTAACAGTAAGCAGGCCATTCCAAACACCTGACTCCCATGTTTTTATGTACTGCCTGGACCTCAGACAGGGGCATGCCACTGGCTTCACAGACCTTTACTTGGGTGTTTCTAAGTCACCTCCTATTCATACTTCATTAATAGAACCAGTCAGGACATGGTACAGTTGCAAAAACATGTGCATTTAGGTGGAAGCTATTAGGTAGTTCTTTGTACGATTCATCCGTCTGCTTAAAATTGTTTCAACATAAAAAAAGCCAAAAAAAAAAAAAAGTCAAAGAGAACCTATTTCCACCCTTCAGAAGTCTTGGCCTTTACCAGACTTCCATGTCACTGACCGATGCCAAAAACTCCATAGTAGTAATACCTCTGTTTTCAGTTCAGTCACTCAGTTGTGTCCAACTCTTTGCAACCCCATGGAATGCAGCACGCCAAACTTCCCTGTCCATCACCAATTCCTGGAGCTCACTCAAACTCATGTCCATTGAGTCGGTGATGCCATCCAACCATCTCATTTCTGTTACTGTATTTTAAAAATGAGATACTGATACATTTAAACAGTGTGTATGAAAAATGCATATAAATACATACATTACAAAGAAGAGTCACAAGAAATCCCTTCAAGCCTTCACCTGTGAGCAGTTCTTTGCAGCTTCCTTTCCTGTGCCCTCCTGATCAGTTACTCAACTGGCCCCATTGTATCCACCTCGAATGGAGATGAGCCACCTTCTCCCAGCCCTGTTGCTACTCTCTTGGGGCAGATGTTAACTGCCTCTTCCCCATGTGCTACTACTGCAGCCCCCTGCCTGCTTGCATCTGGGTCCTTCTGTCCTCAGAGTGAGCTGTAAAAAGCACAGCACACACCTACTCAAGGAAGGTCAAACCCCCCTGACAGTGGAGGCCCCAAACTTAACTTGCCTATCAGTACACCTTGGTTACTTCCTTCCAGAAGTTACTTTCCACTCCCAGAATGTGCCACCCTTGCTCCATTCTCAGGGTAACCCCAAGTAGCGTTTCTGCACCTGGAAACTAAGCTCTTCGCCTCGATTCTTGCCCATCTGCTGACTTTCTGTTCTTCAGGCATTGGCTTAAAATCTTGGCCCTGCAGTGTCCCCTGACCCCACCTCTAGACTAATTCCCTGTTGCTCCCTGCTTTACACCATGTTTTTTCTTCTTCGTCCATACCACTAGTTAACTGGTGTTTACTTGGTTACATCTGTGTAGCATGTTGGTAGAAGGTGTTCATCTGTTAGACGGAGGAGTCTACAATCACAGGGATTACATTAGGTCTTTGGCTTACTACCAAGTACATACTTTCTCTTTTTTATATTGCATAGGACACAAGGGGCCTTCCACAAATATTTCTGAGGTCAAGGGGAGACAGTGGAGGAAGAACATCACATAAAGGATTCTTTGTGACGCAGCATAAACATGTTAGGCACCTATCACCCCAGGCCTAGCTTGTAACACAGGATTTCTTGTTCTAGGACACCACCCCTGAATCTCCCATTCCTTGGGAAGCCAGCTTTTCTGACATGTGCAGAACCATAAGTGCCCAATGTCGTCTCCCCCCCCCCCCCCCGCCGCCACCACCCATGGCAGCTAGATTCAGGAAACTGCTAGATCATCCAGAGATGCGTGGCTGGAAGGTCATCACCAAAGATGCAGGCCAGCTACAGATTTCACAGCTGGACACTGAAAGTTCCAGGTAGTTCCGGAGCCACTTGCATTAAAGCACAGAGAACAAAGGGGAACACAAGAAGTTCTCCTTACAAAGCCAACACACTCTGATAGAGAAATGTCCAAAAATAACAAACACAAAGAAAACCACCCACCTCCCCAATGTAATTTATGAACGTTGATGCAGAAATCCTAAAAAAGTTAATAAACATCAGGACATTACAACAGGGGCACGTCTATAATTATGTCACTGTTAATTTTTCAAATGAGAAAATCTCCATGATCCCTTTGGAGAGCTTTGGAGGGGGAAAATTGAGACTATTACTAATTTTCATTTACTAGAAAGGGTGAGATGACTGTTCCTTTATCCAGATAAAAAGTGATATGAATCAAAGCAGAATCCAGAAACTTCCCCTTTTAAGTCAGAGACCAGATACTTAAAATTGTCACATTCTTAGCCCAGTGTTTTGGAAGCAGTAGCTGTGAGGAATGTAATTACCTCCTCGCGTACCTTGAATGCAAAAGAAGTAAAATAATATTTGCCAGTAATATGACTCTGTACTGAGAAAATTAATGATAACCTAACAAAACTGTTAAGAATTTAGCAGCAGGATAGGTTCATCTGCAGCAACTACGCAGGACTGTAAGGAAGGAGTAACCTGAGCAGATAAGACAGCAACTGGAGGGAATGCCCAACTGCACGTGGAAAGCCTAACCAGCGCGGTGAGGGGAGTGGATCCCTCCTTGTATGCCTATGCCAGAACTCGACTGAGACCAGTTCTGATCAAATTTCTGAATGCAGTTAAATGTAATATACATTCTAACAGCATGTTCTCAATGAATCCTGACAAGCTGATGGTAGGTATTCATCTGGTTGACAACAGATAATAGGTTTTTATAATTAAAAAAAAAAAAAAAAAATGAGGGCTTACCATTTATCCAAGATTGTTATAAAGCTACAGTAATATGGTGTTTACTAAGATACTGACAGAGATCAAGGGACCATAAGGGGCCAAGAAGGCCTGCATGCAACAAACAGTGACTATGAGAGAGATGATAAAGATGGTGTTCCAATAATCAGAAAATGGCATTGAAAAAACTTGTGCACCACACCAATTACACAAGGAACCCAGTACATGAAACAGCTAAACAAAACCCAAAAATACCAGAATAAAGTATTTGTACAGTCTGCCCATGTATGGCATGAAACCTAGATTAGGAATAAAGACAGATCTGAAAGAAAAAAAATCTGAAATCATAAAACTAATTTATGGAGACTAAATAAAGGTAGGAGATACATATTGGACTGTTATCTGCAGTGTTACTATCTATAATATATAGTAGAGTCCTCCCCACCACCACACACAAAAGACAAACCAACAGAGGGAAAAAAAAGGAAAAAAGAAAAACTCACAAAAGCAAAAGTACAAATAATCTGTAAACTTAGAAACCAAACTGAATATATATCTTTTCCTGTCAGATCTGTAAACCTTAAAAACAGGACCAGTATCAGTCACCAGTATCTTAGGAAAACGAAGTCTCATGTTTTTGAGCAGCTATATGTATTTTAAAGGAACTTAAGACAGCAACTTGTTGCTAACAAATTTTTTCACTTATATCTTGGTTGATTCTACATTCTATTTCTAGAAATGCTATCTACACAAAAAACCCAACTTGACTGTGCAAAAAATTGTATGCAAGGATGTTCTGCAACCACTTGAATGTCCATCAAGAGAAAAAAGTCAAATGTCTACACTGCATTTGTGAAAATGAATGATGCAATCCTGTCTCCACTGAGTATGGTTATACCCCCCAAAACATAAACTTACATAAATATAAACATTAAAACAAATCTGGCCAGAGCCACACACCAGTTACCAGAGATTGCAAAAGGGAAGGGCAGTAGACCATGAGTGAAGCAGGGTGAGGACGCCCCTACTGCCAACCTGGCACCGGCAAGAGGTTCCCATTCAGCCAAGCAGTGCCCCCGACTGAAGCCAAGGAAAATGCAGAGCTTGATTCAGCATGTTTACAGCTACTCCTCACAACACCCCATAGGGGTTTCCCCATCCACCTCCTTTGCTAAGACACTAGTTCCTGACTAACCGGGACTCCCACACCAGGACTCCCATGTGCCTGGTTCTCACCTGAAAAGGTGTCTTGAGGAATTCCTCTCTCCACCGACCAGAGCTCTTCCTCTTCCTCTAACTGAGATACCACATCTGGCTTGGAAAGCTGATGTTCTGCCCAAGGGAAAAGAGACAGTGCTTGGGGGGGTCTGTGTTCGGGAGAAAGTACTTTCCTACTGTAGCAATTCTGTCCCTGTGTTCTCCCCGGTAGAGACGGCTTCTGGTCTAGGGCAGTGTTGCTAACTCCACCCATCCCCTTCGCCAACTGCTTCCTTTTCTGGATTCTCTTGACTGTAAAAGAGGCAGTGGGACTTGGTTTTGGTCAGTAAAACACTAAGGGAAGTTTGTCAGCTGGGGGCTTATGGCAAGTGTGACAGCTATAGAAAGAACTAGTCAGGGCTGCCCCTGCGTTCCTTTCTGCCTTAAACTTGGATGGACATAATGCTTGGCATCAGCCAGGCACATGCTAACCTAAGAATGAAAACTTCACACTGACCATGCAGAGATGGAAGGGAGCAAGGCCTTTGATGATACACCTGAGCTGGTGACACTGACACCACGTTCTGGAATTTTTGTTACAAAAATAGTAAGCATACATCAGCAGTTGGAAACATCCCCGATAGGCCCACCTCCCTGGTATTGAACACCTCTAAGAGGTGGACTAGGTAAAGTTTCAAAAGTTACATGTAAAGTTGCCCTTTCCCTCAGGCTCCAGGGCCTTGACCCTTGAACTTGGATCCCTGCAGACTGAGCCAAAGCAGACACACACTTCAAAGGCACCACATTGGGGCTGCAAAGCACAAATCTTTATTGACACAGAGGCCATCCTTACCCACTGAGACCAGGTTCCTGTAGTTCTCCAGCATCACCTCCCTGTACAGGGACTTCTGTTCGAGGTCCAGCTTTCCCCACTCATCTGGGGTAAAACCCAAGGCCACATCTTCAAAGGTCACTGGTTCCTAAAACCCACAGGTGCCTGTTCAGCCAGGGCCTGTTGTCACCCATGCTGACAGGAGGAGGAGGGTGACTGAGCACACGTAGGCACAATTAACAAGGTGACGCGAGCATTCCAGATGTCTCATCACGAGTTCCTGAATTTGTCTGAAACAGCAAACCCAAGCTTGATCCTATCAGGTCACAGCAAGTCGGACAACCCATGTGGTCAGAAAACATTGTTCATTCTCTGAAAACCTTTCCATTTCTTACTAACCTGAGGATTCCAACAGTGGTATCAGGTGTATCCTTTCTCCTACCGAATTCCGTGAGCTAAACCAGCATACTTCAGCCTTTAGCCTCCATCCACTGGCTATTCTGCTACTACTTCCTTCACCTATCAGGGATTCATCCCCATCTCTCTCTTCACCCAGTGACTAAGCTTTAACTCCAAAGTACTACTGAAACCTAAGTGAAGCCTGATTACTGCTTAGACCTGCCAATGGCTTTCCCCGCTCCGTTTAGTTAGAATCCCCCGCGATTTGTCCTCTATTCTATTTGTTCCCTTGAAAAGCTAAGCAACTTGCTATCCCTCCGTCCACTAGGGTCTCTCCTCCTCCTGCAGTCCCCCTCCCCTTACCTAGATGCTAGGGGGCCTGGGGGCATCTCAGGGAACGCGTGTGCCTGCATCACCCCTCCACCCCCGCTCCCAAATCCAGCGGTAGACTCTGAACCTTTATCAAGAAACCTTTACTCACACGGAACCAATCCGTCGGAAGCCCGGAGGCCATAACTTCCTCTTCCTCAACGAGTCCCGTGGGAGTAGGCAGAGTCCTAAGAAGGTCGAATTTGGGAGGTGGAAGGGGCGTGAGGGTTAGACCAAGGCCCCCGCCCCCTCGACCCAATCAACAGGAAATGACAGGTCTAACTCCAACCTCGGAAAATGCTCTAAAAAGTCGTCTCCACCTGTTCTCGAACACTCAAAGGGGCGATTTCCCAGCCTCCTCACCCAGACGGAGTCGGCCCCCTATCCAGCCCGCAAGCGCCCGGATGGGGTCGGCCCGTCTCGCGCCCCTATGGGCCCAGAGTCCCCGACTCTCGCTGCCCTAAAGGCCCTACGGCGGACGGACGGCAGACAAGGCTGGCTCTGGGCTCCTGCGATTGGCGGGGTAGCGGCCGTAACTAGGCGCTTCCCGCGGAGCGGCCCTGGAACACAGCCTCCGACGGGCGCAGGTTTCGCGCCACACTCACCCTGCGCGCGCGCGCGCCGCACAATGGCGCCTGTCAGCCCCCGGCGAAGTGCGTCAGTGCGTCCATTTGGACTACAACTCCCAGAGATCCCCGCGGCGCGGCGCACTCCACGTTGCGGGCGGCGGACATCTTGGCGGCCAACTCGGGGCAGTAGGCGAAGCCCGGGTCGCGGAAAGAGCGCCCTTGGCGATCCCGCTGGACAGGAGGAGGCCTTCGAGGGGCAAGTCGGGCCGCTGGTGGGTCCCAGCACCTGCATGGGCGGCGAGGCAGGCTGAGAGGGAGCCTCGCCAAGCCTCGAGGGCTGCAACGCGTGGGACGAATCGGAAATGGGGAAAGGGAAGGCGTGGGAGGGGCAGGGCCGGAAGTTCTGAGGGGCGGAGCGCTTCTCACATCGAACGTAGAGAGAGGAGGGGCGGGCCGGAAGTGCTTTGAGGCAGCGGTAAAGTTGGTCCCTTTAGGCTAAGCAGTCAAGAATTGGGCAGCAGTGCAAAAGACACAGAAGATGCGGGTTCGATCCCTGGTCGGCAAAATCGCCTGGAGCGGGAAATGGCAGCTCACTCCAGTATTCTTGCTTGAAGAATTCCATGGACAGAGGATTCTGATAGACTTCAGGCCAAAGGTTCCGATACAGCTGAGCACAAAGTCCTGCCAAGTTCCGGGGAAGAGGGTACTAAGTGTGTATTCACATCTAAGGGAGGGGTAAAAGGGGTTGGGACGGTTGGACGTGTTCTGAAGGCGGGACTGAAATCCTCCCGAGGTCCTGAGAGAAAAAGAGGTAAGGGCCTGCCGTGAACTGTGCGTGTTTGAAAGTGTTAGTCGCTCGTCGTGTCCAGCTCTTTGCGACCTCATGGACAGTAGCCCGCCAGGCTCCTCTGTCCATGGGATTTCCCAGGGAAGAATACCGGAGTGGGTTGCCATTCCCTTCTCCAGAGGGAAGGGAATGTCATCCCGACCCAGAGATGGAATCCGGGTAGATTCTTTATGGTTTGAGCCACCAGGGAAATGTGCAGAGCGTGAGGCTAAATGTCCTCCAGGCCCAGGGAGGGTAATGGGGTCAGGACTAACTATCCACCCAAGTTGTGAGGAAAAGGGGCCAGTGCACTCTCGGGCAAGTGGACCCGAGGCAGGGGAGTGGAGGGAGGGTTGTCCACAGGTAAATCAGAGCTGGACGGAAGCAGTGAAAGTAGATTTTGTTCAATAAACTGTTGAAACGTGGGAATGGAGACTCCAATGTAGAACAGAGCTCAGTTCTGAATACAACTAGAGTAAGTGGGGATTTATGGCCTAGGAGTAAGGGGAGAGGTACCAGTGGATAGAAAATTAGGAGGAGACATCCTGTCTGGGGGATTCTAGCTGGACAAAGCTAATAGACTTTTAAGGAACGCAGGCCAGGGTGATGATGTATCACCTGGGAGAGAGAGTAGGGGTGAGGAATTTGATCAGATATCAAGAGTAGGGGAGTCTTCATAAACTGACTTAGGATTGTTGCTCAAATGGGATTCTATGAAGCAGTACACGTATGGGCCTTACTGGGGAGAAGGTTCAGAGTAACTTTGCTAACGTTTGGCTAAGCATAGAATCAGGGAGTTGGTGTGGTGTGGGCTGAACAGGAAGGATCCTCTGTCCTGGGTCCTCATCTGTGAGCCAGGTGCCCATGTCTAGGAAATGGAAGAAGCCTTTCCCTGCCTAGGACCTGGTGTGTGCCCCTCTTCCTTGAGCCCAGTCCACTCTCATCTTTCTTTGGAGCCCAGGACAAAATAGTCTGATGTATTCCTCAAAGTCCAGTATCTGGTGTCCTTCCATCTTCCTGAGGTTCCAGGGCCCAGACTCTGATGTCTTCTCTCCTCCATGGTGCTTGGGACTCTCCTACTGAGACGCAGGGCCCAGTGCACTCTCTCTCCACTTCCTAACAGGTTTCAGCAGCCTTATGCCACTTTTTGAGTCATCCTGTCCACTGCATGCTATGCTTGTTCCAGCAGTTGTACATTTCTGTGGCCACTATGGGAATATCCACATGAAGGCTGCACATTGTTCATCTTATTTGTTGCAGTTAAGACAGTGGGTCTGTTGACTTGGGCGTATTAGTATTGACTCACTACCCATGCATTTCCTTGAATTTTTCTTGGCTGTTATAGCTAAAACAACTTCCCCGTTCATTTAATAATTCAAGCCTCTTTCTCATATTTTCACTTAAAAAAAATGGTGTTCTGTAGCCATGGGTAGTGGGACAAGGCAATTAATTAGCCATGTTGTTTTCTTCTGGTTATGACTAGGGATCCTTATAGTGGTTTACTGTCAATCTGATAGAGGCTTTAACATCTTAAGGAAACAGGCCTTCTTGGAGGTTCTTTCAGTTCTTTCTGTTTGTATGCTATAGAGTAAAAACATGACTTTAGGTTAAAAGGTGATCTTAAGTATATTATTTAAGATTGATTCATGAAACACTTTAGTACAACTTTTTTTTTTTTTTTTTTAGTACAACTTTTAATAATAAATTGCATGTTCTTTTTCCCATTTAGCAAATTAAGAATGCTATTTAATTTGCTGTAACTTGATTACAATTAAAAACATTTCTGGGGGGTTTTCCTGGTGATTCAGTGGTTAAGAATCTGCCTGCCAATGCAGGGGATACAGGTTTGATCCCTGGTCCGGGAAGATCCCAAGTGCCATGGGGAAACAGCCCACGCGCCACACTACTGAAGCCTGCTTGCCTAGTGCCTGTGCTCCACAACAAGAGAAGACACTGCAGTGAGAAGCCAACTCATTGCAACTGGAGAAAGCCTGTGCACAGCAGCAAAGACCCAGTGCAGCCAAAGATAAATAAGTAAATAAACACATTTTTGGATGAATGTTAACTGTTATGTACGTAAAATGTCAAAAATGTTATGCATCCTACCTAGATGTCCATCAGCAGACGAATGGATAAGAGAATTGTGGTACATATACACAATCGAATATTACTCAGCTATTAAAAAGAATGCATTTGAATCAGTTCTAATGAGGTGGATGAAACCGGAGGCTGTTATACAGAGTGAAGTAAGTCAGAGAGAAAAACACCAATACAGTATATTAATGCATACATATGGAATTTAGAAAGATAATAACGATGATCCTATATGTGAGACAGTGAAAGAGACACAGATGTAAAGAACAAACTTTCAGACTCTGTGGGAGAAGGCGAGGGTGGGATGATTTGAGAGAATAGCATTGAAACATGTATATTACCATATGTGAAATAGATTGCCAATCCACGTTCGATGCATGAGACGGGGTGCTCAGGGCTGTGCACTGGGATGACCCTGAGGGATGGGGTGGGGAGGGAGGTGGGAGGGGGGTACAGGATGGGGGACACATGTATACGCATGGCTGATTCATGTCAGTGTATGGCAAAAACCACCACAATATTGTAAAGTAATTAGCCTCCAATTAAATAAATTTTTTAAAAATTTTATGCATCCTGTTTGTATACAGGGCCCTAATCCCTTGTTCAAAACCTTCAGGGCCAGAAGTATTTTGGAATTCATAAGCATTTGGATTTCAGCAGTATAGGAAGGTAAACACACCACACCACATGTGACATCCCCAGCAGGTCTGGGGCAGCATCTGGGTGTAGCAAAATACACGGATACGGTGTATCCATAGCAAAATACATAAGGGATCACACTAAATTGGAAAAAAGCAGTGTGTAAATAGCTGTGTTGTGCTTAGTCACTTCAGTTGTGTTTGACCGTTTGCAACGCTATGGACTGTAACCCACCAGGCTCCTCTGTCCATGGGGTTCTCCATGCAAGAATACTGGAGAGAAGTTGCCGGTTCCTCCAGGGGATCGTCCCAACCCAGGGATCAAACCTGTGTCTCCTGCATTGCAGGCAGATTCTTTACCCACCGAGCCACCTGGGAAGCCCTACACAGCCTTGTTATTTCAGCTAAATTTTGCAGATGCATAATAGGGGAAGAAACTTTCTTCATTAGAAAAGGTTTTAAAATTGCAGAAAAAGCATTGTGTTTCATTTATGAAAATGCCTAGATTAGCAATAATAGTTTCATTCAATTGCAGTGTTTAATTTGCACTTCATTTCTCTTTGTATACTCTATATAGTTTAATAAGCATGTTTATTGAGATGCTGAATTGTTGAAATAGATTAGTATTCTTTCATATGCTTTTAAAATCAACAGTGCACTATTGGCTGAATAAGAGATATAAAACTATATATTGACCAAATCACTATAGCAGCTGGTGGCATTCAGTCCACTCAACAATGGACCTGTGGTTTGGTCTCCACTCATCATTATTGTCTTATTTCATCACACAGAGCATCTCAGAGTGTTTCATGTGAAGGGGAACATGTGTTTAAAACTCATTTAAAAAAAGAAAAGAAAGATGTACGGTTTTGTCTTTAAAACATGAGCCTCTAGGACACTTCTCAGAGCTCCTCAGAGCTTGAGAACTTCAGCTTGGAGAAGCAGGAATAAATCAATCAGCACATTAACTATAAATTATTAGTATCATAACTGGTTCCCCAAACAGGCTTTGGGGTCGTGACTACTACACATTTGTTCTATGCCTGTTCTCCCCAAGATAAAGAGTGAGTTCAAAATCAAGATAATCCAGACTGGGTGTAGCACATGGAGGAAAGGTGAAGAATCAGAGCTCTGAGCAGAGACAGACCACATGCAACTTCCAGAAGTGATCTGTTTCAAAGAGGAGTGTGGGAAGTCCACAGAAACTGGGCAAACCAGTAAGTCAGGTTTGGAATCCCTTTCATAGCTTTGTACCCTGTATCCTATAGGGTGTGTTTGGCTGTAAATAACTGAAAATTCAGCGATCAAAAGCACCGGTTCCTCAAAAATGAACGTCCTGGGACTGGTTAAGCTGCCAGTGTCACCCAGGACCAGACTTTTACTTTCCCTGTTGCTCTCATCAGTGGAGCAGTGTGTCACCCTTCTTCCTGGCCACTGGAGGGTAGACAGAGAATAAGCCAGCAACCTGCTTACTGCTAGTCCTTTAGTTTTCAGTTCCTCAGTCATGTCCAACTCTTGCAACCCCCATGGACTGCAGCACACCAGGCTCCTCTGTCCATCACCAACTCTCAGAGCTTGCTCAAACTCAGGTCCGTGATGCCATCCACCATCTCATCCTCTGTCTTCCCCTTTTCATCCTGCCTTCAATCTTTCCCAGCATCAGAGTCTTTTCCGATGAATCAGTTCTTCGAATTAGGTGGCCAAAGTGTTGGAACTTCAGCATCAGTCCCGCCAATGAATATTCAGGGTTGATTTCCTTCAAGATTGACTGGTTTGATCCTGCAGTCCAAGGGACTCTTCAAGAGTCTTCTTCAGCACCACAGTTTGAAATCGTCAGTTCTTCAGCACTCAGTCTTTATGGTTCTGAATATCACCCATTTCCGCGTTTCTCTTTGCCTTAAGAAATCGACCTTTTCCTCTCCAATGAAAACTGACCTTTCTTCATTCTCTTGTCTGTTCACTCTTCTGTTCAATAACCATAGATTGATGTACACATCCAAAATAGAAGACGACACCTTAAGATTTCTGGGTGTTCTTATTACCACAAGTAAGATAGGAAACAGAACTAAGAGATGTAACTACTGGAAAAGAAAATATAAAAATGCTTTTACAAATAGGTAGCAATAGAATACTTGGGCTTCCCACATAACACTGGTAAAGAATCTGCCAGCCAGTGTAGGAGAGGCCAAAGGCTTGGGTTTGATTCCTGGGTCAGGAAGATCCCCCTGGAGGAGGAAATGGCAAAAATTCCAGTATTCTTGGCCAAATTCCAGGCCAAGAGGAGCCCAGCAGGCTACAGTCCAAGGGGCTGCAAAGAGTCGGACACAACTGAGCATCTGAGCACACCATTATCGTATGTACAAAATCCAATTGGAAATTAAAAAAAACAAGATTGCAGTAAGTGAGGCAGTAAGAAAGATATGTGAATCAACACACATATAACATACAAAATCTTTACAAACAAATATATTGAAAAGGAGATTCACAGATGAAGCATAAAGACAAATGTCTGGGATTAATTTGTTGGGAAATGCAAGGAATCTACAGGAAGATATGTTTCTGGAAAGAATTACAAGTAAAATTGTATAAAGGAAGATGAATATCATGCTCCAGGTTGGGAAGGCCAACTATAAATTGCAGACCATCACTGGGCTCAATACAAGAGCAAGTGGGATTACAGGACCACAGTGGGCTCTCTGGGTGCCTGGCCCTTGGACTTGGCTCTGTGCTTGCTTCCTCTTGAAAATGTGATGGAACTCACCACCATCCTCACTGGGAAACTACTTGGACTCATTTTCTTTAAGAAATGCCCCCAGAAAGTACAAGTGCCAAAAAATTCTTTTCCTTTCTTGTAAATTTAGACTTCAAAGCCATCAACAGCATGCAGTAACAATCATATAACTTTTCTCCTGTGTGTGGTGGTGGCTGCAGGGGTTTCAACTTGTTCAGCAAGTTGGCACTTTTTTTTTTTTTTTTTATTTGAAGTGTGTGGCTTTTTTCAAGCACTTTTTTTTTTTTTTCCATCCAGAGAGGACTTCTGTAACCCACTATGAAGACTCGGGGATACTGCGTGTGTAATTTGACGAATCCACCATATGCCCTTGGTCCCGTGTATTATCACGTTGTATCCCTGGAGTCTGCAGCATCTATCTGTGTCCTCTGTAGCCCCTTGGCAGTGCCTCTGAGGCCACAGCTGAGGTAGCTTGGCCCATCTTGCTGACCACGGTGAGTGTCTGCTCCTTGTAGTGTGTCCAGCTCCTGAGAAAGGACTCTGAGTCAGGTAGGCAAGGGTCAGCCTGAGCCTATACAACCTGATTACCTGGGATGACTTCTAGGAGTCCCTATGGGGCTTCCCAGGTGGCGCTAGTGGCAGAGAATCCACTTGCCAGTGCAGGAGATGTAAGAGAGGCGGGTTCGATCCCTGGGTCGGGAAGATGCCCTGGCATAGGAAATGGCAACTCATTCTTGCCTGGGAAATCCCCTGGACAGATGAGCCTGGTGGGCTAGTCCATGGGGCTGCAATGGGTTGGACATGACTGAACACAGCAGCAGGGCTCCCTAAATTGGTTCAGCATGACTAAATGAGATTGGAGAGCAGAAGTTTGCTGGGACCAAGAAACAGTTATTGTGCAAGATGGGGTTTTTTTTTTGGCCACAAGTCACAGAATCTGCCAGCATACATTATCTTATATCGCATGCAGCCCAGAGGTGAGAGCTTCTGGGGTGGTTGCAGGCACTCTTCATCTGCTCATTGCTCCTCAGTCTTGGTTTTTCCCCAGGTTCCTGTCCTCATGGTCTCAAGGTGGTTGTTTCATGCATCGCTTGAAGCCATACAACATTTGGCTGAAGATATTGGCACCAGGGAGTGTTTGTTTCCTTTGACACTGTAACAAATTGCCACAAATTTTGTGGCTTGAAACAGCAAAAATGTATCATCCCACAGCTGTGAAGATCAGAAGGGAAAATATATCTTTCCGGGCAAAATAAACATGTTGGCAGTTCTGCCTTCTTTCCAGTCTCTAGGGGAGAACCAGCTTCTTTGCCTTTTACAGCTTCTAGACTTCCTGCCAGTGGTGTAGCATCTACAAGTCTCTCTCTGACTCTGACCTCGGCTTCATCATCACATTGCCTCCACTGACTCTGATTCTCCTGCTTCTTTTCTTTCTTTCTTTTGAAGATAATTGGAGGGGTCTTTCTTTTTTTGTTTTGCTGCGTTGGGTCTTAGTTGCCACATGTGGGATCTTCCTTCCATCATTCAGGATCTTTCACTGCAGCGTACAGATTCTCAACTGTGGCATGCAGGCACAGGAGCACGCGGCTTCAGAAGCTGTGATTTGTGGGCTTCTTTGCTCCGAGGCTCCCCAACCAAGAATGAAACCTGCGTTCCCTGCATTGACAGGTAGATTCTTAACCTCTAGACCACCAGGGAAGCCCCTCTCCTGCTGCTGCTTTTTTTTTTTGTTGTTGTTCTACCACTTTATTGCTACCAACCCATTTCCCTCCACCCTCGTGCACACATGCTCAGTCATGTAATCCCATGGACTTCAGCCCTCCAGACTCCTCCGTCCATGGACTTTTCCAGGCAAGAATACTGGAGTGGGTTGCCATTTCCTTCTCCATCCTGCTGCTTCTTAAACAAGGACAACTGCAATTACATCGGCCCCAAGATAATCTCATCTCAAGGCCATAAACCTTAATTGTGCCTGCAAAGCGCTCTTTGCCCTGTAATGTAACAGTCACTGGCTCCAGCTATTAGGATGCGAGCAGCTTTGAGGAGCTGCTGACCACAAGGAAGGAATTCATTCTCTTCTAGAGCCCTCTTTCCATAGACTTTCTCAGGCTCCACTGGCTAGGGTTGACACGCGTATCCATGTCCTACCTCTGACAAAAGCTGGAAAAGGGTGGCTCACGTGTTGGCATCTGGAACTGACCTCTCCTCGGCGACTGGCACAAAAGTCAGCTTGGAGGAAGCTCATCTGCCCCAGAAGCCTTTCCTCGAGTTGGGTTGTAGGGCTGCATGCCCCCGGAGAGCAGCTGGTGCTGGAAAATGCCAGACTTGCTAGTAGCAGAGATCTGGACCACATCTTGTCCATTGTAAATAATGCTGCAGTGAACATAGGGGCGCATGTGTCTTTTCAAATTAGTGTTTTTACTTCCAGGAATAGACTTGCTGGATCATATGGTATTTTGATTTATTTTTTGTACATGCGAAGTGGCTTATGGGATATTAGTTTCCCAACCAGGGACTGAACCCGGGCCATGGCAGTGAAAGCACTGAATCCTAACCAGTGGACCACCAGGAAATTCCCTGATTTAATTTTTTGAGGCACCTCCATACTGTTTTCCACAGTGCCTGCACTGATTTATGTTCCCAGCCACGGTGGATGCGTGTTCCCTTTTCTCCACGTCTTTGCCAACACTTATTTTGTTGTCTTTCTGATAACAGTCATTCTTACAAGTGTAAGATGACATCTTGTGGCTCTGATTTGCACTTCCCTGGTGATTCATGATGCTGAATGTCTTTTCAGGTGCCTGTTGACCATCTGTTTGTCTTTGGATAAATGTCTTCAAATCCTCTGCCCTTTTTAGTTTGTTTTTTCCTTTTCAAAATTTTATTTATTTACTTGTTTGTTTTTGGCTCACTGGGTCTTCTCTGGAGCACAAGGACTTCTCTCTCCTGTGGCCTGAGGGCTGCAGAGCATGGGTGTGTCTGTTCAGTCCTGCCTGGACACTGGCTGTGCCCCTGGAAACATGAAGATGCAGACAACTCTTTATGATTCCTCTCTTAAACTTAGTAGTAGAATGCCGTCTGTGAAATATTCATGAGTTAATATAAAACTCTAACTTGTCTGATGTAACAGGACTATGCAAGAAAGAAATGGATGCCATATTTTTCAGCTCTCTTCTGTGATTAGTATACAATTGTACATATATTAATCCCTGTGATACTAAAAGATCAATGATCTCCACATGACAGTTCAATTTGATGGTTCTCTGGATTCTATATGATATAAAAAATAGAGTGTTGTCACTGATAATATTTACATTTTATTATCTATAGCATCTTTTCTATGAGACTTTGTCCTTGAGGCCTAGACCTTTAGTTCAGTTCAGTTCAGTCGCTCAGTCGTGTCCGACTCTGTGACCCCATGAATCGCAGCACGCCAGACCTCCCTGTCCATCACCAACTCCTGGAGTTTACTCAAACTCATGCCCATCTAGTCGAGGCCTAAGTCCCATTAAATGATGTTTCTGTGGCAAATCAAGGGCATATATGGAGCATAACTGCTCATACTTCATCATCTGTGACAGTGGGGAGCTACAAGTGCACAGTCATATTACATTCAGGACTCCCCTGGTGGCTCAGTGGTAAAGAATCCACCTGCCAATGCAGGAGACTCGGGTTTGATCCCTGGATCAGGAAGATCCCCTGGAGGAGAAAATGGCAACATGCTCCAGTATTCTTGCCTGGAGAATCAAATGGACAGAGGAGCCTGGCTACAATCCATGGGGTCACAAAGAGTAGAACATGACTTAGTGATTAAACAACAACAGCAACCTATTTGTGGGTCAAAAATAACTTGTGGATTCTGCCTCCTTTTTGGTTTCTTTATGATGTCACATCAAATTAAATTCCAGCCGACAGCTTTTCCATATTGATTATGTTCAGTGAGTTTCTCTAATCTCTGTGAGTTTCTTGGTGTCATAATTGGAAGTCTGCCAGCCTTGCCCATGTTCTTTCTGTTCTCAGTATGAGTCCTCTTGTGTTGGATGAAGTGAGAACACCTCCCGAAGGCTCTCCTACACTGTGTACTCGTGTAGGGTTTTCCCAGTATGAGTCCTCTGATGTATTATCATAGCGTTGAGCTATGTTTAAAGCCTTTCCCACAATGCATATATCCATAGGTTTCTCTCCAGGATGTGTGCTGTGATGTTGAGTAAAGGAGAAAAGCATGAAACTTTTTCTTTGATGAGTATGTTGTAGGGTTTCTTTCCAGATCCTTGTAGCATAAAGCAGTCACTCCTTGAAAATAATTTCTTGAATTCATTGGAAATATGAAATGTTTCATAACTTCTCTCATACACAGTAATGGATAGTTTGTGCCTGTATATTTGTAGGATTTTTCTCCTGTATAAGTTCTAAAATGTACTGAAAGGCCATCTTTCTCCTACACACACATATTTGTAAGATGTGTCTCCTGAGAGAATTTGTTCATGGTTTTAAGGGCTGAGCTCTATTCATATGTCTGTAGTCTGGATATATTTGTATGATCCCTCTTGAGTATGACTTCTCTGATGTCATTGAATAGAGGAAGAAGGAAGGACAATCCTAATTAGCTTTTCCCCCAAATGTACTATTCTTGCTCCCTTTGTCTTGAAACAGTTTCTCACGGGCTGTGTGTTCCACCTCTGTCTCCTGGTTCTTCTGCAGCTGCTTTAAGTGAGTCTCATGCCTAGTCTCTGCCAAATGTGGAGGGATGTAGTTCATTCTTTATGAATCTTTCTGTTTTCAGGACAGCACATGATTCTAGGAGAAATGCTCTGCTTTCTGGTTAACTCTGCTTTTGAATCCGATTTCCTGACCTGGAAAAAAAATGTAAGTGCTCAGTCATGTCTGACTCTTTGCAACCCCATGGACTGTAGCCCACGAGGCTCCTCTGTCTATGGGATTTCCCAGGCAAGAATACTGGAGTGGGTTGCCACTTCCTCCTCCAGGGGATCTTCCTGACCCAGGGATTGAACCCACGTCTCTTGTGTGTCTCCTGCATTGGCAGGTGGATTCTTTACCACTGCACCACCCATATACAAATATGGACATTTATGTATAAAGAAAACTGAGTGCCAGGATCGGGATGGGGAATACGTGTAAATCTATGGCTGATTCATATCAATGTATGACAAAACCCACTGAAAAATAAATAAAGAAAAAAACAAAAACTGAGTGCCAAAGAATTGATGCTTTTGAACTATAGTGTTGGAGAAGACCCTTGAGAGTCCCTTTGACTGCAAGGAGATCAAACCAGTCTATCTTAAAGGAAATCAGATCAAACAGTCTATCCTAAAGGATGCTGAAACTGAAACTCCAATACTTTGGCCACCTGATGTGAAGAACTGACTCATTGGAAAAGACCTTGATGCGGGGAAAGATTGAAGGCAGGAGGAGAAGGGGACGACAGAGGATGAGATGGTTGGATGGCATTACCAACTCGGTGGACATGAGTTTGAGTAAGCTCTGGGAGTTGGTGATGAACAGGGAAGCTTGGCGTGCTGCAGTCCATGGGGTCACAAAGAGTCAGACATGACTGAGTGATTGAACTGAACTGAACTGATGTATTTCACTCACACACACATACACACACATATATGTCACATATATGTGCCTCCCTCCCACCTGCACAGGGAGGCTTTGCAAGTCACTAGCAACACGTCAGGACATGTAATCCTTCTTCAGGAAAGGCAGTGAAAATTTGGGACCAACAATTCAACTGACTAGTTTTCAGCCAATGAATATTCATTAAGTACCTAGTATGTGCCAGGTAGAATAAAGACTTAGAAGAAGGAATGAGCTGAGCATGTATCTGGTGGAAACATACTCCAGGCAAGGGGGAACAGCATGTGCAAAGGCCCTGAGGTGGAAGTGTATTGTGCATGTGAGCTCCAGGGAGAGGACTGGTGTGGCTGGTGCTGAGGCAGAGAGAAAGGTGTGGATGATAAGCTCAGAAAGGCAACTGAGCTGACCTGGCCACCTCTCAGGCTTCAGTATGGACTTTCCCCCCTGAGGGAGCTGGCAGCCTTTGAAACTTTTGAGCAAAAGAGGCAGGTGGCAGGAGAACTCTCTGGCTGCTATGGGGAAATTGAGTTGGGGACAAGGACAGAAGCAGGGAGGCTGATGACAGGATCACTGTAAGAGATGCTGGCTATCAAGCAGGCAGAGATGGCTGCATTCTGGGTAGGGGTCAGCATGATGCTGGCAGGACCCGCTGTCCAGTCACAGGTAGGATATGAGTTAGGGGAATCCAGGCACCAGTGAAGACTTGGCCTGCACCAGGCAAAGAGTGGAAATGCTAGGAACCCAGACAGGAAGCACTGTGAGAGGAGCTGGAGTTGATGGCAGCACTGGCGTTTGGTTTGGCACCAAATTTACGGTTACCAAAGGGGGAAGAGAGGGAGGCAGGGATGAATTAGGAATATGGAATTAGCAGATACAAGCTGCAATGTATAAAATAAGCAACAAGGATCTACTGTATAGCACAACGAACTATAGTCAGTATCTTGCAATAACCTATTGGAAGGAATCTGAAAAAAATAACTGAATCACTTTGCTGTTCACCTGAAACTAAGGGCGTCCCAGATGAAGCCAGCGGTAAAGAACCCGCCTGCCAATGCAGGAGACCCAGAAGCCTAGCCAGTGGGCACTCTGCATCCCCCTTCTGATGTCTCCGTCAGAAGCTTTCTCTGTCCTTCATGGTAATAAAACTTCTGCCACACGAAGTTCTGAGGGTCTGAAGCCTGGTCCCTGGTCCCGAAGCTAAATCTTTATCTTCGGATATCAAGAATCCAACATCATTCACCGTAAGCTATCATCTTGATCCCTGAGTCACTAAGATGCCCTGGAGGAGGGCATGGTGACCCACTCCAGTATTCTTGCCCATAAAATTCCATGGACAGAGGAGCTTGGCAGGCTACAGACCATGGGGTCGCAGAGTGGGACACAAATGAAGAGACTCAGCAGGCACGCACACCTGACACTAAGGCAATATTGTAAATAAACTATTTCAATTAAAAAAAACCTACAATCACCAACATGAAAGCAAAAAGGTATAAATATTGGGCGAGATTCTTTGAGAATTGTTTCCTTAACCTTGACTTGGGCTGTGTAGGGATTGAGCCTGGTATCCTAGGCCTCCCAGACATGTCCTGGCTGGGCTTACTCTGAGGGTCACCCCCCCACCACATTCATGCTGAAAGTATGGCCATTTATTATTTTTTGTTTATACACGAATGATTTCTTTTTGGATTGCTTTATACACACACACACACACACACACAAAACTAATACCTTTTCAAAGCATACTTTCTAACTGCTTGTTATATTATTTTTATATACTGCTTTTTCCACAACACATATATTCATTCTCATTCCTAATCCATCAAAAAATCCTTAACTAATTGTCACATCAAATCCAAAAATGTGTAGCTTCTGTTTAGATTTCTAAGTAAATAACTGTACTGCTAATTGATATTGAGTTGCCCTTATATGAATTTGAACATATTTTTCTTAAAAACAACAAACAAGTGATGGCATAGAATTATTTCGGCAATCTATGCAGTACATAAAAATAAGGCTGCACAATAATGATGTCCTCGGATGAAAGCCGTAGGCGAAAATAAATATCGGCGAACCCACACTGATCGCCATAAATAACTGAATTAGTAGATGCGGCGAAAGGACATCTCTGCCCCAATGCACTTCTCTGAAGCCCCGGGCTGGAGGCGAAGGCTGGGCGCAGGGCGGGCAGCGGGAGCCGGGAACCCTCCGGCCGACCCCAGCCCAGGGAGCGGGGACCGGACACCTGCGCGGGCCCGCCCTGGCACAAGTGGGAAGCGAAAGGCGCGGGTGTCTACGTCGCGCGGGGCGGGAGGGGGCCGCGGAGTCTCGGGACGCGCACTTCCGGTCCCGCCGAGCGCACGCGCACTCGCGGGAACATGGCTGCCGCCGTGGCCTGTGTTGCCGACCTACCGAGGGTGACTCCGCCGCGCCGCTCGCTCTTTAGTGCCGCGGCTTCCCCTCGAGGGCGGGGTGTGTGTGGCGGGGGCGGTGTCCGCTGGGCCCCAGTGGCTCCAGAGCGCCGCGTCGGCCCGGCGGCAGTGAGGACGCTCCCGTGTGTGTAGACGCCCCTCTCCTGCGGTGAGGACGCCCCCTCCTTCTGCAAGTGAGAATGCCCCTCGGCGGGTGTGGACGCTCCCCTGCGAGTCTGGAAACTCCTCTGCGGGTGTGGACGCCCCCTCTCCTGGTGAGAACGCCCCAGCCATTTCCAGCTCACGGCCCGGCGGTTACGCGCTCGTGAGGAGCCAGCCGGCCCTTCGCCAGGGACCGTTTTGCCCCTGCCTGCTAGGTGTCCGTGCCGGCTGCTGGGCGACCCCCAGGTCTAACGCCCTTCTCCTGCCAGATGTCGGGCGAGCCGGTGTGGGCATGGGTAGGTGGGTGTCGGGCCAAGGTGGCCCCGTTGCGCCCACGGACTGTGCGGTTTCCCACCGCCCGGCGGGCCAGCAGGTGTCAGATACCTGTATTTTCACCACCTAAGAGCTGCAAAATCAGGTCTTGCCGGGTTCTCAGTGAAAACCGCGTTTTCCCACCTGTTAGTGGCCTTTTCACTTTCCTCTTCCTTGACTTTTTGGTAATATTTGGCTGCTCTGAGTCTTAGTTGTGGCATGTGGAATCTAGTTCCCTGAGCAGGGCTCACACCTGGGTCCCCTGCTTTGGGAGAGTGAAGTCTTAGCCACTGGACCACCAGGGAAGTCCTCTTTCTTGGTTTGGTGGTTCCTTAGCTCTTCTTCACCCAGTGGGTTAGGGTAAGTTTTTCTACATATAGTGAAGTTGAGTTCCTCCTGCGTCCTTATAGTAATCCATTAACATCTGCTCTGCTTGCTATATGCCCTGTATTCCCTTTGTCCACCCTTTTAGCCATCCACTAATCTTTTTGTGTTGTTGCTCAGTTGCTAAGTCATGTCTTTGCGACCCCATGGACTATAGGGCACCAGGCTTCCCTGTCCTTTACTGTCTCCCAGAGTTTGCTCAGAAATCTTTTGGGGATACATTCAAAATAAATGACAGATTATTATTATTACTCACCCCCTCAAACACTTCACTGTGCTTAACATCAATTAGAGTTCAGTATTGCTCTTTACTTTTTTGAGGGAAAATTGACTTACAGTGAAAGGCACGACTGGATGAATTGTGACAAATGTAATTCAGACTTTTATCCAAATTACCATTACTCAAAAAGATCCTTTCAGTTCA
This sequence comes from Dama dama, assembly GCF_033118175.1. Taxonomy (NCBI): domain Eukaryota; kingdom Metazoa; phylum Chordata; class Mammalia; order Artiodactyla; family Cervidae; genus Dama; species Dama dama. The sequence continues at coordinate 72,290,061 of NC_083684.1, read as the reverse complement.
GTTCAGTCAGTTGTGTCTGACTCTTTGCGACCCCATGAACTGCAGCACACCAGGCTTCCCTGTCCATCACCAACTCCAGGAACTTGCTCAAACTGATGTCCATCGAGTCGGTAGTGCCATCCAGCCACCTCAGCCTTTGTTGTCCCCTTCTCCTCCTGTCCTCAGTCTTTCCCAGCATCAGGGTCTTTTCCAATGAATCATTTCTTTGCATCAGATGGACAAAGTATTGGAGCTTCAGCATCAGCCCTCCAATGAATACTCAGTACTGATTTCCTTTAGGATGGACTGGTTGGATCTCCTTACAGTCCAAGGGACTCTCAAGAGTCTTCTCCAAAACCACAGTTCAAAAGCATCAGTTCTTCAGTGCTCAGCTTTCTTTATAGTCCAGCTCTCATATTCATACATGACTACTGGAAAAACCATAGCTTTGACTAGATGGACCTTTGTCGGCAAAGTAATGTCTCTGCTTTTTAATATGCTGTCTAGGTTGGTCATAGCTTTTCTTTTCAAGGAGCAAGCATCTGTTAATTTCATGGCTGCACTCACTGTCCACAGTGATTTTGGAGCCCAAGAAAATGAAGTCTGTCACTGTTTCCATTGTTTCCCCATCTATTTTCCACAAAGTAATGGGACCAGATGCCGTGATCTTAGTATTTTGAATGCTGAGTTTTAAGCTGGCTGTTTACCTCTCCTCTTTCACTTTCATCAAGTGGCTCTTTAGTTCTTCTTCACTTTCTGCCTCTGCCGTAAGAGTGGTGTCGTTTGCATATCTGAGGTTATTGATATTTCTCCTGGCAGTCTTGATTCCAGCTTGTGCTTCATCCAATCAGGCCGGCATTTTGCATGATGTATTCTGCATATAAGTTAAATAAACAGGGTGACAATATACAGCCTTGACATACTCCTTTATCTTTTGTCAATTTAAAAAAAAAAGTTTGTTAAGGACTTGGGCTTGTAAAAAACTATGTTTGAACACCAAGCTTTTTTTGTTTTTTTCCACCCACAGCCATTAACTTTTCTCCCTTCTACTGCTTGTTTCTCTTCCTCCTACCCAACTTTTTATTTTGAAAGTATCACACTTAGAGAAGTGTTGCAGGAATAGTTCAATGAACACTTGTAAAACCATCCAGATTATCAAGTTATTAACACTTTGCCTCATTAGCTTACCTTTCTTTTCTCCCTGCCTCAAACACACATACTGTGCTGTGCTGTGCTTAGTTGCTCAGTCATGTCTGACTCTTGGCAACCCCATGGACTGTAGCCCGCCAGGCTCCTCTGTCCATGGCGATTCTCCAGGCAAGAATGTTGGAGTGGGTTGCCACGCCCTCCTCCAGGGGATCTTCCTGGAGGAGGAACCAGGTTCCATCCTAGAGATGGAACCCACGTCTGCCACATTGCAGGTGGATTCTTTACTGTCTGAGCCACCAGGGAAGTCCCAAACACATAAAGACACACTCTTTTTTTTGTATTTTACAGACAACCCAAGAAGATAAAAGGTCTATTACTCACAGGATGAGACTTATCTTGTGAGAGCAGGGCAGGCTTCCTAAAGTGATCCAAAAAAATCAAGAGAGACCAGGAAAAAGCTAGCTAGGCTTTATTTATTTATTTATTACTGAGACGCTTGTGGGATCAATTAGGGATTGAACTCCAGGTCCTCGCCATTGAAAGTGCAGAGTCCTACTCACTGGACCATCATTGAAGTCTTTCTTTGGGCATTTATAGTGATTAGAGAATGGAATTGGAATGATGGTGGCCTTGCATTGATTGGGGCTTGGATGGTATGAACTTCCTGCCAACTGCAAGGAGAAAGCATTTTGGTTCTCTCTCTTTTCTTTTTCAGGCTTTCTTGTTCATTTGTCTAGTTTGCAGAAGGAGAAGGGGCAGTAGGTGGTGGTAAGGATGGGAATTGAAAACTGCCAGCAGTTAGTCATCAAAAAATGAAGTCAGGCTCTTAATCACAATTGGTAATCAGATGGGTAACTTTATTAGGACAGGGCCATCACTTCATGGGAAATAGATGGGGAAACAGTGGAAACAGTGGCTGACTTTGCCGGGCCTGCCGGCTAGATGAACAGGTCGAGGACGCAATCACCAGAGCACCTGAGAAATAAAAGACTAGGAAAGATGGGGTTGAGAGGGACGGAGTCAGCTTGTGACTGATTCCGACGACTTTATTGAGGTAAAGTATATACATATATATACTAACAGGATTCACCAAATTTTAGATCAAAGACTTGCATACGTGCAGAACTGCAGACACTAGTTTTAGCTGAGGAGTTTTATCTTAACTCCAGCAGAGCATGGCACCAGCGTCTTACAATCAGGTAAAGACTACCTAGACATAAGCCATTCACAGGAGCCCGATAATCTTATCAGAGTCAGGAAAATGGGCAAATGGTGGCTGCAGCGATTTCCTTGAGGGAGGTGAGAAAGGCCAATTTGCACTTTAACAAATCAGGGGTGGCGGGACAGAGAGGGACCTCTTGATCTCTCTCAGGGCCGAGAAGGGGCCTGAGCAGTCAGGCCGGCTCCCCGCATGACTTTATTTTTTTGGGCTCCAGAATCACTGCAGATGGTGATTGCAGCCATGAAATTAAAAGCTTACTCCTTGGAAGGAAAGTTATGACCAACCTAGATAGCATATTAAAAAGCAGAGACATTACTTTGCCAACAAAGGTCCATCTGGCCAAGGCTACGGTTTTTCCAGTGGTCATGTATGGATGTGAGAGTTGGACTGTGAAGAAAGCTGAGCACCAAAGAATTGATGCTTTTGAACTGTGGTGTTGGAGAAGACTCTTGAGAGTCCCTTGGACTGCAAGGAGATCCAACCAGTCCATCCTAAAGGAGATCAGTCCTGGGTGTTCATTGGAAGGACTGATGCTGAAGCTGAAAGTCCAATACTTTGGCCACCTCATGTGAAGAGTTGACTCATTGGAAAAGACCCTGATGCTGGGAGGGATCGGGGGCAGGAGGAGAAGGGGACGACAGAGGATGAGATGGCTGGATGGCATCACCGACTCAATGGACATGAGTTTGAGTAAACTCCGGGAGTTGGTGATGCACAGGGAGGCCCGGCGTGCTCTGATTCATGGGGTCGCAAAGAGTCAGACACGACTGAGCGACTGAACTGAACTGAACTGAACATTAGTGGCAGACAGTTTAATTTTGTTAAAGAATCTATCATTTGAACAAGTAAACATTGTCATGTTTGGTCCACAGAGATGTCAAGAACCATGCAGATGGGATCAGACAGCTGAAGTCTGTCAACCGCTGATGTGAAACATCCAGTCGTCGGGATTAAATGAATTCCTCTGCAGGGTCATAGAGACTGGGGGAAAAGCCCTTCAGAGGTGAGTACCTGGGAATGGAATTCTCCACAAGCTTTAAATCTCAAGGTACCAGAAACATGCCAAGTGGAGTCTGGACCAGTAATTCTGACTCCCAACAGTTTCAGTACCTGCTTTTTTTTTTTTTCCTTTAATAATTGTATTAAAGTATAATTCACATACTATATAATACATTCTCTTAAGATATACAATTTACTGCTTTTTAGTAAATTCACTAAATTGTGCATCCATTACCAATATCAGTTTTAGAATATTTTCATCATCCTCTGAAAGGAAATGCGCATTAGCACTAGCTCTTACTTCCCATTTGCTCCATTCCTCTCAGGCCTAGGCAATTACTACCCTACTTTCCTCCTCAGAATTTGCCTATTTTAGACATTTCACACTGATGGTCATATAACATGTAATCTGTTGTTTTGGCTTCTTTCACTTAAGATTGTTTTGTAGATTCATCCACATGATAACATGTGTTAGTACTTGGTTCATTTTTATAGATGAATAATATTCCATTGTATGAATATATTAAATTTTTTATCCATCCATCAGATGATAGCCATCTAAGTTGCTTTCATAGAATAATGCTTCTGTGAACATTCACATACAAGTTTTGTAGGGTTTTTTTTTGTGGACATGTGTCTTCATTTCTCTTAGATAACCTAGGAGTGGAACTAATTGTAGCCATTCTCGGGGGTGTGAAATGGTATCTTGATGTAGTTTTGATTTATAATTCCCTGATAGATAGTGATATTAAGCTTCTTTTCATTGTGCTTATTGGCTGTTTGTATATCTTCTTTGTAACACTATTTGGATCCTTTGCCCATTTATGAAATGGGTTATTGATCTTTTTATTATTGAATTGTAAGAGTAGTTTATTCTGGATACCAGTGCCTTATCAGGTGTATGATTTTCAAACATTTTATCCAATCTCATGGATTGTGTTTTTAACTTTCTTAGTAACATTCTTTGAAGCACAGTTTTAATTAGTCCCTTTTATCTCCTGTGTCACTTGTGCTTTTGGTGTTATATTTAGGTTTCTGAAGATTTATGCCTGTGTTTTTCTTTTAATAGTTTTATAGTTTTAGCTTGTATATTTACACTTATGATGTATTTTGACTTAATTTTTCTGTAATGTTCACTCTTTAAGATCGATAGTTGCAATGTGCCTTTTACCATCCTGAAAAGAATTTTATGGATAATATTAAATATATCCATATAATTTTTAAAAGTGAATGTAAAGAATCAATAAAAGGCATTTGTATTTAAAAATGTATTTCTGTATTTAAATGCTTGGCACAGGTACCTAAAGACATAGGAAGAAGTCTGGTGCTGGAAATTATAGGTTTGGATTAAGAGAAATAGTACAGTCAGAACTCATTGTCCTCAGTGAAATTTGATGAGGTGAGGTATGACTGGATCCTGCTGGAACATGAGTGTTGTGTGTGGATCCAGACCAGGTGTATTAAATAGGAATGGAAGAACGTACCTTGGTGGAAGCAGGTTCTAGGCACTTAACTATCCCAGGTTGTCTGGATGAGCTGGGGTGACAGTTGTGGGATCCATCACCCCCTCCGCTGTAATCTGCAGCAACATCAGGATGATTTATTTCAGAAAACAGTTCTCCAGACAGAGCTGAAGTCTCAGCATGTGCTGGGGTACCATTCAGTGTAAAAAGCCTTAAAGACCACCTTCTTTGGTGGCCATGGGGAAGAGAAGGCTAGGGGAAATTAGTCATTCTGGGGCTCCAGAGAAGTGGTGTGAATATCTGAGGTCAGGTCAGAGGAAGAGTGTGTGTGTGTGTGGAGGAAACAGAGAACTCCCCAAATTTGTAAACAGCATGAAGATGAATTTTTTACCACATAATTTTTGTATCATTGTACTGCCAAAAATAGCAATACACAGATATGTATGAGTGTAATAATAGGAGATTTTCAAAACAACCTTAATTAATGAAATTCAGTTCAATTCCTTCGTTAATTACCCTAATTTAATACTGTTGCCCTGAAGTCTGTCTTAATGTCCTCCTGTATACTTGAGATCATTTGTTCTGTTTGCAGTAACCACCAGGGCACGTCCCACCATCTCAGGGATTGAACCCAGGCCCGTGGCAGTTAAAGTCCTAACCACTGAACTGCCAGGGAACTCCCAGTTATTGTCTGTTTTTTTAATATTGACCACACTAGTAGGTGTAAAGTGGCATCTCACTGTGGTTTTTATTAGCATTTCCCTAATGACTAGTGATGTTGAGCATCTTTTCATGTACTACTGGCCATCTGTTGGTCTTCTTTGGAGAAATTTCCATTCAGATCCTTTGCCTATTTAAAAAATTTGGGTTGTCCTGTTATTATTGGGCTATCAGAATTTTTTAAATACCTTCTACAAGTCCTTTATCAGATTCATGCATTGTAAGTATTTCCTCTGATTTGGTAGCTTGTCTTTTTACTTGCCTAGTGATACATAAATCTCATTTCAATAAAGGAAGTATTTATTATAGATGAAATGGGCATTGCTTTTGCTCCTCAAGGCCTGTTGCCTTCCACACTTCCAAAACAGTCATGATCACAGCTTTGGTAGGCATGTTGCCAGGGCATTTTAATATTTGTACTTTGAGAATATTTTGTGTGTCAAAATTTTCACTAAGTGGTATTATCTTATATATGATGACTTATATATCTGACTTACCTCATTTCTTTTAAGTTCAAACACTCATCCTCCCCTTACACACATGTAGGGAGGTGCGCTCCATCTCTCATTTCCACAGGACAGCTGTAGGACGCCCAGGCTCCGGTCTAATCAGAAGACCTATTTGGAAACATGCAGCCTTAAAATACTTTATCAGTTTATTGACATAAGGTAAAGGGGTCTACTGCTTCAATCTGAGAGCATTTTGATCATGAGTCTGGGTGAGATTTGTTCAGATTACTTTCTGAATTTATTGAGATGGGGTGTAGGGAGGGTCTTCTATGTTGATCTGAAAATGTGGGGAATCGTATCAGTTCAGTTCAGTCGCTCAGTCGTGTCCAACTCTTTGCAAGCCCATGAACTGCAGCACGCCAGGCCTCCCTGTCCATCACCAACTCCCGGAGTTTACCCAAACTCATGTCCATTGAGTCGGTGATGCCATCTAACCATCTCATCCTCTGTCGTCCCCTTCTCCTCCTGCCTTCAATCTTTCCCAACATCAGGGTCTTTTTAAATGAGTCAGCTCTTCGCATGAGGTGACCAAAATATTGGAGTTTCAGCTTCAACATCAGTCCTTCCAGTGAACACCCAGGACTGATTTCCTTTAGGATGGACTGATTGGATCTCCTTGCAGTCCAAGGGACTCTCAAGAGTCTTCTCCAACACCACAGTTCAAAAGCATCAATTCTTTGGTGCTCAGCTTTCTTTATAATCCAACTCTCACATCCGTACATGACTACTGGAAAAATCATAACCTTGACTAGACAGACCTTTGTTGACAATGCAATGTCTGCTTTTTAATATGCTGTCTAGGTTGGTCATAACTTTCCTTCCAAGAAGTAAGTGTCTTTTAATTTCATGGCGGCAGTCATTTCACCATCTGCAGTGATTTTGGAGCCCAAAAAAATAAAGTCAGCTACTGTTTCCACTGTTTCCCGATCTAATTGCCATGAAGTAATGGGACTGGATGCCATGATCTTAGTTTTCTGAATGATGAGCTTTAAGCCAACTTTTTCACTCTCCTCTTGTGTGTAGGGGGTGTCTTCTATGTTGATCTGAAAATGTGGGGAATTGTATCAGTAGATATTCTAATGTTTCATAGTCCTTGCTTTCCTGGGATAAATCCAATGTTGCCATTTTGATAACTTTCTTCTAACTTTTGATAACTTTGTAATTAAATTCTTCTTTTATGCTGAATATCATCTTGTATGCCTTCTTATTTTTTAATGATTATTCTTGTCAAAAATGATTTCATTAGTTGTTTCATGTAACAAACTTTCGGTTTTCGTCATCTTCTTGGATGTTTCCTTGTTTTTGGCTTCTGTAATTTTTGCTTTTACCTTTATTATCACCTTCCTACCACCTCCTGTTGGTTTTCTGTGTAGCTTCTTAAATTTGAACAATGATCTCACTAACTTTCAGCCTTCTCTTTAAAATACAAGCTTTAGGGAATTCTTTGACGGTCTGGTGGTTAGGACTTTGCACTTTCTTTGCTGGGAGCACAAGTGCAGTCCCTGGTTGGGGAACTAAGATCCTTCAAGCAGTGCACACAACAAACAAGCAAACAAAAAGCCCACCTCAGCCCTCTCCCCAGATGCCCAAGCACTAAAGACCAACATTTTCTGCCGAGGAAGGAACTACTTTAGCTGCATCTTCCTTTGCCATGTGTTTTGATCTGTGCCATCATCATCAGTTGTTCTGTTCTCTGTTTTCTAAGTGAGTGCTTGCTAATTTTCATCAGGATTTCTATTTGATCTGTGAATTACTGAGAAACAAGTTTTCACTTTTCCAAATAAAGAGGGTTTTAAAAAGCTTAATTATTTTTTTGTGTATTTGGTGCTCATTCTGTTACTGTATTTTTTTCCCCCTTTAACTTTAAACTTTTTATTTTGTACTGGGGTATAGCTGATTAACAATGTTGTGGTATAATAATTTCAGGTGAACAGCGAAGGCACTCAGTTGTACATATATATGTATCCAGACTACCCCAAGCCCTGCTCCCACCCAGGCTGCCACATATTTCTGGTTTTTAACTTGACCACATCTGTAGTCAAAAGACTGTGGTCTGGCCTTTGTTGAACCTACTCTTTGGCCTGGTTTATGGCCAGTGTAGCACATGTTCCACTTGTGCTTGGGAAGCCTTTGGCTCTGATTGTTGGCAGTGGTCCTTCATGCAGCTGTGTGGCCAGGCTGACTAATTACATTCTCATGCATGTCTGTATTCAGTCTTCCTGTATTTCCATTTCTGAAGCAGGCCTGTTAAACCCACCCAGTATGGTTAGATTTGCTGACCTTGCTGTGTGTTTGCAGGCAAAATGTTAACATAGACTGTTACAGAGCCCTGTTGTCATCTTTGAAGTTTGTTGTTGGTTAGCAAAGAACCAACAGTCTCTGGAGAGGAGTGTCAGTTTGAAACTGGTTTTGTCTTCTGCCTCGTTTTGCTTTTGTGTCTGTTAGAAACACATTTTTTTAATGCAGTCTGACACAGTGTCTTTATCTTACCCATCAAAGCCATTTACATTTATTGTTGTTGGTGATGTCCTATTTTATACTTTCCATTCTAATGTGTCCTTTCTGAACTTTTACCCTTACCACCTTCTGGATCAGTCTGGGTTTTTTGTTTGTTTGTTTTTTCCTCCTCTAACAGAATTTTTCCACTGTAACACTATTGACCTTTGGGTCTGGTCACTCTGTTGTGAAGGGCTGTCTTGTGTTTTCAAGGGTGTTTAGCAGCATCCCTAGTTTACAGTAGCATCTGCTCCCCAGTCATGTCAACCAAAACTGTCCCCAGATGGTGCCTGGTGTCTTTTGGAGGTTGAGAACCACTGCTCTGTGGACTTGGAAGTTTTCAGGGAGTTTGATGACAGATCTCGGAATATCAGAACTTTCAGGAAAGTCGGCCTATTCTGTGTCCAGTCCATAAATGCAGAGCTCTTACCACAAAGGTGGGTTGAGGACTGCCTCTTCAGTGCTGAAGTAAGACCATTGTCGGGTGTTGCTCTGGAATATGTGCTGACCGCTGGTGGCGGCGGTGGGGGGGTGGGTCACGGGGACAAGCACAGAGTGGCTGAGATGGTGCTCCCATGTGAGTGGTGACACGGCCCCTGGTCTCCCGTGTCAGACTAGTCCTCTTAGTGATTGTCACCCCCAGCACCATTCCTCCTGTCTGGTCTCTGGGAAGAGGAAAATGCCACATGGTTCTTCTTGAACTTGCTCTTGGCTCCGTCCTTGACTTTCACTGTCTCTCCACCATGTTCATATCTGAATTTCAAAAAGAAAACAAGTAAAAAAACACAGCCAAGAAAACAGGTGAAAAGACACAACCACACACCTGGCCTGTCACCTTTTTTCATTCCTCTTCTAGACTCAGCTTCGTGTACTTAAGTCTGTCTTTTTCACTCTTTACTTTCCAGCCTGGGACACAAGATTGAAAATGACAGCTCGGAATGTGCCTGAGGAAGGACTGTCCTGTGACGTGGAGATGGAGGCATTCACGAGAGAGACTCCTTGTCTTTCCACTCTAGGGGCCAGCTGGGACTCTGAGAAGCCAGAGGGACGTTCGAGGCGATCACCCTTAACTCAGGAGAAGCCAGGGGCCCAAGAGGCAGCTCCTGAACATCCTGGGTTTGTGAAGCATTTGAGCGCAAGCGCAGATCTTCCACAACGTCAGAGAGCTCCTGCAACAAACGGTTTCCGTGTACGTGGCTCAGATGTTAAAAGTCTGGATTGTGACCCAGCTTCACACGATGGTCAGAAAAGCCACGCAGCTAAGAGAATGGGTGACAGGGACTCCTTCGGGAAAGCCTTCAGCCATTCCATGGAAGTGACTCAGTTTGGAAGAACTCAGACGCGAGAAAAGCCCTGTAGATACCCTGACAGCATTAAGTCTTTCAACCACTTTACCCTTCTTGGCCAACAGAAAATCATGACACGAGGGAAGAAACTGTATGAAGGCGAGGACTTTGGGGACCTTTTTACCCTGAGTCCATCTCTTAATGAAAGCAGGAGGAGCAACCCTGGAGAGAAATTGTATAAATGTACTGAATGTGGCAAGTGCTTCAAGCGGAACTCTTCCCTCGTCTTGCATCACCGAACTCACACGGGGGAGAAACCTTACACCTGTAATGAGTGTGGAAAGTCCTTCAGCAAGAACTACAACCTAATTGTGCACCAAAGAATCCATACAGGAGAGAAGCCCTACAAGTGCAGTAAATGCGGGAAAGCCTTCAGTGACGGGTCAGCTCTGACACAACACCAGAGAATTCACACCGGGGAGAAACCTTATGAGTGTCCAGAATGTGGGAAAACCTTCAACCGAAATTCGTCCCTGATCCTCCATCAGAGGACTCACACGGGGGAGAAGCCATACCGATGTAACGAGTGTGGGAAGCCTTTTACGGACATCTCCCACCTCACCGTGCACCTCAGGATCCACACTGGCGAGAAGCCCTATGAATGTAGCAAATGTGGAAAGGCCTTCCGAGATGGCTCGTACCTCACCCAGCACGAGAGGACTCACACTGGAGAGAAGCCCTTTGAGTGCACAGAGTGCGGGAAGTCGTTCAACCGCAATTCCCACCTCATCGTGCATCAAAAGATCCACTCCGGGGAGAAGCCCTTCGAGTGCAAAGAGTGCGGGAAGACTTTCATCGAGAGCGCGTACCTCATCCGGCACCAGAGGATTCACACTGGCGAGAAGCCCTACGGCTGCGACCAGTGCCAGAAGCTGTTCAGGAACATTGCTGGCCTCATCCGGCATCAGAGGACTCACACTGGCGAGAAGCCCTACGAGTGTAATCAGTGCGGCCGGGCTTTCAGGGACAGTTCCTGTCTGACCAAGCACAGGAGGATCCACACCAGGGAGACGCCATACCAGTGCCCAGAGTGCGGCAAGTCCTTCAGGCAGAACTCTCACCTGGCGGTGCACCAGAGACTCCACAGCAGGGAGGGCCCCAGCCACTGTCCCCAATGTGGGAAGACGTTCCGGAGGGGCTCCGCCCTCATCCGACACCAGAGCTCACACCCCGGCGAGCAGCCCGTGGGCATTTAGTGAACATGGGCCATGCTCTCTCCTAACTGGCTCTCAGACACTGGCTCCTCCCTGTCAGGGGAAAGCACTTCTCTGAGCCCTGCAGTGAATCGACAGATGTGAGACGTTCCTGAGCCACACTCTTCAGTCTTTAGGTTCGGGAACTCCTGAAGAGAATACAGGGTGGTAATAGACGTGGTGAAGGCGTCATGGATGACTCCACCTGTACCACATGTGTACCACACGCATGACAGTGCACACATGTGACAGTGCACACACTGGAGTAAAGCCTGCGCTCCCCTGGAGGAGCCACCTGCCCGAACGTTGGAATCCTGGAACCGCAAGGCTCCTCTCTAATCGGGGTGAGGAGTCCTTGACAGGGAGTGTTTGCCTCACAGTCAGTAAGCAGACTCCTACTAGAGTCCAGTGAGGGAGACTTTTGGCTGGAGCCCTTACATGCTTATCTGTATCAGCAAAAGCCTACACGCTACTGTACCCTGCAATGACCACAGAGTTAAAGCAGATCGCTGTTTGAATGAATTCCCATGTTACTGTCTTGCGAGGTGCCATGGACTAATTTCAGCAGGGGCAGCTGGGTGAGGAAGTTGCTTGTGAATGAACAATGATGTTTCTTCTAAGAGGAGACTGAGTAGATTCCTCCAAGAGGGAAGGGGCTGCTGCTGAGAAATGCGAGGCATTGCTTTAGTTGTTGAGCCAAGCAGACAGAAGACACTGAGTTGTCATGTTTATGTTGTCACCCCTCACTGTTCATTTGGGATCTGGGATTTGTTTTGTGCAGCCGTGCCGAATCATAATGATAAAAGATTTTGTTGTTGTGTTGAAAATACTTAGGATATGTCCAGCAACTGAAAGCTTAAAATAGATTTGTGTTGCTGCAGCCCTGTAAAGGCATGCACACATACGGATGTAGGTTGGAAGTTGAGCACAGAGAAACAAACATGTCATTTTCCTAAGAGACTGTTGACTGCATGTTTTTTCCTCCATCACAAATCATATGTTGTTGTTTCAGTAATTTGTTGAGGAGTGAAAAGGTGGGGTTTCTTTGGACTTTTTTCAGACCGGAAGTGCCTGGGTCAGGGTCTCAAGGCAGTTTAGTTAAGAATGGATGGGGGAAATGGAGGAGAGGTATCCAGGGGGGACCACCCCCCACCCCCACCCCATGGGTGGGAGCTTCCAGGCAGAAGCTGCTCTGGGTTTAACATCCACAGTTCAGGGCACGAGGATAATTTTTCTCTTCAGAACCTGGATGATGAGAGGGTGTTCCCGTGGACAATGGGAGGAGTAGGCCACAGAGAGGTCTAGGAGGACCTGGGGCCTCCCTCCTAGGCTGAGCAGCACTGACTATGACCTGCTGCCACTGGTTGGGGTGGCCTCAGAGCCCTGGGTGGCTCCCCTCGGAATTGTGACCAGCTCCTAGGAACAGTCAGGGGGAAGGCCACTGAGGTAATGAAGGCCGTGAGATGATAAATCTGCATTATATTAAGCTGCTAGGTTTGTGGTAGAAGAGCTGACCCATTGGTAAAGACCCTGATGCTGAGAAAGATTGAAGGCAGGAGGAGAAGGGGACGACAGAGGACAAAGTGGTTGAATAGCATCACTGACTCAATGGACATGAGTTTGAGCAAGCTCTGGGAGATGGTGAAGGACAGGGAGGCCTGGCATGCTGCAGTCCATGGGGTCGCAAAGAGTCGGACGTGACTTGGCGACTGAACAACAACAAAGCCGTGAAATCCAGTGTCCTCAGCTTTGCCTTCCCTTCTCCCAGCCTCTCCAGCTCCAGACCCTGTTTTTCTGGAACGGAGGACGTCGTGGAGGGATCAGAGAGGCCGAACTCACAGAGGCCAAGTGGAAGCCAGAGGGCACGCTCTCCCGGCCGCTCCTAGGCCCATCCACCCTGGCTTGTCAGCGTCTCCCCCCCACCCCCCATCATCAGTGCACCCCCAGCCACCCCAGGGAGGCCAGAGGAGCAGCAGGGTGGGCACCCAAGCCGCTGCCTCCCTGGGAAACAGGGATGAGCCTGGTCCTGCGCTGAAGTTGGAGGTGGGGGAATTTGAGCTCCCCGAGATCAGAAGGGGCTCTGACGTGAGCCCCTGACCAGACGCTGCCCCCCGACCCACTGTGGCAATTGCAGCCTCCTCCCTGCCTCTCTGGCCATGCCCCGTGTGCTCTTGGTTCCCCCCCCCCCCCCCTTCCTGCTGCATCTGCTCTCCTTGGGTTCCCGCTCCCACCAGCCAGGACTCCCGACCTCATCTCTTGCGTGGCTTTTGTTGATGTCTGTCTGCCCTGTCGTGGCCTTGCCACCCCGAGTGCAGGCCTGGAGCCCGTGTGCAGTGGAAGGACAGAGGAGCTTCCGGGGACTGAAGTCCTGGTCCTCAGCGCGGGATGATGGGCACTGTCTGGGGGCTGCTTCAGGCATCCGTCCTGGCATCTACAAGGGAGAGGCCGGGGTGCCGTGCAGCACCCTGCATGCCCAGGGCGGGCCCGGCCCCGAGGAGGTCGGCAGTTCTGCAGCCGTGGAGCCCTGGGCCAGGCCAGGAAACAGGGCCCCTGGGCAGAACCAGGGCGGTGCTCCCCAAGCATCTCTCTGTGGGCCTGACGCGGAGGGGCCAGCCTCTCTGGATCAAGAGCCTCAGTTGTGGCTGCACTTTTTCAGAAGCTGAAGTTTCCAGAGGTGCCTGCGTACAGGGGCGGGCGGCAAGGGGGACCAGCAGGGCAGAACAGATCCCGCTGGAGAAAGCACGAAGATCCTTAGACACCACCGCTGTGGGCGAGACCTGCCTCCACGGCCTCCCTGCTCACCCTCCCCCAGCACTGCTGGTCTCAGGAATCCTGACCCCACGGGGGCCTTCAGTTGGGACCCCACCCTGTTTTAAAGACGTGCTAAATGTATTTGACCTTGAACACGTTTCCCAAGATGGTCGCACGTTTCCCAAGATGGTCGGTAGAGATCTCCACTTTGACCTCACTCATCTGCCCACCACCTGTCCTTCCCAAACGCTGGCTGCTGCAGTGATCTCCTGCCGTGTACTAAAACCACCCGAAAACATAGGCACTTAAGAACAGCAGTGTTAGGCACTACCATTCTGTGGACTGACTGAGTCAGCCGGGTAGTCCTCCTGCTGGGCCATGTCACCTGGAGGCTTGAGTCAGGCTGGCGTGTCCCGGGTGGCCTCACTCAACCCCTGGCAGTTGGCGTTGGCCCTAGGCACAGAGCTCAGCTGAAGCGCTCAGCCTGGGTTCTTGTTCATGTTGCTTCACTTAGGCTGCCTCACAGTGGGGCAGGCCGCTGGGTTCAGGAGGGAGCACTCCAGGAGGGTAGGCACTGTGACATGGCAACCCAGTCCAGTGTCCTTGCCTGGATAATCGCGTGGGCGGAGGAGCCTGTTGGGCTACAGTCCACAGGATCACAAAGAGTCGGATTGACTGAGCGACTAACACAGCAAGTGCTGTTGTGCGCGTGCTTATCAAGCCTTTGCATCATGTGTGCTAATGTCCGGTAGACTATATAGGTCACGTGGCCAAGCCAGTGCGGGGTGGGCTCGGGAGTAGCAGGGGGCGTACCCAAGGGCATAAATCCCAGGGGACGTGCACCGTTGGGGCCTCCAGCGTAACATTAGTTACAACATGGGTGCGTTGGCCCTTGCTGGTGACAGTCCTGGCTCAGACAGTCCATTGCCAGCGTCAGCTCGCAGTCTGGGCAGACTGGCCCGACTCTCACGGCAGTAGGAGCCCTTCCACTTGAGCTTTTGGGCCAGCACTGGGTCATGTGGCCATTTTAGCGGTAAGGTGGGCGGGGAGTGAGGGTCTTTCTTTCAGGCAAACACGAGCTCAGGCACTCAGAGGCAGGAAAGCAGACAGGACCACCCTGGCCCGCGCCACAGCCCTCAGCAACTGTGATCCGGCCCGAGTTCTCAGCTCCCTCAGTTCATCGATGATGGCATGCTCTTGCCCACTCCTCCCTGCTTGTCCAGACCCTCCATCCTCGCCCAAAACTGCTCCCGTAGCTGTCTCCTTCTCTGAGCCCTGTGAGTCAGGACCACTCACGTTGTGGCCTTGTTTCAGGCGGCAGGAAAGCAAAGAGAGCCTGTGAGACGCTCACGAGGGAAATCCTCATTTGCTTCTTGGGGGCACTGCCACGTGGGAGGAAAGCCAGCTGCAGAAGGTTCTGGACCCTCGGGAGGGGGACCAGGACTTCTCACCGTAGCCCGCAGGCTGTCAGTCATCCACGAGCCAGCCAGGGGAGTGGCACAGCTGGGGAGAGCCCGAACACCTGTCACCCCAGGCACCCTGCAGCAAGGCCAGGGTGCCCAGGCCTCATGCAGAGGGTGTGGGTGGGCAGGGCCCCAGGGTGTCTCCAGCAGGAGCAGCCGCCGGCAATGCCAAACGAAGAAGGTGCCTGCTGTGGCCGAGCAGGACCAGGCACTTCTAGCCACCTGCTGCCCTGCAGTACGTGAATCTGTCTGGGGGTCGGGGGTCCCAAGGGAAGCCAGGGGCCTGCAGGCCCTGTGGGGAGACCTGTGGGGGGACCCACCATTTCACGGATCATCTCAGGAGCCATATCAGGAAGCTCCAGGTGGGCAGGGCTGCTGGAAACTTCCACTTCAGCTTGGCCCTGGCCGGGCACCAGGAGACCATGAGAGGAAAGAGTCTGTGCATCTGAGAGGGCACTGGGCCTCACCTGGCTGCACGTGGAGCCCAGACCGGGGGAGGCTCGGTGGGTCCCGGAACACGTGGAAGGTGACGTTTGCCCCGTTCACTCTGAGGCAGAGATGAGCCACTTTGCTGTACATGCCAGCACAGGACAGCTGCCTGCCTGAATGTTCCAAATCACACATCGGGTTCCTTTGAAACCCTTGAGTGGTTTCCTGTGGTGTCTGTGTGGGTGTAGGTCTGCTTGTTTTCTAAATGAGCTAGTGTGGCTAAAGCAGGTAGAACCCCGGAAGGGCTGCGAGGAAGCCCTGGTCTTGCAAACACAACTAAAGAGGGCTTACCCTTGAGCACAAGCCATCAAGAACGAAAGAAGACTCTGCTTTCTTCTAGGCCCACTTCAGCACCACCCACACATTGGAACATTGGTCTCTGTGCGAAGTGTGTAATTGCCTTAAAGTGTGTCATCTGCCAGCTCTTTCTCCAAGTCAGCCTTGTCTCTGTTCCTCCTGGTAGAACTTCCAAAGGCTGTTGTTCAAGCAGAAATCTTGCCAGCTGTTTTGGCCTTTTCATAAACAGGTGATGTCACATTCACGTCTGAATCCTCAGTAGTATACTATTTTCCAGTTTAACTCACATGTCTTTATAGGTATGGAGTGGCTTACGAAGGTCACAAAAACACTCAGAGCCTAGTAATGGAGTGTTTTCAAACCATGTGTTTCAGCCCATTAGTGAGTTGTGAAATCAGAGGTGACCACCGGCATTACAAAGTAATGACATAGAATAAAATAAGTCAAAATTCATAATATAGTAAAGGCAAATACTGTTTTATGAAACTTTTCAGCCATATATCTAAATATGAAAACCGGATGCAATGTAAAATATGTATTTTACTTGGCAGGGAGTGGGGAGGATAGTGATCAAAAAAAGTGAAAACACAAGTAAAGGTTGATGAGCTTTGTCTGAACTTAACTCCTTGGGCTGTGTAAGGTGATCTTTTGATTTCTGCATTCAGTCTCAGATTCTAGCATTGTTCATTTTTTTTTTTGCCTGCGCATAAACTTAACTGCTTTCTATAGATACTGTTGCCTATTTCTGTCAGTTTTTGGGCAGGAAGTCTGTTGTTGTTCAGTTGCTGTCATGTCTGACTCTCCAAACCCATGGACAGCAGCATGCCAAGGCCTCCCTGTCCATCACTATCTCCCAGTTTGTTCAAACTCATGTCCATTGAGTCGGTGATGCCATCCAACCATCTCATCCTCTGTCACCCCCTTTTCTACCTGCCTTTAATCTTTCCCAGCATCAGGGTCTTTTTCAGTGAGTCAGCTCTTCACATCAGGTGGCCAAATTATTAGAGATTCAGCTTCAACATCAACCTTCCAATGAATATTCAGGGTTGATTTCCTTTGGGATTGACTGGTTTGATCTTTCTGTCCAAGGGACTCTCACGAGTCTTCTCCAGCAATACATTTCTGTTGTAATCATGCCCAAATCACAGGAGCTTAACATAATCAAGGATTTATTTCCTCATTCACATCCCTGTCTTGTAGTTGTTGCTGCTGCTTGAGTGTTAGTAGGTTCACAAGGAGTATCAGAGGGTTTGTTTAATCCCTAGGTCGTGTCTGACTCTGCAAACCCATGGACTGTAGCCCACCAGGCTCCTCTGTCCATGGGATTTCCCAGGCAAGAATACTGGAGTGGGTTGCCATTTCCTTCTCCAGGGGTTCTTTCCAACTGAGGGATTGAACCTGTGTTTCCTGCACTGGCAGGCAGATTCTTTACCACTGAGCCACCAGGGAAACCTGTTGTGTCAGAGGATGCCTATGTTCAAAGGGACAGGGGAAGGTAAAATCACATAAAAGGCAACCGGGCAAGATGGGAATGAATTCCAATGTGAAGGAAATGCTTACTACCCTCTGCTATGCCTGAGTCGTGTGCTGCCATGCCCCTCCTCCCCAGTTCATCTGTTGAAGCCCTAACCCATAATTTAGAGATAGGGCCTTTAGGGTGATAATTAAGGTTAAATGAGGTCACACAGGTGGGGCCCTACTCCCATAAGACTGGTGGACTCATAAGAAGTGGAAGAAAGAGCAGAGATTACTCTCTCTTGCCGAGTGTGCACAGAGGAAGTTACAGAAAAAGGTCTCACCAGAAACCAACCCTGACAGCACCTTGATCTTGGACTTTCAGTCTCTGTAGCTCCATAACTCCATAAGTTGGACTTCCAGCCTCCAGCAGTAAATTTCTGTTGTTTAAGCCAGCTAACCTGTTTGTTATGGCAGTCCAAGCAGACTAATACATACCCCCCATCATTGCCTGGGTTGATGAGCTTTGTAAATCAGTGTCAACCAGTGCAAATACTTGGAACACAAACAGCCCAATTTCTTAAGACTTACTTTTACATTTGTGTTTCTTGAAATGTAAAGACATGATGATTTTTCCTAAAGAGTTAGTGAGGAATGACTTCCCTGGTGGTCCAGTGATTAAGACTCTGAGATTCCAATGCAAAGGGCATGGGTCTGATCCCCAGTTGGGGAATGAAAATCCCACATGCTGTGTGGCAGGGCCAAAAATAAAGTTGTTTTTTTTTTAAAGAATTAGTTGGTGGGGGGTGGGGCAGGGGACGGAGAAGGCTGTATACATCGAGGCTGAAATCCTTCCTGGACCTTTGTGGGATACTAAAAGCAAAATATACACAAGTGACTAGGATGTTCATTTACATGGAGTTAAATACCCAATTACAGAGGAACTATGACTTAAATTTTGGTAGAGTTATTCAAAGGAATAATAAGCATAATGATAATTAAGAAGACTGTGTGGCAACACAGAAAAACTTATTTCTAAGCATTGCTTAGTAAGTAAATTATAAATATTTATTTTGTTGTAACTATAAGACAGTGAATGTGGTCAAATCATAGCAAAGAAAGTGTAAAACTTAAAATAGTTTTGTTGGAGTCATGGAATTTTAGTTATATTTGTTTTTGCTTTTTAAATTTTCTTGAAAATTATTTACTGGGTTTCTATAAAATTCACTTTCCACCATTTTGAAAAAACTTCTCCCAATCACGGAAAACTTTAAAAAAAAGGGGGGGAGGGAGAAAAAATATTTTCTCATGTTCCCAGCACATAGGAACTATTACTTTTGACTTTTCAGTGTACAGATGACTAATTTTTCTGTGTACAAGATTTGGTATGTATGTCTTCAATGCATATATAAAATCTATGAACATCATCACTATAAATGTCTTTCTTAAGTATCTTGAGTCAGGGATCAGTCCAGATTCATTGGAGTCGAAGCTCACACAACTGAGGAGTGCCCCCTCTTTGGGAGGAAAAATGAAAAATTGCCAAGATAAAATTAGGTGTTACCCCATGCACTGTAGCCTGCCAGGCTCCTCCCTTCATGGGATTTCTCAGGCAAGAATACTGGAGTGGGTTGCCATTTCCTTCTCCAGGAGAGCTTCCTGACCCAGGGATCAAAACAGCATCTCCTGCTTGGTAGGTGGATTCTTTAACACTGAGTCATCTGGGAAGCCCCAAGATGGTGACTTAACAAAGATAAATCTTCTCTGTGAAACAGCAACATCTGCATTTCTAATGCCTTTGAGTCTGGTAGAAAATTTTATAGCAAGAACAAAGCAGTAAAAGCCATCTCAGAATCTGCAAGACTCTGTGGAAGGGGCTCTACCTTTCAAGTCTTCCTATACAAATCTTTTCAGTTCCATTGCATATAAAAATTAACTTATTGCCACATAATGCATACAACTATTTTAAAATCTGTTTATAGTACATGGATAATTATCATATGGCATTCACATTTGTGAGACTGGTGGCCATGTACCTTGTTCAATTACACACAAATCAGAAAATTTTGTGCTGAGATATTTGAATATTCATGATTCCATAAAAATGCCACTCTCATGTCTGGAACACTCTGCCATATTGGTTTTAGCAAATATGAAAGTCAACTTGCACTTTTCATAAGCACCTAGCCACAAGAATGTCATGTGCAATAATGACAAATTCTGACTGCATCTGATTCTTTTATATGAAAGGCATTTGTTGAGTTTCTCACCACTTTCAAAATATCTGGTTTAGAATATGGTGACTTCTTAGAAGCCACCCCATGTTCACTACATTTTTTCCATTTCTCCCTTTTGTAGGTTCTATAGTGAAGCATTGGTGGGCACTCATGGCTAAAGGTCCTCAATAGTGATTAACTTCACACTTCCCTACTGTCTGGATGACTGGCTGTCTGGGATAGATGACCCAGAGCTTGCTATTCCCACAGTCATTTCCATAAATGTCAACTCTGTGTGGGAGTCTTAGGGGTGTGTTGAGCACAAAGGCTTGTTTACAGTGTATTGTTTATCAGGAGTATGACTGGGTCAAATGTAGTAAGTGATGTGCTATGGCTTAAGGCTTTGCTGGGTCCCAGCACACATGGAGTGGGTCTACCCAGTATGAGTTCTCTGGTGCTTGGTAAGGGAGGAGCTGTGTGTGAAGGCCTTCCCACAGTCCCTGCACTCATATGGCTTCTCTCCTGTGTGGATCCTCCGGTGCTGAGTGAGGTGGGTGCTCTGCCTAAAGGACTTTCCGCAGTCCTGGCACTCGTAGGGCTTTTCCCCAGTGTGTGTCCTCTCGTGCTGACTGAGCGATGAGCTGTGGCTGAAGGATTTTCCACATTCATTGCACCCATAGGGTTTTTCCTTGGTGTGAATCCTCTGGTGTTCTATGAGGAGGGAGCTCTGGCTGAAGGCTCTGCCACACTGATTACACTCATAGGGCTTCTCTCCTGTGTGGATCCGCTGGTGTTGAATGAGTGGAGCAAGCTGGCTGAAGGCTCTACCACACTCATTACACTCATAGGGCTTCTCCCCAGTGTGGATCCGCTGGTGTTTGGTCAGGGATGAGCTGTGGCTGAAGGCCTTACCACAGTCACTACACTTGTAGGGCTTCTCCCCCGTGTGGATTCTCTGATGCTGAGTGAGGTGTGTGCTCTGCCGGAAGGCCTTCCCACACTGCCTGCATGCATAGGGTTTCTCGCCTGTGTGTGTCCGCTCGTGCTGGCTAAGCGATGAGCTGTGACTGAAGGTTTTCCCACACTCGTTGCACCCATAGGGCTTCTCTCCTGTGTGGATCCTCCGATGCTCAGTCAGGAGTGTGCTCTGGCTGAAAGCCTTCCCACACTCACTGCACTCATAAGGCCGCTCGCCTGTGTGTATCCTCTGATGCTGAATCAGTGGTGTGATCTGGGTGAAGGCTTTTCCACATGCCTGGCACTCATAGGGCTTCTCCCCAGTGTGGATCCGCTGGTGTTTAGTCAGGGATGAACTGTGGCTGAAGGCCTTGCCGCACTCTCCACACTGGTATGGCTTCTCCCCAGTGTGGATTCGCAGGTGCTGGGTGAGATGGATGCTCTGTCGGAAGGCCTTTCCACACTGACTGCACGTGTAGGGCTTCTCACCTGTGTGCGTCCGCTCATGTTGGCTGAAGGAGGATCTAAAGCTGAAGGATTTCCCACACTCGCTGCACTCATAGGGTTTCTCACCCGTGTGAGTTCTCTGGTGCTGGATCAATGGGGCAATTTGGTTGAAGGTCCTCCCACACTGAGTACACTTGTAAGGCTTCTCACCAGTGTGGATTCGCTGGTGTTTGGTAAGTGCTGAGCTGTTTTGAAAGCCTTTTCCACATTCATGACATTCATAAGGCCTCTCTCCTGTGTGTGTTCGGTGGTGTTCAATGAGTGCTGAGCTGTGACTAAAGGCCTTTCCACATTCCTGACATCCATAGGGCTTCTCTTTTGCACAGGTTTTCTGTTGAGCATTTGAGTTTGAATTCTCCCTCTGTCCATGTGTTCCCCGCATTGGGGCACCTTGCCTTTCAGGAGTCATTGGTTGAGTTGGGAGATCTGGCCTCAGACTCAAGTTTTCCCCACACCCATTACCCTGCTGCTGCTCCTGTGTCGGTGTCTTCACAGGTGTGCAGGCCGCCTGCACCACACAGCTATCTGACTTCTCAGGGCCCTGTTCCCTGTTGCCTGCAGCATCTTCATCCTTAGAGTGCCACAGACTTTCCTGTAGGAACCCTTCTACCAGGGCACTGTTGGGTATTTCTTCAGTTACACCTTGCTTTTCAGTTGATAGCTTGCTTTGGGGTCTGGTTTCCAAATCTGAAAGAAGCAGAGAAATGGAAATGTCCCCTAATCCTGGTTCTGAAGGAAGTCTGTGTGTGTGTGTGTGGGGGGGGGGGGGGGGCGGGTGGTGAGTAGACAGAAGAATAAAACTTATAGTTTTGAAAGGTCCAAGGCACAGGTGGCTTTGTCCATTAAAAAGTACATTTTTACAAATCAGGGAAGGAAGCACAGAGAATAATCATGGGTGGGGCATTGGTATAGGAGGTGTGGATGGGGTGTTCAGGGAAGCACAGAGAATGAGGGCAGGAGAGGATGCTGAGGAGAAAGCACGCATACAGGGAAACTGTCAACAGATGTCCTGGGCCTGGAGTACCCCCGGCTCAGAGCAGAGCTCAATGGATGTGCTGAAGGAAGAAACAAATGCATTTCCTCCTCCTCCCTTCTGGCCCTGGGATCTGACTCTCTCTGTATGGCCATGGCCTCGGTGCCTGACATCCCCACCCTGACACTACACTGGCTTAAAAGTGTGATGTGGGCACCTTTCCCATTTGTTACACTCCAGTGAAAAGTTACATAGAAAAGGTCAAGCAAGATGTGGTTGGCAGAACAGAGACTCCCAAACATATCCATGTCCTCATCTCTGGAGGCTTTGAATTTGAGGTTACCCTTCTCACAACAGAACAGGTGCTTGGTGAATGTTCCCTGAGAGACTGAGTAGTCAATTTGCTCTGAAGAACCAGGGGTGGGTATGGAGAGAGAAGCTGGGGGGTGAACAGGCTCCCCCCAGACTGCAGGGCTTTCATCTCACCTGGGCACACACCTTGGGGGCCTCCCTCGTCCGCTGCCCACAGCTCTGCCTCCTGCTCCAGCAGGGAGATGACATCCGGCTTTGGGAGCCAGTGTCCTGCTCAGGGCGAGACCCATGGAGTGAACAGCTGTGTCCTAGGAGCCTCCCTAACCCTCTGCCCACACCTTCAGTCTTCCAGGACCACGTGTCTGGGGGGTTCTGGGAGGACATGGTTGTTGTAACAGCTTCTGCCCTTCCTTAGAGGCCCCTTCCCCCTACTCAGTCCCTGACCCCATCCCTGGCCCCAGGGTGCCTATCAGAGCTCTGTTTCTTCCTTTGCCTCATGGCAACAATGACCAGTGTGGAGGGGACCTGGCTGCCAAACCAAGACAACCTAGGACCTTCTATGGGTGCCCGGAACACAGACTCTGCCTCTCCTGTTGGTCTCAAGCCCGGGAGAGGCACACTGTTAGCTTTCTCATCACCTTCAGAGGGGTCCATCTGTGAATGGAGGAAGAAAGAGGTATGGGGGGAGGAGGGGGTTCCCACCAGCACCAAAGGCAGATCCAGGTCTGCCCGGGAGTTCTGTGGTCACAGGACCGATATGTCCCTTTTACCCCAGGACTTTCTGCTTCTGGCATTGTTCACATGGATCTGTAATTTGCAACCAAAACACTATAACTGATGTTACCTACACTAAAACAATCGGGTCCCTGAAGCCCAAGTCACAGCCCAGGTATCCCCATTTAAGGCCTAGATGTACTCCCACTTTTATCCCAGGAAAATGAGAACCTGTGCTGGGGGCAGATCATCAGGGCACGGGGGTGGCCTCACCCACAGAGACCAGGAGCCCGAAGGTCTCCAGCATCACATCTCGGTACAGGGTCCTCTGGGCCGGCTCCAGATGCCCCCACTCCTCCTGGGTGAAGTCCACGACCACGTCCTCAAAAGTCACTTGCTCCTGAAACATCACACACACGCATCCTCAGAGTCCCCAGTGTGGCCGTCAGGAGGAAGCAGCTGGTGAATGGGGGCCTCGGCCACGTAGGTGAGAGGGTCAGGGGATTTGGGTCAGGTTTCCCTTGGGGGGCCAGGAGCCCTGCTGGAGGAGAGACTCTTGAGATGAAAAAATGAGGAGTAAAAGTGAAGAGGATGGTGGTCCTGACATGCTGGGGTCACAGGAAGTATGCTGGCATGGGTGTCCCTCAGGGAGAAGGCAGGGAAGGAGCACCTAGAAAACTGTCAGGCTGTTTCTCTGCCTCACCCTTTGGCCAAAACCATATCGGAGGGGTCTGTGATGTATACATAATAAAACAAAGCCCTCTTTAAGAGATAAGAGGGTACATGCTGCCACAAGCCCATTTTCCAGAGACTGGGAGAACGTAAGTATCTTGCCCAAAGGTATAAAGCTGGTAAGCAGCAAGTCCAAGGGTTGAATCTGGGAGATTTTATTAAGAATCTGTTTACCGTGTAAATTAAATTGAAGTACATGAAGATCCATGCATTAGTGGAACGTCCGTGTGGTAGTGGGAGCACTTCAAAGCCATGGGGCACACTGGGGCAACTGGCCCTTTGGGGGAAAAACAGTAGCTCTCTACCTCATACCGTAAATAAATTTGAGAAAGCTTAAAGAGATGAATATAAAAAAGGAAAAAGTTGGAAAAGTATAGACCATTAATTTAATAAATGGGTGGCACAGAAAGTCTTCACAAATAAAACATTAAAAGTCAGAAAGAAGAAAAATGAGTTTGGTAGGAAGAACTGTGTCTCTACCATCCCAGGATTACATAGCAAGGAGGAATCAGGATAGCAGATGGAATTAAGGTTGTTAGTCTGCTGACCTTAAAATAAGGAGGTTATCCTGGAATGTCCTCGTGAGCCCAATGTAATCACAAGGGTCTTTCAATGAGGAAGAGGTAGAAGAGTCAGCCTCACAGTAATGGTATGTGAGGAAGACTCAAATGGCGGAATCTGTCTTAGAAGATGGAAGGGGGCCAGGAGCCAAGGGCTATGAGGCATCTAGAAGCTGGAAAAGGGAAGGCAGTGGATTCTCTCCTAGAGCTGCCAGAAGCAACACAGCCCTGCAGACGCCTTGATTTCAACCTAAAAAGACGCGTTTCAGACTTCTGGTCTCCAGAAGTATAAAACAATAATTTGTGTGGTTCTAAGCCACTAAGTTTGTTGGGATTTGTTACAGAATCAAAAGGAAAATGATACATTCAGCAATCAAAATTCATGATTTCTAGATGACAAAGTCTTTACAAGCCACAAGGACCATAACAGCAGAATGAATATTTGCAACATAAATAGAAGGAAAAGGATTACTGGCCAGCACATGCGAAGAACTGACAAATCAGTAAGTAAAAGGCAAACAACAGGACAGAGAGCCTGGCCCTTCTGAGAAGAGGGAGGCTGAGTACCCAGGCATGGATTACTTGCACAACTGGCAGGTTTTTAAAAATACATATAGTAGTTATGTTGGCAATTCCACCTCCCCATCCCCCCAAGAACCGCACTCCCTTGCTGCACTGTCTATACATGACAGACAACTGGTAATAGCCTAGACGCCTGTCATATGGGAGCAGCCAAAGTTAGTTTCTGGAAAACCTGCAGCCAAGCACAAGATGGGGGGCACTGATACACACAGCTGGGGAATAACCTTCCAGATGGAAAAATCCCAGCGGGTGGGACATCACCAGCACAGTGCTATTTATGTGAAACAAAACAGAGTTCTAATTCCTATTTGTCTGAAAACTTGTATATTAGCACCGGAAAATAAGGTGCAGAGTGACAACAGCGGCAGCTTTTTAAAAGGAAGCCTAGGAGGGACTGAGGAGCAAGGGGGACTTTCTAAGTCTGCTTGACACTTTCACAATGAGAATATCATTATGGGACTGTTGGTCTTAAAAAAAGTCAGCCAACTATGGAAGATATCAGAGTTTTGACACATTAAGAACTTTGAGTTTCTGAACCTTAAAAAACAGAAAATGTCAAAGCAAACATGTAGATGGTATTGAGAGATGCACATGGATTGCTCACTTAATAACCCCAGCCATGGGTAATCACATTCAGCCACTGTTCACCCAGGGAGGACGACAACGGAGTCACCCAAAACCACCCGGACAAAGGGCTGAGCCAGGACTTGAACTTAGGAAGTCTGGGTCCATCGATTGCCTGTTGGCCATGGGGCTAAGCCAATTCCCTGAAAGATAAGTGAGAGAAAAAACAGGCTCTGGGGGTCAGAACGGGAGTTCTGGGCCTTGGGGGTAGGCAGGGAACTCACACCCTCCTATCTGGTTCCTCCTTGGACAAACTGAGATGGACCTCTGAGATGTCACAGCAGAATCGACTGAGGGAGCCCCAGGGGCTGGGAACCCCACGCCTCAGCTGGACCATCCACTGGTGTCCATATGTGCAGGCACCAGGCTGCACACTCACAAAATCTACTCAGTGCATAAACAGTGCCTGAATACAAAAAGGAACTGTGGAGAGAAAGAGCAATGGAGAGTGGCTAGAAAAATGAAATGGTGGGGATGTCCAGGGGCAGGACCCCCAAGGACTGTTTCCTAGTCTTCAATTTTAAATATTGGGGTAATAGAAGTACCATATTATCCAGGAATCCTGCTCCTGGGTATATATCTGAAGAAAAAACAAAACAAAACAGTAACTCTAAAAGACACATGCACCCCAGTGTTCACAGCAGCACTATTTACAATTGCCAAGATGTGCAAGTAACCTAAGTGTCCATCAACAGATGAACCAGTAAAGACTTGGTACACACATGCACCTGTAACAGTGCCTGCTGGCGGGCAGTGCTCAGTACTCACTGGAATGCTACTCAACCATAAAAAATGAAATTTTGCCATTTGCCACAACGTGGATGGACCTGAACGGTATTATGTTTAGTGAAATAAGTCAGAGAAAGATAAATACTGAACATTCTCTCTTATATATGGAATCTAAAAAATAAACAAGTGAACAAACAAAAACAGACTCACAAAGAGAGAATAAGGCCAGTTTCTTCCATGATCAGGTGGGGAATTTATGCTTTTTTTTCCAAGGCACATGAGGTTTGGGCACTCACATCCTCCACAAAGAGATTTTCATATCACTGAAGCAAGTATTATGGATGGCCAGAGTGGAGGGCAGAGTTAAGAACTTGGCCATGTGGAGGGGGTGGTCAGGGACACAAGGCCACCCACTTCTTGGACCCTGGTCTCCCAGGCAGAATCCACCTCTGCTAGAGATTCTCCCACCAGAACAGCCAGTGTGGGGGCAAGGGCGGGGTGGTGATGTGAAGACTGGTGGCGGATCCACATGGTGGAGATTCCAACCCCAGATCCAGGTGTCTTTGCACTGCACTCTGCCCCTCCGGCCTCATCTGCAAGTTGCTGGAAGCTCCCTGAGAAGGCTACTGGGAGGAATGAGGGAAGTCACAGGAAGTGTGCTCAGGACTCGGCACATAGTGGTTGCTTTACCTGCAGACCCTGCTTCAAACTATGCTGAGGGAAGGGCGGGGTGGTTTTCTTTTCTTTCACCAACTCTCCCTGCTTGCTCTATACTTTCCAGACTCATTAGATCTTGCTCAGTTATCTGAAGAGTCCTACTGAGCACAGGTCTGGACACTGCAGAGGCCGTGGAGACAAGACACACACACACACTGCCTCCTGCTGCTGTGTGCTAGCTGCTGGGTTGGGGAGGGAGCAAAAATGCAAACCCCAGAAAGGCTCAGTGCTCTGGGGAAAGTGGGAGGGATGCTGCTGCAGCAGCAGCAGAGGGACCTGGAGGAAGAGGCACGAAGGAGCAGGACATACTCGGGGCTCTGGGGCCTCAGGGGTCGGAGTTCAGGCCCAGCTTGACCACTCCCAGCTGTGTCACTTGCCCCTGCACCTTGGTCCCTCCTCATCCAACCTCGTGGGACTGATGTGGATGTTGAACCTGGTGAAACGTGTCCAGCACTGACCAGGGTTCAGAATACTCAGTCTTCACCCGTTCTCCGTGTGCCTACTGTGTGCCAGTCCTTTGCACATGGTAAAAATGACCAGAACTGCTTCCCAAGGCCTCAGGCCCCTGCAGCTGGCCTAGGAGACCTGGCTCTCCTGCCACACATGTGCCTGGTCTAAGTGCCCGGTGCGGTCCCACCCCCAGGCCTCTGCTCCTGCAGCATTATGCCTGTGGGCTCGACCCCACCCTCTCCCTTCCTGCAGATCTCTGCCTGGGGGTCACGGCCTCAGGGAGGCCTCCTGGGCCCCAAGCCCACCCTCTTTGGGGCCTCATTTCCCTGCCCAACACATGGCACATTTACATTCCTCACGTGCTCTGTGAGCCGTGGGGCGGAGATTTCCTGTCTGTTTCCACACCTGCAGTACCTGTAACAGTGCCTGCTGGCGGGCAGTGCTCAGTACATGTTGGCCAAGTGACTGGAGGGAGTGTCAGCTGGGAGAATGGACCCTGAGCCCTGTGTCGAGAAAGTTCCAGGTCAGTGGGATGGATAAGCAATGTCTGCCAGGGTGGCACAAGGGAGGGGTTGGGGGGTGGGACCCAGCTGATCTTCTCAGAGTGTCAAGGTGAGATGTGGAGGGACACGGAGCTGACGAAAGCACAGACCAGGTCAGGGACAGAGTGACGGCAGAGGCCCCGAGGGCAGAACGAGCCTGGTGGGGACCACGGGTGGCACCTGAAGGCCGGGTGGGAGGGGGCACTGTACTCACCGGGTCCCCGGCGGTGAGGAGCCCAGCAGTCATTCCCTCCTCCTCGGGCCTCTTGCAGGAATAGTCAGCTCCTCTGTAGGCAGTTCTGGGGGGAAAGGGGATACAAGAGACTGGGCAAGTGACAAGTGACGAGTGACTCCAGGCCCTGGAAGGCCTGTGTGCATGTAGTAGGAACTCCGTGCCCAGGTGGGATGCAATAGGATTGCCGCTTCAGCGTGGCATTTCTTGAACTCCTGCTGTGCACCCGATGCTATTCCAGGCACTGTTGAAAGATGACCTCCCTTTCCCTTACTCATTCCAGACAGGGAAACGGATGGCCAGAGGGGCAAGGGGTGCAGCCCAGGTCGCACAGATGATTCCCAGGGTGATGACTCTGTTACTGTGCAGAAGGCAGAAAACCAGGCAGTACTGGGGTCTCTGGCACTCTTTGGTGTGCCTGTTTCTACAAAAGGTTTTTCTCTTATAAAATGAGGATGGTGACCCAGGACGGAGCTTATGAGAATTAAAATGTGAAAAGGAGACGTTCCCTGGTGGGCTAGTGGTTAGGGTTCTGGACTTTCACTGCTGTGGCCTGGAGTTTAATCCCTGGTTGGGGAACTGAGATTCCATGAGCCATGCATTGCGGCTAAATAAATAATGACCCTGCCTATTGGCACCTGATTCTGCCCCAGCCACTCTGACCAGTTGTCTTCATTATAGTTCCCTGGATGGGAGTTATAATATTCAGTGATGTTTTATGGGCTTATCATCCTCTCCCTGACTCTCCTGTGGCATTCAGGGCGGAGACAATGTTGGGGATATAGGACAGGGCCTGGCACCCAGAACATGTAAACACTTGCTTGTTGAAGTAATGAAGGAACCTGGATGGTGCCTGGCATGCAGCTGATGCTCAATAAGATTTTAATTTGTCTGTTTCCTGGGTCCCAAGTGGATAAGATCAAAATCCGTTGCTTTGGGTCTCCTTTACCTTTATTCTTTACGGACAGAAGCCCCTCAAGAAAGTGAGGTTCCACAGCTGACACGGTAGTGGGACCTCCTTCCCCACCTCCAAACCTCGGAGGTCTCGCCCAGTCCAGGGAGGGATGCAGGTTAGGCTGGCTCCAGGCTCTGAGGAGTCAGGCCAGCTAATCTCTATGACTATGCTCCTGAAGCCAAAGACCTCAATCCCTTCCCTCAAAGCCGTGACCCAACCCGCGCCCCAACTCCTCCCCTCGGGCACTGAGATACCCCTCCCGATTGGGCCCCGCCCACTCGGCCCCGCCCACACCGCCCACAGCGACCCAAACTAGGCCGAAGCAGTAAAAGGGATGTGACACAGGCGCGCGCGGCTATGGACACACCCTGGCCGGAGTCCCAGGGAAGACCCTGGACCCGCGCTCCGCCCGGCCTCCCCTACCCCGGCCAACCCAAACCTCACTTACCGCTGGACTGTAGGACAAAGACTGAGGCCGCCACGGAGCGCACTGCGCCTGCGTACCGACGCTGAACTACACCTCCCAGAGGGTGGCGCGCGCCACCGATCGTCTTCCCGCTTGCCACGCCCCCTCCTGGGTGGCTGAGGTTGAGGGGCTCTGAATCCTGGCGCCGCCTTGTTTTCCACCCTGGGACCCTCTAGTTCCGCACTCCTTGGAGGAATGCCAGGAGGAAGGCCACGCCCGCTGCTGGCCGAAATTGCGCCTAGCTGGGCGGGCGCAGAACTACAACTCCCAGAGAGCGGTCGTCAGCTCGTCCCACCCCGCCGGGGGCTGAGGCTGAGAAGTTCGAGCCCCTCTGACGCCTCACTCCTGGGACTGGAGCGTGTGGCTGCGACCGCGTTGGTCTGGGAGTGCGCCTGCGCGGAGGGCGCCGAACTGCGTCGCTCAGAGGGCCACTCGCGGCTTCCCTGGGTCTCTATTCCCGCCCGTCGGGTTCTTCTGATACACGAATTCGAGTCCTGACACCTCTGTGTCCCCATCATAAATATTCCGTGCCGCCGCCGCGGTGAGGAGCCTTTGATTGTAGCCCGGCGCTCAGTAGGTGCCAGTATTTAGTACACGGTTATAAGAAACATGGATATTTGAAAACTGCTTTACACACTGCTTCGTAACTGTCAGAACTGCGTTTCAATAGCATCATAGTATTCACCCAGGTGGCGCTAGTGGTAAAGAACGTGCTTGACAATGCAGAAGGTGTGAGACGCAGGTTCCATCCCTGTGTCAGGAAGATCCCTTGGAGCAGGAAATGGCAACCCACTGCAGTATTCTTGTCAGGAGAACTCCTTGGACAGAGAAACCTGGGGGGCTACAGTCCAGGGAGCCGCAAAGAATGGGACAGGACTGAAGCGATTTAGCACCTGCACATGGTACGCAAAGCTTCCCAAGTGGCTCAGTGGTAAAGAATCCGCCTGCAGTGCAAGAGACGCGGGTTTGATCCCTGGGTGGGAAAGACCCCTTGGAGTAGGAAACTGCAACCCACTCCAGTATTCTTGCCTGGAAAATTCCACTAACGGAGGAGCCTGGCAGGCTAAAGTCCGTGGGGTTGCAAAGAGTCAGATGCCACTGAGCATGAATACATTAAAAGTTGACGTCCCCTCACATGACTGAATTCGCCATTTGGTGAACACTGGCCAAGGCCAACCAGGTGGCATGCCCAGGGTACAGCAGCCAAGCGTACAAGGTGAGACCGTTCACCATTCCCCCACTTGAGCTGGACTTATTTTTAGTAATGCATGTGAACATCCAGTGGAGCAAGAATCTAACCAAGGCTGAGCCACCTCACCTGCCTTTGCCCTTTTAAGAGGGGATTGATTGATTCAGATAACTTGGGGCTTGCATGATGGATCTGAAGCTGAGAAAAAGTTTCAAGCCAAGGGCATCTTTTCTTTGACTAAAACAGCTATTTATTTGGAAAAACTCTGATGCTGAAAACAGCAAACAATAAGAATTCTTATGTTAGGGGAAAAAAACAGCTGGTGACATCTTTTTTTTTACAAATAACAGGTGAAAAGATTTGGCTGGTTCACACATGAGTGAAAGACTTCAAATCTAGTAAGCCTTGTAACAGTGGTTGTTATGAGATGATGTGCCTGATGGCTCAAAATTGGAATGCTCTCATGATGCAAGCTCTAGTTTTTCTTTTCAGATGTCATTTAGAGACTATAAAGGATCATATTTGTGATTGTCATACTGAAAGCTACTCTTCTGTCTGCTGAAGTAACAAAGCTTTAAAGTGTTCATAAAATGTCTATTACCACTTCCCTCACCTGCAAATCCAAATGAAAAGTAAGACTGTTTTTCCTTTTTCTTTCACAAAATGTACCCTTTTCCTCCCCAGTTTCCTTTTACCAGATCAGAAGGCATGAAAACTTCCCATGTGGCACTAGTGGTAAAGAACCCATCTGCCAATGCAGGAGATAAGAGAGACGTGGTTTCAGCCCCTGGGTTGGGAAGATCCCCTGCAGGAGAAAATAGCAACCCACTCCAGTATTCTTGCCTGGAAAATCCTATAGACAAAGGAGCCTGGCAAGCTACAGTCTATGGGGTCAAAGAGTCAGTCACGACTAAAGCAACTTAGCATAAACTCTCTCATGATGACATCTTTGCTTAAAAAATTTGTTTTTGGCTGTGCTGGGTCTTCATTAATGTGTGAGCTTTCCTCTAGTTGCAGTGCAATGGGCTTCCTATCGTGGTGGCTTCTCTTGTGGAGCATGGGCTCTAGGGTGTTGCTTTAATGAGTATTTTTCAATGAACTTAAGTGGCCATCAAAAGTACACAGGATAAACAAATTGTGATATAGTCATTCAATGGGAAACTATACAGCAGAGAAAATAAATGAAATTGAGTCTCACATATCAAAAAGGATAAATTTTGGGACTCTCCTGGAGGTCTAGTGGTTAGGAATCCACGCTTCCACTGCAGGGGTCTGGATTCAGTCCCTGGGTGAGGAACTAAGATTCCGACAGGTAACAATGCAAAACAAATAACAATAACAAAAAGCCCTACACAAAGGCGAAAGGATAAATCTTGTAATGATAAATTTATGGAGCAAAAAATGCAAGTTGCAGATGAAATTCTATGCTTTTATATGAATGCAAAATGTGCTTTGTATTGTTTTGAAACAGACACATTGTAAAGTTTCAGGAAACACATGGCACGATTCACATCTCATTCAGGACAGTGGCTGCCCCCAGAGGAAGGGGGTTTGCTATTCCAGAGGGGAATGTTGTTCAGTAGCTATGTCGTGTCTCTTTGTAACCTCATGGACTGCAGCATGCCAGGCTTCCTTGTCCTTCACTATCTCCTGGAGTTTGCTCAAGTTGGTGATTGTATCCAACCATCTCATCCTCTATCTCCCCCTTCTCTTTCTACCCTCAATCGTTCCCAGAATCAGGGTATTTTCCAATGAAGAGAGGGGAACAAAGGGGTTTAGGCCTGCAGGTTGATGTTCTTTTTCATTTTTTCATTCAGCTTAGGAGTCTTTTCACAGGTTTCATTGAATCTCTTACAAATTTTTATGTCTTACATATTTTTCTTAAAAGAAAAAGGAGCAGACATCTAACATTAAATTCCAAGCACATGAAAAATTGGATGCTGAATGTTGAACTAGTGGCAAAGCAGACCTGTGAAAGGGGAGCCTCTACATGGTCACCAGTTGTAGAGAAACATCTTGACTTTCATCTGGCCGGGGGGAGGTGGGGGGTGGTGGGGAGGTACTCAGCATCCCAAGTGTTGACCTTTGTGACTCTTAGAATGTTGGCTGGAGAAAATGAGTTAATCCTAGGATTTGAGAGCATGAGGTATTACGTTGGTGCAAATGTAATTGCAGTTTCAGACCATGAATTTTAAATCATTATACTAGGCTCAAAAACATCTTTATTAATCCAAATAGGAACCACTACAATCAAGATTTTGCCAATGAGAAATAAGTTTGCTTATTCCTATAGTATAAAAATCCATGCTTTAGGATTCAATGCACTCTTGGAAAGCATTTTCTGCATCCTGCACATTGTGGAAGTGGTTTTTCTGCAAAAAGTTCTCAAGATGCTTGAAGAAGTGGTAGCTGATTGGCCAGAGGTCAGGTGAATATGGCTGATGAGGCAAAACTCTGTAGCAGAATTCATTCAATTTTTGAAGCATTGGTTGTCTGATGTTTGGTCAGGCATTGTCATGGACAGTTGAACCTTTTCTGTTGACTAATGCCGGCTACAGGTGTTGCAGTTTTTGGTGTGTTTCATACACTTGCCGAGCATACTTATCCGATGTAATGATTTCACCAGGATTCAGAAAGCTGTAGTGGATCAGGCCAACAGTAGACCACCAAATAGTGACCATGACCCTTTTTTGGTGCAAGTTTGCCTTTGGGAAGTGCTTTGGGGCTTCTTTTCAGTCCAACCATTGAGCTGGTCATTGCTGGTTATTGTATAAAATCCACTTTTCATTGCATGTCACAATCCAATCGAGAAATGGTTCACTGTTGCACAGAATAACAGGACATTACAAAACAACAATTTTTTTTTGGTCAGCTCATGAGGCATCCACTGATTGATCTTTTTCACCTTTCCCATTTACTCCAAATGCCAAACAACCATAGAATGGTTGATGTTGAGTTCTTTGGCAACTTCTCATGTAGTTGTAAAGAATCAGCTTTGACGATGCTCTCAGTTGGTTATTGTCAACTTCTGATGGCCAGCCACTACACTCCTCATCTTCAAGTCTCTTGTCTCCTTTGCAAAACTTCTTGAACCACCACTGTATGTTCATTAGCAGTTCCTGGGCCAGATGCATTGTTGATGTTGCAAGTTGTCTCCTCTACATATGATCCATTTTGAACTCAAATAAGAAAATTTCTGGAATTTGCTTTTTTGTCTAACAGCATTTCCACTGTTGTTGTTGTTGTTGTTGTTCAATCGCTAAGTTGTGTCAAACATTTTGCGACATCATGGACTACAGCATGCCAGGATTCCCTGTCTTTCACTATCTCCTGGAGTTTGGTCAAACTTACATTCATTGAGTTGGTGATGCCATCCAACCATCTCATCCTCTGTTACCCCCTTCTCTTCCTGACCTCAGTCTTTCTCAGTCTAAAATAAATATAAAATCAACAGCAAGTAATGTCATTACCAAAAAAAAAAAAACATAAAATGAGAAATGTGCATTAAAATGATGTATAACATAACCACATTTATTTAGAATGTATTCCAATATCAATATCTGAGCAAACTCCAGAAAAAGTGAAGGACAGGGGAGCCAGGTGTGCTGCAGCCCATGGGGTGGCAAAGAGTCAGACTCGACTTAGCAACTGAACAACAACAACAAAAACAGTATCAGACAGCAAATTAAAAAAAGCAAAAACTGCAATTGCTTTTGCACAAAACTAATAACTTCTAGTCTAGCTGACTTGTACTAGTTATTTTACTGTTGGTGACCTACAACCCAGCTCATAAAATGCCCTACTTTTTCCAAATAAAGTGTCCCTGACTCACCCTCCCTTAACCTTTCATTCTCATCTGGCTATGATGAAATGGAACCAGCTGGAGCCCTTCACTTGCCATGGGGTGATCACATTTTGGACATCTCTCAGAGGGAGCATGTCCACAGACAGCATAGATTCTACTACCGCTCTGGTCTTTTCCAATTCAGAAACCTCAGTAACTGCTCAGACACAGCCCAGACTTCTGTCATAGAGGCATCCAAAATGGCTGTTTGGCCCAGTCTTGGCCACCCCATCACTCAGAGAGAACAGGGTATCATCCAGCAAGCTCCGGTAACTGAAGTAGCAGAGGGCCTGGACAAAAAGGAAGCAGCTTCATCACACACCTGTAACACTTTCTCCACTCACCCTTGGTAAACAGCTCTGCATTGAGAGGCCTTCTCCACGCCTTGTTCTCCATATTAGGGGCTGGACTGCAGTCCATGATGCACAAACTTGAACCCCCTGCCTGTTAGCTCTACCCTAAAAATACTAACCGGTCCACAATCTGACCACTGATTCCCACCCACCTTGATTACTGCATTGGTTCAAAAGTCATCAAGGTCCTTCCCTCACCCTCTTGAGCCTATTCTCACAAAAGCCAGAGTGAGTGATCCTTTGATGCGGCCAGGGCCTATGGCTGCTCTGCTCAGACCCATGCCCTGGCTCACAGCAGAGCCATTCTGATGCCCCCAGGCTCTCTCCAACCCGCCACTCACTCTGACCATCTTACTGTTGCTACAACTAAACAATAGAAACGTGGGTAGACAAATTAACAGGTGAGGGGAATGAGGAGTAAATGAGGCCAGGAGGGCCAGAATCCTCTGGGCAAGGGGCCCTCCCAACTCCTTTCCGGGGAAGGAGGCCTCGGTTCAGCAGCCTCAAATTCGATTGGTAACAAGGGGTAGGGCTTCATATATGAGGCGAAGCTCAAAATTAGGTTCCTCGTCCGAAAACGGTACATAACATCCCCTTCTTTACAACCCTTTAACTACTGAATGAAAAGGAAAGCACTTCAACAGACTTCAATAAAGTTCCTACAAAGTGCGGCTACCGTGAGCTGCCATTTTAGGGACAGGCAAACTGAGGCTCGCCGGGCGGCGACTTACCAAGCCCACCCCCTAGCCGGCGCGGTCCGCGTCTAGGACAGTATTGCCCACCTCGCCAATGCCTCGGACACTGCGGTCCCTGTAAGTCCATAAGAGGCGGAACTAGGGACAAGTGCCGCTTGGGGAATTTGCCAAGGAGGCGCTTCCGGCACCGGAAGCGCGTCCCTAGAACTACCACTCCCAGTAGCCCGCGCGACGCGTCCCCGTAGACACCGGGGGAGAGGCCGCCATTGTCCGCGGCTGAGGTGAAGCGGTCGCCGGGGCGGTGGGATTATTACTGTTGCCGCTGCCGCTGGCCCGGAGGGTAGGGAGAACGGGCGGGGAGAGGTGGCGCCTACACCTGCGGCTGGCTCGCCGCCAGGGCAGGTCCCTTGGCCCACCTCTGCCTTCGCGGAGGCGCTGGATCGGCTGGGCGGGCCCGGATGAGCCCGGCGCGTCGGGCCTTTGTCCCCCGGGCGGGAACCCCAAGCTCACGGCCGAGCCGGGCCGAATGTGAGCGCAACAAAAGCCGAACGCCCTCGGCGAAGCGAGCGCGAGCTTGTCTAGCTGCCCGCGGAGAGCAGGGGTCACCGGCCAGCAGGGGTGGGAGGCCGGCGGCTGCGAACCAGGTGAGGTCCGCCGTTCCCAGGACGGGCTGTGAGCATCGCACCCGCGGCGGGAGTGCTGAGGAAGTCTGGGGTGAGAGGGCAGAAGGCAGGTGACGAGGACGCCTCCGAGGCTGTCCCTAGGAGTCCACCTTGTCTTTTCCGACGGGCGTTTCTCGTGAGAACCCGTTCTCATCTGTCACAGAGGAAAGTCAAAAGTGACCTGGGAACAACCCGGGGCTCCTTTAAAGGTGCAGTGACCGGATGACTTTGTCAAGTTGCAAACAAGCCTGCAGAATATTTAGTGTGCCAACTTGGAGTTTGGGCGCAGATCCCGGTGCTCCCGGTGCCCATTGGGCGTTCCAGTGCTTTATACACGCTCCCAGGAATCCGGAGAGCTCTGCCAGTTGGCGTTGGTGCCCTCCGAGAGGTCGCGGAACTTGCATAAAGTTCTAGAATTTAGGGTTGGTCTGGCCTCCAAATTTGGTTTTCTGTTGGTCCCTGCACCAAGAGACAGATTTTTGTTTTCCTACATTAGATTTACATAACTTAAAATTAACTATTTTAGCGTACAAGTCCGTGGTTTTCTTGTGCGTTCAGAGCGTTTTGCAGTTATCACCACTATATAATTCCAGAACATTTTCATCATCTCTCAACGCACCCCCCCCCCCGCCCCCCAGAAAAAAACACCCTGAACCGTTAAGCTGCCACTCGCCCGTTCTTCCCTCCCCTCAGCTCTAGGCAACTACTTACCTATGAAGGTTGTAGGTAGATTTTACAACGATTTTTGTTAAATCATTAGAAAAGCTACCTCGTCGTTATCAGTACCCGTCTCATGAGAACTGTTGACAAATTTCTCCCTCCTCATCCTGGACCATGCCCTTTTGACAGCTAACCTGAGTCATTCTTCATTTTTCTTCAGAAATTTGTGTTTGACTTGTAAATTGTTTTCTTACAGTGCTCTGTAGAAGTCTTTCATTGTTTCTGTGGATGTGTTCTTATTCCCACTGTCTTTGAGAAAAACCATTTGTCTTTTCCTACTTTTGTTACTAGGTGGGTTTTGCAGTTGGTTTTCAATAATCACCCAAGTCCACTGCTCCTGGGCAAGCTTCTGGTGGATTAATCCTGCGAGATGGCTGCCATCAACCCGTGGGGTTCATGGGGTGAGTTCAAATCCTGTTTCTTCTGGGCCTCCCTAGTGGTGACCTGCTGTAGCTAGGGGTCAGAGCTGTAGAGGGGCTAAGGGTTTTGGGGATTGGAGGGGGTTTCTTTATCTTGGTACAGAATTAGAACTAAGTGAGGTTGTTTTGTTTTTTAATTGGTTGTTTGTATAAAAGGTAATGTAATTTTCGTGCATTTTATAGTTCTCTCCTGAGAAGTCTCATTAGTTCTAAGATATTTTTCTGGTGATTTGTGGAATTTCTTGGAAGACAGTCATCTACAACCAAAATTTCTCTACCATCCCCATGTTTTTTACTTGTATTATTTTCACTGTATAGCGTTGGTTTATAATTTAAGAACATCATTAAATGGTGTCAGTAGTGTGTTTTATGTTTAAGTGAAGTTTCATGTATCTGTCATTAAAGACATCAAAAGACTAGTAATGTTTCCTAAAAGTTAAATGATGTTCAATTTTGTCAGATACTTCTCCAGCCACTTAAGGAGTTCTGTTCTTAATTGCTCAGTAGCTGTATCATATCAATAAATTTCCTGAAAGTGACCCACTTGTGCATTTTTGCTATAAATCTAGCTTATGTTGTTTTTTTTCCCCCATACGTCCTTGGGCTCTATTTATGGAATTTTGTTGTGCACATTGGTGAGACAGGTCTCCTTTTCCATCTTGTTGCCTTTAGTCACTAGGATCAGTGTCACAGTCCTTTCCTTTCCTTGTCTTAACCTGACCCTCTGGTGTAGGTATCTATATGGACCAGTCCTGGGGGATGACGACTGTTGACCCATGGGCCTCCTGGGGTGAGTCAAGACCCTGTTTCCTCATCAGACACATTGGTTACCATATTGTGGTCTCTCCCATCAGTAACCTACCATTGCTGGAAATCAGAGCTGGTGGGGAGAGAGGAGGGGGACTGGTCCAGATCTGTCTCTTGGCAGAGCTGGAACAGGGAAGGATCTGAACACATTACTGGGGGATCTAGTGATGAAATCTCCAGAACAGGATGCATGAGAATGCATGTGTGGCCATTTAGGGCTCAGACCCAGAAAGGCTGTGAACAGGCACTTTCTTTACGACAGTGCCTCAGGACAACAGGGGATGGGTCATGTGTTTAGATTTATTGTTTAACTTCTCTGGATCCCTTCATATAACTGGATCCCTTCAGATAACTGCCTTCATCTGTAATGTGAGGAAGTGGATCTTTTCCCTTGCCCAAAAGGGAGGGACAGGGTCTGGAAGTAGTACTCAGGTGGGCCACTTCTGGCAGGGAGAGCTGCCTCTGTGACTTCATTTTCCTCCCCCAGCTCTGTGCCCTCAGGACTCTACCTGGCAAGTGGAGGAGACTGCTGAGGAGAGAAGGAGGGTCCCAGGGCTCCCAACAGCCCAGGCCCAGGTGAGATGGGGCTTCTGCTTTTATCTGATGGGTTGCCCTCTTCCTAAGGTGTTGAGGGTGTCCCTGACCATCCCAGTTGATATGGCTCCTCAGTTTACCACAGCCAAGGTTTGGATAGAGAAGGAATCAGCCAGAAGTTTATTGATTTCTGAGCATAGATAGGGAGAATTCAGTTTTCCATGACTTGGAACCTCACTGTCAACCAGCCTATTCAGAGTCCTTGAGCCCCAATGTGCTGTGGGCTGTTTGGTAGATAAGGGTCAGTCCCTTTTGGCAAGCAGTCCCCTCCCCTTTTTCCCTCCAATATATTCAGTGCCTGACTCACATTGGTCCTGTTTGCTGAGCTCTGTGCTTAGAGAGGGGAACAAGGTCAGTTGTGAGCCCCCATCCTTAGGAGCTCCCAGGCCCCTTTCCAGGGTGGTTTAGTCAGCTCCTGAGGCCTCACCATTTGCCTGGTGCTGTACATGTGATTCAGAACACAGGCCTGAGGTGCTCAGAAAGGCCCTGAGCCCTGGAGGAGCTGAGCACAACGGATGCCTTGGAGGTGGGACAGAATCTGCGTAGAGGCCATGTGCCGCAGCTGGGGTCCTTTTGCTGTGGAGAGGGAGGCTGCCTGGGAGATAGCATGCTCCTGAGCTAAGAGGTGAAAGGGACACATCAGCTGGATGGGCATAGCCTGGTGAGAGGAATCTGCCTTCTCTAGCACCATGGGGACACACTGCATGACCAGCATCTGGATGAAGGCTGAACATAATTTGATTTTAGGCCAAGAAAGCCAGGAAAAACCCTGCTGCATCCTGAATGCCTGCCACAGAGTTGGGGCTCCATCCTGGTTGTAGTAAGGAGCCACAGGAGTGTTGGGAGCGAGAAGCACCAGGGTCTAAAATGTAGCTGGAAGGATGCTCCTGGCAGGGGAGCGAAAAGAAGGGGACTGGAAGGCAGGCTGGCGAATCAGGCTTCAGTCTGATTGGCACCTGGAAGCAAGATCTGATATGTATAAGGGAGTTGAAGCAGGAGGACTTTGTGATTGTTTGGGCAGAAGATTGGCTCCCTAGAGAAACAGAGCAGCAGAGTTGATGATGTTGGAGAGGTGTCATCCCGCTCCTCCCCTCTTGCCAAGCCTCTTTACTGGAGGCAGCCACTTAAGAAATTTTTTTATAACTGTTTTATGAAAATATTATTCACATACCATAAAGTTCAACCTTTTAAAGTACGTAGTTCAGTGGATTTTTAGTATATTCACAGAACTGCAGCCATCACCAGTATCTAGAATTTTCTTCACTCCAAAAAGAAACCTTATACACATTAGTAGTTACTCCCTGTTTCCCCAACTCCCAGCTCCTGGTAACCACTAATTTACTTCTCTCTGTGTTTGCCCATCGTGGACATTTCATATAAAGGGACCCAAATAATATATGGCCTTTTGTGTCTGCTTCTGTCACTTAGCATGTTTTGACAGGTTATCGATGTGACATCATTTATCAGTTTTTTTCTTCCTTACGACACAGAAATAGCCTTTTTTTTTTTTTTTTTTTTTAGAAATAGCCATTTTTAACTTACTGTTTCAGTTTTTTAGAAGTGTGTTAGTTGCTCAGTTGTGTCTAACTCTTTGCAACCCCATGGACTGTAGCCTGCCAGGGTCCTCTGTCCCTGGAATTCTCCATGAAATAATACTGGAGTGGTTAGCCATTCCCTTCTCCAGAGGATTTTCCCAATCCAGGGATCAAACCCAGGTCTCTGGCATTGCAGAGACAAATTCTTTAC
This sequence comes from Dama dama, assembly GCF_033118175.1. Lineage (NCBI taxonomy): Eukaryota > Metazoa > Chordata > Mammalia > Artiodactyla > Cervidae > Dama > Dama dama. The sequence goes on along the minus strand of NC_083684.1, from coordinate 72,249,233 downwards.
TGTCTCAGCCATGAGAGAAGGGTTCCTTCTAAATGAGAGATTTTTATCCTAATTCGTTGAATTTAGGTGTATCCTAATGATTATCTGCTATGAAAGACAAAAATTGTTCCGTTACTATATTTAGGTTTTTCATTTCTAAGTTACAATAATGAGTCAAGCAAATGGGAGATACTGTGATTTTAAAATGTTAATAGTATCTTTGCCTAACTTTGTGTCTCCCACCAAGTTAAAAAAAATCAACAAAACCTCCCACAGTTTAAGAGCTGACTGGTGAAGCTTGTCATAAGTGTGCTGTCCCCACATGGCAGCGCTGCTGTCTCTGGGAGGCAAGGCCTGAATCACGTGCAGGGTGGTGGTTGTCTGGCATCAAAAGTTGAGTGACTGATGTTTGCTGCTGTTACAGTGTGCAGTCATTTTTAGATTCTGTAACATAGTCAGTAGTGAACCTTGACTAGGTTGAAAGATGGGCCCTGATCAGTTGCTTGGGAATAGAAGTTAGCTGCAGTGAAATGCTATGAAGTTCTAATAACCATTGTGCTGCACTTAGCTGGCAATATTTGTGAGGGTTTCTGAGAATTATTAGAGTTAATACCAAGAAAATAAAATGGAGAATTCAAATAACACCACCGTCCAGTGTCTGAAGAGTCTGAAGAGTGTCTGAAGAGTATGAGCACATACTCCTGGCCCTCTCTCCACACTCACTTTGGATCTTTCCCTCTGGGAAACTCAAGCCTTGAATATGTGAGTTTTGTATTAAGTGAGGTTTTCAGAAGCACAGACAAGAGCCCCTTACGCCTTTGTTGTTCCCTCCAAATTAAATATTTATTGAAATAAAGCATTCACCTGGTGAAAACATCAAATGGCTGTCATCCCTTGTTATCGGTATAGTCTGATTTTAGAAACATGTTGATTGGTGAGGTTTCAGCTAGTGGGAGTCCATTATTTTGATGAATAGGGAAAATAATAATATTCCAGCCCATTAAAAAATCCCAGCCAGCCACTCCAAATGTGGAAACTCTTAAACCCCTCCTTAACAATCCACTGAAGTTTTCTGCACAATAAATGTTCATATAAGACATCAGTTAATGGAATACTCTGCCCCATCCTTGATTGTCTCAAGGATGAACACAGTCTAGTTACATTTTCGTTCTCTGCAAAGAGCTTGCCCTAAAATAGTAATAAATCATGAAGTTCTGAAGATGCCAAAGAGTCCATCTGAATTTTGCTAGGTTCCATGAAGGGGCCAGTGGTCAGAGAATTCAGGTAATGCAGGAGCAGTCAGATGAGATACTGTCAGGCAAACGGCTGAGACCCAGCTCATCACCCTCTGGGTCCTCCCATGGTTTATGTGTGGCTGGTGTATCAGATTTCATAAAGTGCCTTAGAATGTGTGGATAAATGCTTATATGTGTATGCAAAGCCATCTGTCCAAAAATGTTTACCAAAATTTGGGTGAAATATCTTTGCAGTTCATCATGGCAGATAATAATTTGGAAGATGAGAATTCAGGTAAGGGTTACCCGAGAATTGGAAGGGCTCACTCCTACCTAGAGGTGGGCCCTTCTCTGCCCTGCCGCCTTGCTCCTGAGCATTGGGTAACAGTGACACTCCTCTCCCAGCTCCACCTCTTCGCTCCACAGCTGGTGAGACTAGGTGCCTGTCTCCTGCCATCTCTTCCTTCTGTTTCATCACCAGCCTCAGTTTTGGGCCCTGATGTTGGAGCATGTTCTGCTGGGGGTCTTTTTTTGTTTCTATTTGGTAGATCATGGATCCTTCAATTTTGATGACATCTCTCGACTCTGGAAATATGTTTTATTTAGATTTTTATTTTGACAAATTCTATAACTGTAGAAAAATATAAAAAGTGATAAGCTAGACAGGGTGCCTCCCATCATTCCAAATGAACAGTTGTTAATGTTTTGCTGTATTTGCTTTGCTTTCTTTTTTAGTCCCCAATTACATTCTTCTCCTACCCTTCCTGAGAACAGCCACTTAAAATACATATACAGCGAGTCCATTTTCATACTATATAGATAGTATGATACATGTAGATAATAAACTGTAGATATAAGGTAATAAATAATCTTACAGTTTTTAACAATGCTTTGTACATGCTTTCTTTGCACCTTTTAAGGTCAATTTTGAGGTCCCACCATGTGATAGTAAAGATCAGGTACATTTCTTTTTGCCCCATCAAAGACATGTGCTGTATATTCATCTTTTCTGTGAATAGGCTTATAAGTCCTCCCTCCCTCTACCATTTTTCCTATTTCAAACAAAGCTGTGTGGACATTACAGTTTTACTTGTGTGCACATGTAAGTTTATCTTGGCATACTCCTGGAAGCAGAATTTTGCTAAGTTTTAGGGTATATGTGTTGTCAGTATGACCAGTGCTGCCATGTGGCTCTGAAAGAGCAAAGCCCCTTCTCAGTCTCCCCATTCTGAGGGAAGGTGTCTATTTCCATATTTGCTGCCACTTGACAGTATTAATATTGGGTCTTTTAATTTTTGCTTACCTGGAGACCAAGAAAGTGTATTACTTTAATTTGCATGTCCTTGATTGCTTGTGGAGTTGAATATCTTTGCATGTAGTTATTGGTCATCTGTATTGCCTTCTCTCTGTCTCACTCCCATCTCTAGATTTCTGTAGACTCTGTTGATAGATAAGCATTTCATGCTTTCTGGATCCTGAATCTTTGCTGTATACGGATTATCTTCTCCCAGTCTGTAGCTTGTCTTAACTTTCAGTTCAGTTCAGTCACTCAGTCGTGTCCAACTCCTTGCGACCCCATGAACCTCAGCACACCAGGCCTCCCTGTCGATCACCAACTCCCTGAGTTTACCTAACTCATGTCCATTGAGTCAGTGATGCCATCTAACCATCTCATCCTCTGTCATCCCTTTCTCCTCCTGCCCTCAATCTTTCCCAGCATCAGGGTCTTTTCAGATGAGTCAGCTCTTCACATCAGGTGGCCAAAGTATTGGAGTTTCAGCTTCAACATCAGTCCTTCCAATGAACACCCAGGACTGATCTCTTTTAGGATGGACTGGTTGGATCTCCTTGCAGTCCAAGGGACTCTCAAGAGTCTTCTCCAACACCACAGTTCAAAAGAAGCAATCCTTCGGCGCTCAGCTTTGTTTATAGTCCAACTCTCACATCCATACATGACTACTGGAAAAACCATAGCCTTGACTAGACGGACCTTTGTTGGCAAAGTAATGTCTCTGCCTTTTAATGTGCTGTCTAGGTTGGTCATAACTTTCCTTCCAAGGAGTAACCGTCTTTTAGTTTTATGGCTGTAGTCACCATCTGCAGTGATTTTGGAGCCCGAAAAAATAAAATCAAAGTCAGCCGCTGTTTCCACTGTTTCCCATCTGTTTGCCACGAAGTGATGGGACTGGATGCCATGATCTTAGTTTTCTGAATGTCGAGCTTTAAGTCAACTTTTTCCCTCTCCTCTTTAACTTTATGGTGTCTTTTGTCAGGGAAATGTTTTTTTGGTATATTTTTGTCAAATGTATCTGTTTTTGCTTATGGCTAGCATTTTATGTAAAGAAGTCCTTTATTTTAAAACAAAATCCCTTCCTGTCCTTTTCCTTTATATTGTTTTTCTGAGGTTATTTATATGACCTCCTGACCTGATTGCTGTGTTTTCTGTCTCTTCGTATTCTGTGGGTTCTTGTACTCCAAGTCTCTTGTATCATCCTGTCCTGTTTTATACTGAAACTTTCCAGTCTGGGGATTATAATTTCAGATCATTGAAAGTTCTATGTGACTGCAGCCTGGGTTCTCTGTCCCTTTGGCTGCTAAGTTCAGTCTCCACCTGTGCAGGTGTTTCTCCTGTGTTCAGGGGCCCTCCTATCTGTCTGTGTTTACCAGAGAACTTTGTGGCTCTCTGCAGCTGAGCGGCTTTGGTTTCTGACCTCACTCCCTCCTTGTCTCTTTTTCTGTCTCTCCTTACAAGTCTCATGCTAAACTGCATGGGCCTGGGTGGGCCGTGATCACCAGATCAGTTCTGCTTGCAGTTTCCTGGGTATACAGCTGACTGTCAGGTCATCCACAGACCCCTCCCCTCTCCCTGTTTTGGGCTGAAGGGGTTCTCAACTTCAAGGCGGTCACTCACCTGGGCAACCTGAGAACCTCTTACACACTTTCCCATCAGGTAGAGTGGCTGGCAGGGAGGAGGGGCAAGTGGCAAAGGTGTCCTGAGTACAGGCCTTTAAGCCTGATTTTCACTCCTGACTTAAGTGGCATTTAAACCCAGAGCCCCTCCTGGGGTGCTGCGTCCACTGCAGCCCCTTCCCACGTGCAGGGTGGGGGTCTCTGGTGTTTCACTGTTCAGCCACACTTTGCCCTGCTCCCCATCTGACAGGAATGTGTGGACCACCACGTGCTGATGGCTTCTTTTCTTTAGCTGACTGGCTTTTCTTTAAAACTAGGTGGTTTTGGGGACTCTGGCTAGGTGGTCCAGTGGCTGAGACTGTGCTCCCAATGCTGGGGTCCCAGGTTCAATCCCTGGTCAGGGAACTAGATCCCACATGCTTCAACTGAGACTTGGCACAGTCAAATAAATAAAAATAAATATTAAAAAAAAGCCAGGTGATTTTTAAACCTATTAGTTTCCTGTGGTGCTATAGCAGATTACCAGAAACAGTGATTTAGAGCAACATGAATTTATTCTCTTGTTCTGGAGCTCTAAGTCTAGAATGGGACTACAGGGCTCTTATCTTCCTGGAGGCTCAGGGGAGAATTGGCTCCCTTGCTTTTACTCCGTTCTGGAGGCATCTGCATTTCTTGGCTCGTGGGCCTTTCCTCCAGTGTGCATCACTCTGAACTCTGCTTCCATTGTCTCGTTTTCTCTGATGCGGACCCTCTTGCCTCCTTCACTTGTAAGCACCATTGTGATTACATTGAGCCCACCTGGATAATCCAAGATAAATCTCCCCATCTCAGTATCCTTAATGTAATCTCATTGCTGTAACTGTGACATCTTTTGTCATGTTGAGGGAACGGTCATTAGGATGTGGACGTCTTTGGCAGGACCATCATTCAGCTGACCACAGATATCCACGTTCATCAACCTTAGCAAACAAATGTCACCTTTCAGCTTTCTACCTTTGTGTCTATTTGGATACCTTAAAAAAAAAGAAAAAGCTAGATCCTATGATAGGCCATAATGGAAAAGAGTGTTTTTTTAAAATGTATATATATGTATAACCTGGAGAAGGAAACAGCAACCCACTCCAGTACTCTTGCCTGGAAAGTCCCATGGACGGAGGCGCCTGGTAGGCTGCAGTCTATGGGGTTGCTACAAGTCGGACATGACTGAGCAGCTTCACTTTATATGTATAACCGAATCAATTTGCTGTACAACAGTTATAAACAACATTGGAAATCAAGTATATGTCAATAAGTTTTTTTAAAAATTTATTTTTATTGACATATAGTTGATTTCCAATGGGGGATCAGGATGGGGAATACATGTAAATCCATGGCTGATTCATGTCAATGTATGGCAAAAACTACAACAATATTGTGAAGTAATTAGCCGCCAACTAATAAAAATAAATGGAAAAAATAAATAAAACAAAAAAGTTTTTTTTTAAAGTCAAATATTAGGGAAAAAAAGTATTTCATAGCAAAGCTCAGATATTACATTGTTTCATCATCCATGTATGTATCTGAGGCATACACACCTTTTAGGAAATGAACACAATACCTTTATCACACCCAACAAAATTAACAGTAATTCTTTAGCATTACTTGGTACCAAGCCTGCATTTAGTTTTCCCCACTTGTCCCCAAGATAACTTTTGCAGTTGGTTTACTCAGATCAGGGTCCAAGCGAGGATGGCACATTGCTTGTATTTCATATGCTGATGAAACCAGGTCGCCTCTCGTTGTTTTGCCTAATTTTGCCCTTGTGATGTCCTTGGATGAGTTCCTTCATCCTGCTGTCTCCTGTAGGTGGGTAATTGAGCTAAAGGCTAGAGCAGTTACAGGCTTTGTATTTTGGGCAAGAGTCCTTGATAGGTGGTGCTGAGTCCCTCCTGTGCTGCATGCATGGGCACAAGTTGTCTGTTGTCCCATTTCCAGACGATGTGATTGATTAATGGGTGCAGGTATAGTCAGCCTGATCCCTCCATCATAAATTTCCCTGTCTGCTTTTCACCTGTAGTTTAGCAGTCATTGCTGATCATTGCCAGAGTGCCAGGGTCCGCTGTTTTATTAGGGGTTGCGGATTCTTTCTAGTGATTTTTTTCGTTCTGTCTCTGTTAAAGGTGGTTGTTCCTTTTTAAGTATTTGTGTGGGGATCCGTTGGGCTCTTTGGAGGAGTGGGAGGTGAACTTGTGGCTTATTCCACCTGCTTGACTGCTGCCAGGGTGTGGGCTTGGATATTGTTAACTGTTGAACTTTGAAGCCATGTAAGTAGGTGCCACCTTCCAGGGAGATAGCATCCTAAGAGCACCCTGGGCAGGAAGCATGGCCTCCTGCCTGGGGTTTTGCCAAAAGCTTTCACTTTCGTATCAGGTTTAAAGGATTTGTTAACAAAATAAGCCACTCGCTATATACAAATAAATAATACAAATATTTGTCAGAGAATTATCTACCTTACTTTCAATATACTAGCATTAAAAGAGAAATAGAGCAGAGGATACATCACCAAATTGTGTTTTGACCAACATCCAGACTTAAACAGTGCTGGGAAGTCCCAAGTCACAGCACATCTGGAGTCCCAACTGGGAAAGGGTCCCAGACAGTGCATCCACTCTGTGGGTGAGACTTCAGAGATAGCAGTTCAGGTTCCTGCTCAGTTCCAGGACTGCGGCAGACTGATATCATCATCAATCTGTGACCAAACTGCAAGCCTGGTTTCATGTTAATGCTGTTTGTTTTGTCTTGTAAAACTTGGAATGTTGCTGGGGCCTGGGGTTTGGCTGGGGCTTGGTTGGCCCGGCCCCCTTCAGGGGCTCAAGGACCTCAAGATTCCTCCCTCATCTTATCTAAGGTGCTGCAAGTCTTAGACTCAGTACACAGTTACTCCCAGTCTGGGCACCATCCACACAGGTTAGAAGTAAGGTCAGAGGCCTGTTCTGCTTTGTCTCTGAAGCCTAAACAAGACTGTTTTTTTAAAAATTTCCCAGCACCCCTGAGTGTATCACTCTGGAATTACAGTGAGTTTATGCTTTGTGCACACTTAGGTTTTGTGCACTTCTCTACCTGAATGTCACATTTAAGTAAAAATGTTTATGTTACCCAAAAATGTAGAGGCAGCTACCATTAAGAAAACTGGGGCCTGGGCAGGTCTTCAAGAGGAAAACCCATTGTCATTGAGGAGTCTGAGTTTTGGGAGGGTTTCACCATAGGAGGTTGTAATCAGCCGTTGTAAATGTTTTTTGGAGTAAGAGAATCACGGGAGCAGAAGCAATTCTGTGTTTCAAGCCAGTTGTGTGAAGGGGGTGAGGGGAGCAGTTCAGACCAGCAGAGAATTCTACTCTGAAGACCCAGCATGAGAGCTGGCCCTCATCAGAGATGACAGGCTTGGTTTATGAGCCATGACCCACAGGGACGGAAGAAAGGCGGCCGTATGTGGTTGGAAGAGAAGTGTTTAACAGGCTTTGTAGAGGTTCACCAGATGCTATGAGGGGAAACGCACTGCACACGTGTCCATTCAGTGGGTGTTTGTCCTGAGAGAGTTCTGTGCAGACCTGGAGGAGAGGACCATTGTGGATAGACAGGCCAAGAGAGAGGCCTCAAAAGGAGCAGGGGCTGTGGGGTTTGTAGCATACCTCCCACAACACACAGCTCACTCCCCACTGCCCTCATGAGGGAAGACATGCCCCTGCCCCACCCTGGAAGTGCCCAGATACCTGAAACTCACTTTGATGGCTTCAAAGGACTGTACAGGATGCATTTGTTGCAAAAATCAGACATCCCTTAATTTTTCTAGTGGGTATTCCTGGTTCGTTTTCTTAAAAATGTCAGTTTGAACTTTTTAGAGCTCAAAGTGCTTTGATAGCAACTGTAAGTGGTTCTCCTTGGCTTGGTCAGTTCTGCTCAGTCCTGGCCCACCCCACCTCCAGTCCTTGGGAGGCTGTCCTCAGAAATAATCTGGGAGTGGAAACTTCTCTCTGTGCCCAGGAAGGCAGCCTCTGAATGTTTAGAGAACCGTTGCAGGTCCTGGATCCACTTGTAGAGCAGATGTCAGCCCCAGGTTTTCTGCTCTGTGGATCAGGGTTCATGTTCTGCGTCCATCTTGGTCCTGGTCCTGGTATTGGTCTCATTAAGTGTCTGCAGCTCTGGAGAAGCAGGAAGAACTGCCCAGATACTACCCAGTGTTACTAGAACTGAGCAAGACTTGGGAGAGAGCTGCTCATTTTTATTGTGGTTACTGTGAGCCCAGGTGTCCACTTTCCTAAGAGTACATCCCAAATGCAGGGCCCTGGCTGGCTCCCAGTGAGACCTTACCCACATCAGTCAGAATATTGAATACATTCAGGGCAATTCCTCTATGTCCTGTTTCCTCTCCAACGCTGTCAGCCCTACTCCCTCTCCAGAAAACACTAGATGGAGGAGGGGGCAGGGAGAGGTGTCTCCCGGTTGAAGAGGAACATGTCTGGTCTTTTAGGAACCAGTGACCTTCAATGATGTGGCTGTGGACTTCACACAAGAGGAGTGGGGGCAGCTGGACCTTGTTCAGAGGACCCTGTACCGTGATGTAATGCTGGAGACCTATGGGCACCTGCTGTCTGTAGGTAAGCTGGTGGCTGACCGAACGAATACCAAATGAATAATGAAGCTGTCCTTGCAATACCCTCTGCTACTCCCTGTTTACCATCTTATATGAGCCTCAGGAGGGCCAAGGTGATCATGAGCCCTGAGGTTCAAGGATGGAGTCCCTACTGATCATAAAGTATGAATTGAAGTCACTCATGAAAAGAGTAGGGGAAGGAAGGTTATGTGACTATACAAGTCTGTGTTTTTCTTCCTCATGTAGGGAATCAGATCACCAAGCCTGAGGTCATCTCCCTGTTGGAGCAAGGAGAAGAGCCATGGTCAATGGAATCAGCATATCCTCTTCAAGGCACTTGTCCAGGTGAGAGCAGGCCCCAGGTGGGAGAGAGGAACCTTCCTCCAAGCCCTACTTTTTGAGAAAAGGGCTGAGGCCATGAGGAGTTCACTTCCTCAGATAGCATCACAGTTCCTTCCAAGGAGCTTCATCCCTTGTATTATTTTCAGAGCAAAGATTCCCACTTTCTTAATAAGGTAGCAATTTTTGTATGCTGCAGTTTCCCTCCTTACCTCTCATAGTATCTGCTGTCCCTTTTGTCTAAAAAGACTTCTCATTCATTTACTTGCTTTTTAATTTTTTATTGCAAAACTTGTATCCTGTAGTCACAGACTCTTCTTTCCAAAAAAAAAAAAACAGCAAAAGTGATTGTTTAATACAGATAATGTATTCACATGATTTAAAAACTCAAAGCTATATAAAATGGGTAAGTGAAAGAAAGTTTCATTTATACTTATTCACACTGTTGTTATCCTCCAGAGAGGCACACAGAAACACACACAGGTAACCCCTTTCCTTTTACTATAAATTTTGGGGTTATTTTATTAGTGGTTGTCCTGGGAATTATAATTAACGTCTTAATTTGCAGCAGTTTAGTTTGGATTTTATGTAATTGTCTTTTAAATCAGATAGGAAACAAAATAAAAATGCATTTATACAGTCTTGTATTTACCTATATAGTTACCTTTATTGGTGGTCTGTATTTTGAGTTATTGTCTTTCATTTCAGTCTGAAGAACTCCTTTTAGCATTTCTCATAGGGCAGCTTTACTAGCAAACTCTTACCTTTTGTTTTATCAGGGAAGGTCTTGATTTTTCTATTTTTGAATGATAGTTTTGCCAGGTATAGAATTCGTGGTTGCCACATTTTTTCTTTCTGTCCCCCCTGGTTTCTAATGAGAAATAAGCTGTTAATCTTGTTGAGGATCCCTTGTGTGTGATGACTTGCTTCTCTCTCTTTGCTTTCTGGATTCTTTCTTTGACTTTTGAAAATTTAAGTGTAGTGTGTATGCACATGGCCTTCTAGATTCCCAGGAATATGTTAGAACTTTCCAAAGCTCCTGGACATATCTCACTCCTCAGGTTTTCCTTTCATTTTTTGGTTTGTATATTGTTTGCCCCAACCATTTTCCATCATCTTGGACAGTAATTTAAAATAAAAAAAGGCTTCTTAAAACTTTGCCTGGAAATGTTTGACAGATCCCTACTTTCTGGAAACTTTTAGCACTGTGCAAGTTCCCACAAGCCTTTCAAGTGGGATCTTTCTGGGAACCACCAAACAGCTCAGATAGTGACTATTCTTTGGGAGTGAGGCTTTGAAAAAGCTCTAGCTTTGTTCTGTTTCCTCCAGCACCAGAAATATGGGATGTTATTTTCCAAGGCTACTGCTGAGTTGAGGAGTCAGAGATGGGATTAGGGTAAGTTAAAATGCTACAAATCTGTTACTATCGAAATTAACTATTCTCCTTGAATAAACTCTCTCTGGCTCACTGCACAGCTTTGGTTAAGCATATAGGCACACATAGTTACTTTTCACCTTACCAAAGGTAAAATACAGTACGCATTGTTCTGTATTTTGTTATTTTTAATTTAACAATGTACTGTGCTCTCTCTTGAGTCCTAAAGGTGGACGTCTTCCTGTCTACTCTAACAAAGTGGGCTTTTGTGGAGTCTTTCCTGTTGCCCCCATCTGGATCTGAAACCCTGTACCAAGGAGTCGTAATTTCCAGTAGCTTTTATGTGCTGACCTTTCTGAGTAATCATCCTGAGCCCTGTGGTTCCACCAGCTTCAGCCTTACACTTTTGCCTTCTTGCAGATCATCTCAGCTGTCTCCTTGATACTGACAGAACCAGGAGTCTCAGCTTTCCCTTCCGGCTGGTGTGCCCATCTTCCTGATGTGTATTCCTTGTGCCAGCCTTCTGTGAGTCCCCAGAGCTGGAAGTGGGGAAGTCATCCTGACTCCCTGCTCTTTCCTCTCTAAGAAGTAATCTCTCTTCTCATCCAGCTCAAATTGCTGAGTAAATTTTTATTTGTTATGAGCCTCTCAAGTGGTATTTCTAGATTTACATCCCTGAAGTCTTTCATTATGAGGTCTCTGCCAATAAGCCTACAATGACTTGCATTACCTTTTAAATAACTGACTTGATTTCAAGACCTTCCAATTTTCTCTGTTTTCTTTTTCTCTCATTGTTTTCTGCCTAATTCCTGGAGTTTACTCAGCTGGCATCCTAAAGGATGTGTGATGCCTTTGCTCATCAGCTTGCCTCTGCTCGTGCTATTCTGGCAGTCTGTACTTGAGCCATGCTCAAAGGCTGAGCTCATGTCGTTTCTTGTGGGTGAAACCTTCCTGGATGGCTTCTGTCATGCTGATCTCCTTTTCTGGCCTCTCACCTGCTTAGCATCTACAGCCCCACAATCACAGTGTTTCAATTGTCCTCTTGTCACAGAGATAATAACTTACAGGTGGAAGATAGGCTCAGGCCACAAGTACTGATTGTAAAGCTGGTCAGAAATTGGTCAGTGACTTGATCAGCTACCATTTTAAAAAGTTTTTTACTGGGAAAATTCAAAAGCTATTTGAAGATCATTCCCAGACTTGTGGGACTTCCCTGGTGGCTCAGCAGGTAAAGAACCTGCCTGCTAATGCAGGAGATGCGAGTTTGATCCCTGAGTCAGGAAGATCCCCTGGAGGTGGAAATGCAGCCCACTCCAGTATACTTGCCTGGGAAATCCCATGGACAGAGGAGCCTGGTAGACTACAGTCCATGGGGTCACAAAGAGTTGGACACAACTGAGCACAAAGCAGGACTCCCTAACTTCTAGGAGCTAAGCTTAAAATTGACAATAAATGCCAGTTCTTCAGCAGAGTAGAATCTCTCTCTGTTGTAATGGACTTGGGTAGTAAAAGGGGAAAATATTATATAGTGAAGAAAGCAGGAAAAACCTGAAGAAAACCAGGATCTAGGTCCTTATTGGGTCCCTGTAGCTTTTAGACACTGTGGTATGCTGAATAATGATACCCTCCTCCCCCCACAAAATGTCCACATCTGAAGCTGAATATGGTGCTTTATGTGGCAAAAATGGCTTTTCAGATGTGAATTAAACTAGGAATCTTTGAGATGCAGAGATTATCTTGGATTGTCTGGATGGGCCCATTGTAATCATGAGTTCCTTATAAGAGTGAGCGTCAGAGACACCGATATGATTGACAGAAGCAGAGATAGGAATAATATACTTTGAAGATAGAAAGAGGAGCTACAAGTCAAAGAATGTAAGCAGCTTTTAAAGCTGGGAAAAGCAGGGATGTGGATTCTCCCCTAGAGCTTCTGAAGGAAAGCTATTTTGATTTTAGCCCAGTGAAAGCCGTTGATAACCTCTGACTTTCAGACTGTGAGATGGGTGATTTGTTATAGCAGCAATTGGAAACTAGTAAAGACCTTTCCATTGTTGGAGGACTAATACCTCAGCCGTGATAATAGGTGGCTTCCACATATTGAATTTGTCAGACATTATGTTGGTTTTACAATTTCATTTAATCTTCAGAAAACTCACCTAAGGGAAGTGGCAGAGCCAGTAATTAAATACAGATTATCAGACTATAACTCCTGTATCTTTTTCTTTGCAGTATGCTGTCTTTCAAGTCTGTCTCTTCTCCCATCACTCTACAAATTATTCTGCAGTGTTACAAGAACTTTAGGAGTATCCTTAAACTATGTGATTTTTGCCCTTTGGGCAGATGATTTTGTGTTACTGAGTGAACTCTGTGGAATAGGAAATAAGGCTTGAAGCCTTGTTGGTGATACTTTGGCTTAACACCCCTCCTTTTTTTGGTAGGTGTCCAAATAGGAGAGCAATAGGACATTATAACATAGAAATGAATTGACATGCTTTAATAATTTAAATATTAGTTGCTGAGGGGCTGGTTGTTCGTTTGTCTTTTGCTAAACCAGTTATTATTTTTTCACGTTAGTAGTATTAAATGTGCCAGGATCCTCCAGACAACCCCTCCAAGTTCAGTGGTTCACTGGAAGTACACACTGAACTCAGAAGGCATTACACTCAGTGTAATGGATTGTTACAGTGAAGGGATGCAGAGCAGCATCAGCAGAGGGTAAGGTGTGTGGAGCTAAGTTCAGAGGAAGCCAAGTGCAGGCTTTCAGTAGCCCCTTACTCTAGTCCTCCTTTACATGGGGAAATGTTCCTAAATGGGTTTTACTCATATTCAGTACACATTTTGTATTCTGGTTAACTACTTATGTTCACTCTTTACTATTTTCCTCTTTCCTGTTATGATCTTTCTCTGGGTTACCAGTCTATTTGGAAACAGGTTCACACTTGCCTTTTCAATAACATGGGCAATGAATCTTACCTTGTCCACCCTACTCTTAGAATTTGTTTTCTCTATACTCTCATGGACTTTTTCTATTTATTTCAGAATGGATGAAAAATCTTGAAAGCAAAGCGTTGATCCCAACACAGAACATACTTGAGGAGGAACGGTCCCATAGCATGAAGTTGGAGAGATATATATGGGATGATCCTTGGTTCTCCAGGTTAGAAGTTTTGGGATGTAAAGACCAATTAGAAATGTATCACGTGAACCAGAGTACAGCTATGAGGCAGATGGTCTTCATGCAAAAGCAGATACTGTCTCAAAGAGGCTCTGAGTTCTGTGAACTTGGAGCAGGGTGTAGCCAGAGCTTAAGCATTGTTCCATCTCAGAAAGTTTCTCAAATAGAACATTTCTATAAGCCTGATGTAAATGCTGAAAGTTGGAGATGTAACTCAGCCATAATGTATACTGATAAGATTACCTGTGAAAATAATGAGTATGACAAAGCCTTCTACCAGTCCATGCAGCCTGTTCACCCTGCAAGTGTACAAACTGGAGATAATCTTTTAAAATGTACTGATGCTGTTAAATCTTTCAATCACATACTGCATTTTGGTGATCATATGGGAATGCATACAGGAGAAAAACTCTATGAATATAAGGAATGCCATCAAATCTTTAACCAGAGCCCATCATTTAGTGAACATCCAGGAATTCATATTGGAGGAAACCAGTATGATTACAAAGAATATGAAAACATCTTTTATTTTTCATCCTTTATGGAACATCAAAAAATTGGTACTGTAGAGAAAGCATATAAATACAACGAATGGGAGAAAGTCTTTGGGTATGACTCCTTCCTTACACAACATACAAGTACTTACGCTACAGAGAAACCTTATGAATATAATGAATGTGGAACATCTTTCATCTGGAGTTCTTACCTTATCCAACATAAGAAAACTCATACTGGAGAGAAACCCTATGAATGTGATAAATGTGGAAAGGTTTTTAGGAATCGTTCAGCCCTTACTAAACATGAACGGACTCACACTGGAATAAAACCTTATGAATGTAATAAATGTGGAAAAGCCTTCAGCTGGAATTCTCATCTTATTGTACATAAGAGAATTCATACAGGAGAGAAACCTTATGTATGTAATGAATGTGGGAAGTCTTTCAACTGGAACTCCCATCTTATTGGACATCAGAGAACTCATACTGGAGAGAAGCCTTTTGAATGTACTGAATGTGGGAAATCTTTCAGCTGGAGCTCCCATCTTATTGCCCATATGAGAATGCATACTGGAGAGAAGCCCTTTAAATGTGATGAATGTGAAAAAGCATTTAGGGATTACTCAGCCCTTAGTAAACATGAAAGAACTCACTCTGGAGCAAAACCATATAAATGTACTGAATGTGGAAAATCCTTCAGCTGGAGCTCCCACCTTATTGCCCATCAGAGAACTCACACGGGAGAGAAACCCTATAACTGTCAGGAATGTGGCAAAGCATTCAGAGAACGTTCAGCCCTCACTAAACATGAAATAATTCATTCTGGGATTAAGCCCTATGAATGTAATAAATGTGGAAAATCCTGTAGCCAAATGGCTCACCTTGTTAGACATCAAAGAACTCATACTGGAGAAAAGCCCTATGAATGCAATAAATGTGGAAAATCCTTCAGCCAGAGCTGTCACCTTGTTGCTCATCGGAGAATCCACACTGGTGAGAAACCCTACAAATGTAATCAATGTGAAAGATCCTTTAACTGTAGCTCTCATCTTATTGCTCACCGGAGAACTCATACTGGAGAGAAACCATATAGATGTAATGAGTGTGGAAAAGCATTTAATGAGAGTTCTTCCCTTATTGTACATCTGAGAAACCATACTGGAGAAAAACCGTACAAATGTAATCATTGTGAGAAAGCTTTCTGTAAGAATTCATCTCTTATTATTCATCAGAGAATGCATAGTGGAGAGAAACGCTTTATATGCAACAACTGCGGAAAAGCCTTTAGTGGTCACTCAACCCTTCTCCAACATCAGAGAATTCATAGTGAAGAGAAACTCTGTGAATTGAATTGATGAGGTTTTTATTTTATTGTACACTTGATAACACACTGAAAAAACCCTATAAGTATAATCAAGTGGGGAAATTTTAATAAGAGTTTAGTAAGACTTCTCCCCCTATTAACCAGTAGAAATTATCTTTGTAGAAGAAACCTGTGAATGAAAAGAATAAGTAAAAGCCTTCCACAGTTATGTAGCCCTTGTTTAAAATCAAATAAGTACAGTGAAGAGAACTCCAGACTCCCCTCATGGTTCACGAGGAATCCTACTTGAGCAACATGAACATAGGGAATGAAACGTCTTTTAGTAAGAGATCTCTACTGTTTGTGGCTCAGAGTGCATTGTTATGGGAAAAACTATCCTAGAAAAGTATTTTCAACTGGAAATACACTCTTTTGCATCAAGCTGGAGTATTGAATGGAAGCTTTACAATAACATTTGTGCATCATTATGGAAACACAAATTGTGCTATTGTAAGAGGAGGGTCCGGGTGCCCTTTAAGAATAGAATATGGAATACTAAACCTGAATTTAAGAAAAAAAAATAGTATTGAATGGGATATTTACTTTAATCAGGATTAGCCTTAGAGTAGTAAATGAGATTACTAATGATGGAAAGGTTATTGCGCGGAAGTATGAGACTGATGTTCTTGGAACAAAAGGTGATACTTAATAACCCAGTGTGTCAGTGTCCATGGTTTACTCATTACTGCAGTTGGACAATTAGTTTGTAATCTGTTTTAGGCCATCACGTAAGTTATAATTATGGACACTGAGTCAGAACGCATAGCATAAAGGAATAAAAAGGACATAGAACTGTATGTATATATCCACTAGAACATCTGAAAAGTGTATTTGCATAAGGACTCGAAATACTCATGGGTAAATTAACCTAATTAAGATTTTAAGTTTTACAAACACATACAGCACTTACCATGTACTAGACTTTTTTAAAAATGCTTTTCAGATATTAACTTATTCAATCCCCTTAATTCTATAAGATAGGAACTATTATTATCTCAATTTTACAAGTGGGGAAACTGAGGCAGAGATCATAAGAAACCTACCTAAGGACACACAACTAGTTAGGAGTAGAGAGATTGACTCCAGAGTTCATGTTTATAACCACTGTGTTATGCTGCCTCTGCAGTGATTTTTTTTTCCCCTTAATGTGTTTTTAAAAATTTTCTTCACTGTTTTTATAGTAGATATTTGATAATAAAAATCAAATTCCTAAACAATGAGAAATAAAGTTACCTGGCTCTTTGCCTGTGGAATTTCTGGTAATATGAGAGCAAAGCTCCCTTTGAAATATGAAGTCTGGATTGGACATTGAAAATCACTGCATTTTCTGGGTTCTGGTTTCCCAAGAATTTCACCACCTCCATCCCTGAAGATTATAGTCAACCAGGGGCTGGAGGACTCGCTGGAGGTTTGGGCAAGTCAGAGGAATGCCCCTTGGTGGGTTTAGAATTACCCTTCATGAGGCAGAGGACAAGAAACACCTCTGCACAGGAGATCCCCGTTTCTCAAGGTCTCCCTGGGATGCAGTGTTTCCTTATCTTCTCTAGATGAAAAGATTGCTTGATAGTAGGGAGGACTCAGAAGGGAAGAGATACCATCAATCATCTCAGAAAGTGAGGCAGTTTCTCTTGAGTGCTCAGAGTGGAAAGGGGGGGTAAGATGAATAGGAGGACTTGGATGGAGGACTTTCTTTGGTTCACAAATATTTCCTGTGTTTCCCTAAAGTTGGGCTATAATTTGGGACCAACAATCCTTCCTGGATAGGTTTCAAGGTTATTGGTTAGAAATCCAGGGTACAGAAGGCTCATCTAGTTCTCTAGGGGTCCATGACGCTCCAGGGGGTGAGAAGCAGTCGCCTGCCGGTATTGTGGGATGCTGTGTTCACTCTCTGATACCTGTAGCTGGTACTTATATAGGTGTGTAACATCTGATCCCTACCTTAATGTATAGTTAACCCAATAAATGTTGCAGGGGTAAATTAATTGGATTTCTCATGTGATTTGTGCAAAGATCGTTGAAGAGTCTAGGGTTATCAGCGTTATCTCTGTAAGAGAAAGCAATCTAATGTATCAAGAGTCATACTGCCAATATATGGGAATTGTATTCTAATACCCAAAGAAATACACTTTGAGTGAACCCAGATTATCTTGATTTAGTGACTCCAGAGGGTTTTGGAAGTCATATACAATATTCCATATATTCCACAAGCATCCTGGTAAGTTCTTCTGTAACTATATTACCAAGCTTAGTATTTTTTAAAAAGTATTTCTCTTTAAAAAATTTTATTTATTCATTTGGCTGCAGCAGGTCTTAGTCACAGCATGCAGGATCTTGTTTAGTTGTGACATGTGAGAGCTAGTTCCCTGACCAGGGATCGAAGCCAGGCCTCCTGCATTGAGAGCATAGAGTCTTAGCCACTGGACCACTGGACCACTTTAGGAAGTCCCCAAAAAATATTTCTAAAAGGGCCTCCTGGACTTCTAAAGTGTCCTTCTAAAAGGATCCCAGTCTTGTGTTTCCTCCTAGGAGGATTCCCTATCTCCCTACCACCTATTATACAAGCTTGTGTGTCCAGGACTCCGAGGTCCCCTCTTACCTCCCTTATTCTCACCTATACATGGCTCAGTTCATTGCCCTTTTAATAGCCCTACTTCACTCTGCCCCAACTCTGAAACCTTCTGGGCCCGGTTGGAAGTCTCTATTCATCCATCATCTGCTGAAACATGAGTCTCCTCTTTGCGCAGCGCCTCTTAAGACCCTTGCAGGGAGTGGCTGCTTTCTCTCCTACTTTTCTTCACTCGTTGCTTCTAGATTGTTCTCCCTCCCTTTTATCTAAAACAGTTCTGACTCTTGGAACATCAGACTGTCATTATCACTCCTGCTTCTTTGTTGCAGTCATCTTATGAATGGTTCACTTGTCTGCAAAGATTTCTACTCTTGCAGTACTGCGTCTAAAACCACCCCATCATACTCCCAGTCCCATTATCCGTGTAGACAACCTTCCCGTGTCCTGACCTCACAGCTTTTCGACCTCTCTGCTAGTGGTTTTGCCTCCCACCCAGCCTGCAACAGACACTGCCATTGTCATCCCTAGGACCATTCCATTACCAGCGACTAGGACCTGCCCACCATCTGTTTCAAGTATCTTTTCCTAAGCTAGTTGGCTGTTTAGTACCAAGATTCCAACAATCCCTTGCCTGAAGCTTCCCTCCGGGTTGCTCCCAGGAGATGACTTTGCTGCTTGTTTCCTGAGTGAATAGGGGCCACCAGCAGAGGCTTCCATCGTAGGTCTCCACCTCCTCTACCCACTTTTGGTAACATCCGTGCCTTCCCACTGTTGCCTTTATACAAATTGACTGGGTTGGTGCCAGAGCCTGTTCCATGTCCACTGCCTCAGGACATTGTTCCTGCGTTTCCCTTATCTGTTGTATCATCAGGTTTTCTATATATACTGGGTTATCCCCATCCACGCGCAAACATACTTTAAAAATGGAAAAGAAAACCGTCTAGCTCCTGTATCATTCTCTGCTTTGTTACAGAAAGCCGAATTTCTCAAAGGTGGTCTCTTGCTGTCTTCATTTCCCTTCCATTCTTTCTTCTGCTCAGCCATTCAGTTGTGTCTGTCTCTTTGTGAACGCATGGACTGTTGCCCACCAGGCTCCTCTGTCCATGGAATTTCCCAGGCAAGAGTACTAGAGTAGGTTGTCATTTCCTCTTCCAGGGGATCTTCCCGACCCAGGGATTGAACTGACATCTCCTGGGTCACCTGCATTGGCAGGCAGATTCTTTACCACTGAGGCCCTGGGGAAGCCGTTCTTTCTTGAACCCACTCCAAAACCTACCTTGCTGCCAGATGTCTTCCACATTGCTAAATCCAGTGGTCAGTTCTGTTTTCTTCCTTGACTTTAGCAGCAGCATCTCAAATTCTCAGGTGATGGGTCATTTCCTTCCTGAAATACATTCACCTGGCTTTTGGGGCTCAACCCCTGCCCCTCTGGCCTGCATTTCAGGTCCCCTTTGCTGTTTCCTCCCCACTTTCCGTCTGCTCACGCTACCTTGACCTCATCCAGTCTTGAGGCTCTATAAATACCACAGGTATGCTGTTGAATCTCCATTTACGTCTGCAGTTTGGTGAGTTTTTAAAAAAATGTCCATATCCTTGTAACCACCACTACAGTAAAACTAGAGAATTTTTTCCCCTCTCCAAAAAGTTCCCCATGTCTCTTCACAGTTAATCCCCACCACAACCCTAAGACCTGAGCAGTCACATGTCTGTTTTGTGAATACACATTAGAATTGTCTCTTAGAGTTTTATACAGATAGAATTGTACAGTGTTCTGCTCGTATCCTACATTTTGTATCCAGATACTTGTGCTCAGCATGATTCTGAAGGCTCCTCCACGTTGTACTGTGTGTCAGTAGCTTACTTTGCGTTGCATGGATGAGCCACAGGCAGTCATCCTGTTCACCTGTAGATGGACGTTACCTTGAGCCCAGCTCTGGGCTAGTGTAAATACAGCTGCTATGGATGTTCCTTTTCAGTGCTTTTTGTGTGTGCAGGTTTTCATTTATCTTGGGTAAAAACCTAGCAGTGGAATAGCTGAGTTGTATGGTAAGTATATGTTTAACTTCATAAGCTACTTCTATGGGCCTTTTCATCTGATGTCTTTATTCTGTTTTACATTCTGGGAAATTTGTCTCTTTTTTTAAGATTTCATCTATATATTTAAAATTTTTCTCTTTTTAAGACACCTATTATTAATACTTAGATGTTAGCATGTCTGTGTCTGTTGTCAGTATGTCTTACCTTTGCTTTCATGTTCTCTAATTCCTTTTTCTTTCTTTCCTCTGGACATTTCCTGTTTCCTATGCCAGTTTGCTAATTTGTTTCTCAGCTGTCTATTTGCTACTTATTTCCTCTAATGTATCTTCATTTCAATAACTGTTTTACATATCTAATATTTCTTCTTGGTTCTCTTTTATATGTTATTAGTTTCATTCCCTACTGCTAATGTCATGCCTTATCTCTCTAAATGTATGTGACTACTTTAAAATTTTGGTCCATCTTTTCTAATATATGTGCCTCTGATAGAATCCGTAATCCGGTGTGCTGTTTTTCTTCTGGAAATAAGTATGCTTAGAAAATTGCTTATTTCCTTGGCCAGTGACCACATTTATTTCTCTTGTTTTCATCAGCTACTTGTTTTTATGCACACATGGGATGGGATCAGATCCTGGTCCCTGTGAACCCCAGTGAGTTCAGGGTTGGGAGGACGGATCCTAGGATGGGGAGGTGAAGGCACCAGAAAGCTAGTCAGTGACTTCTTACCTCCCAAGGTAACTGAGTCAGTGGCTTCTTACCTCCCAAGGTAACTCTGAATCAGTGACTTCTCACCTCCCAAGGTAACTCTGAGTCAGTGACTCCTTACCTCCCAAGGTAACTCTGAGTCAGTGACTCGTTACCTCCCAAGGTAACTGAGTCAGTGGCTTCTTACCTCCCAAGGTAACTGTGAATCAGTGACTTCTCACCTCCCAAGGTAACTGTGAATCAGTGACTTCTCACCTCCCAAGGTAACTGAGTCAGTGACTTCTCACCTCCCAAGGTAACTCTGAGTCAGTGACTCCTTACTTCCCAAGGTAACTCTGAGTCAGTGACTCCTTACCTCCCAAGGTAACTCTGAGTCAGTGACTCGTTACCTCCCAAGGTAACTGAGTCAGTGGCTTCTTACCTCCCAAGGTAACTGTGAATCAGTGACTTCTCACCTCCCAAGGTAACTGTGAATCAGTGACTTCTCACCTCCCAAGGTAACTGAGTCAGTGACTTCTCACCTCCCAAGGTAACTCTGAGTCAGTGACTCCTTACTTCCCAAGGTAACTCTGAGTCAGTGACTCCTTACCTCCCAAGGTAACTGAGTCAGTGACTTCTCACCTCCCAAGGTAACTGTGAATCAGTGACTTCTCACCTCCCAAGGTAACTCTGAAGTGTGATCCACCAGCCCAGGGCTTTGTAGAGTCAGGGTGGAAAAACCTGTGCCTGGTGTCATGGAGTCTCTGCCTGTTTCTCAGCTACTCCCAAGCACAGGTTACTGCCCAGCCTTGACTCCACCCCTCAGCGACCTGGACCAGGGCCGTTCATGGCCGTGTTGATGCTGGACCATCCAACCAGCACGCCTTCCTCACTTCCCACTTCACCGCCCTCTCTTCACTTGCTTCATTGCATGCATCACTACTTGGCATCAGCTCATACATTTTCTCCTTTCTTACTGTCCACTCTGTCTCCCAATGCCACACACCAGGCTCT
Organism: Dama dama; assembly: GCF_033118175.1. Lineage (NCBI taxonomy): Eukaryota > Metazoa > Chordata > Mammalia > Artiodactyla > Cervidae > Dama > Dama dama. Next base: position 72,227,429 of record NC_083684.1, on the reverse strand, counting down.
GTGCTCCAGGGAGTGGGGACCTCATTGGTCCTGGTCTGCCATGTCTGTGGTGCCCAGCATGGCACTGTGGCTCCAGAAGTGCTTGGGACACCCGCAGGTTGTCAGTTGTGCTTCTCGACCTCCTCATCTGGATCTCCTGACCGCGGAGATGTGGGGGGACTTGAGGGGGTGCGGCACAGGGAGGAGGGCTCTGCAGTCTCAGCAGATGGTCATGAAGCCCTGTATGTGGGAGAAGGACTGGTCAGAAGGCTCAGCCATATGATGGGGTCTGGGGGTGGATATCAAGGAGACAGTTACAGGAATTGGTCAGAATCAGCATTATCCTTTTAAATGTGCGGGAACTGAAGGACACTTTGAAGACAATGGCCATTATCAAAATGTGTAATTTCTTAATTTGAAGAATAAGTGTTTAAATGCCAAAAAAAAAAAAAAAAGCAATTAACTCAGAAGCAACAAGGCAGCCTTGCCTTGTGGACAGAGGAGAGAAGGGCCCGGGAAAGTGGGTAGTGCTGGGCGCTCCCAGCAACACAGTCTTCAGTCACGAGAGCCAGAGCTCACGCCAGCCTCCCCTGCAGAAGCTGTTCTTTCTGCCTGGACAGTGCCCTCCGTTGTGTGACATCACAAAGACGAAACCCCTCGGCAGGTGGAGCAAGTGTGGCGCTTATGGGCAGCACCCTGCTCAAGGTGGGTCCTCATGGTGGGAGGAACCGGTGAAGGGTCTGAAGAAGTACTTGTGCCCCAAAGAGGGAGTGTCCCGGTGGAGAAATGGGGACCCTGATGAGATTTTCCAGCCAGAAACCACTAAGTTTGGTCTTTTTCCCCAAACTTCTTATCCTGAAAGTTACTTGGGGGCATCTTAAAAATACAGGCGCCTACCCCTGGCCCCAGAAATGTATTTTCAACCAGGGCTCTGGAGGTTCTTATCATCCTGGGAGCAGACGTCTAGTGGGACATGACACGGTTTATACCCCACAAGGGAGGAAGCAGCTTGGCTTGAGGTCACTGTGGGTCCACTTTGGGCAGGACCCAAGCAAAGTGCTGGGGACTCATAACTTGGCCCCATGCAGTGACTACAGCGTGGAGGAGGGTGGTGGCCTAGGCTTGATGGGCCTAGAGGGGCCACCTGAAGGGCTCCAGGATACGGGGGGGGGGGGGGGGGGGGTGTGTGGAACCTGGAGATGTGGGGTGACGATGTGGAATTTTACCTCCAGGCTCCTGGAAAACAGTTAATTCTGTCCAACCTTTTGTGTTCCAGGAAACCTGGGCTAGGAGCCCGGTGTTCACAGACCCAGGGGGAAGGACTGGGCAAGGCAGCAGTGAGCACAGGGACCTTGACAGTCCTAAGTCCAGTCTAAACAGTGCCCACAGGCAGGCCAATAGGAAGCTCAAAAGAGATGGGTTTGATCAGAGGCAGTTGTGAGACTGTGGGATTTAGAAAGCATGGGAGCCGCATCCTTACCAGGCTCGTCCCGGGGGCACAGCAGGATGGGGGGAAGACAGGTTGGGTGTTGAAAGAACAGAGCAAGGCCCTCTTGATTGTCCACAGGGGGAGGAAGTCTTGTGGGGGGTGGGGCGGGTCCTAGTCTTGTCATCCCCCAGACATTTAGGAGGGGCAGCTGCCCTCTGGGCTGCAGCACAGGTGGAGTTGGCTCCTGGTCCTCGGGGCTGTATAAGCACCAAGAGGTGTCCGGTCTGTTATTACCATTGGTAGGAGGGATGAAAGCCTATTTTGTGTATCATGTGAACTACCGGCTGGGCAGAGGACAAATCCAGGAGACAGCCTTCTACACCATCTCATTGTTCAATCCCCTTTCTACATGCTGAGATGATTCAATTAATCTCTCCCTTAAAGAAACTTTTGGAGACAGCCACTTGGGTCTAGGCTTCTGGATGGTTCCCCAGAGGTTGGAGGCGTACCAAACTGCTTTTTTTCAAAGATTACACACTCACATTTTACATCCAGAACTAACTAACTCTCAGTGCCCACCCTGTTCTTGAGCTTTGTGTGGATTGCATTATTGAGCCATCGCTGTAACCCTGTTAAGTGGGTATTCTTTCCTCCTCCTATTTTACTGATGAGGAAACTGAAGCTCAGAGAGGTTAAGTAACTTGAAGCTCAACCATCCAGGAAGCCAGAGGTAAGCATTAGAATGGGCCTACAGAGCCCTGCTGTCTCCTCCATCTGCTTCTTGTGAGGTGTCACATTGAATTATAGTTGATTCCCTTCTGTCTCCTCAAGAGTGGGCCCTGAGGGTCTTACTCACTCCCAGCACACCCTCTCATTCTGTTAGTCTCCCCATTGGCTGACTTGGTTCCATCAAAGAATTCCATGTAGCAACCTGAGCTGACCTCACACTGGTGGCTCCCAGTCAGAACTGAGACATTCTGTAGGGAGAAGAGCTACTTAGTTTCTCAGAGAAATACAGGGCAGATGGTGGACATAGCTAAATACTTCCTTTCACCCACACGATAACAAACTAGCAGTTTTGGAATGATGGACAAGGGTCAAAGTTCTTTTGCTGTTTTATTTTTGTTTTTAATGGAATACCCACTTCATCTGTGTGTGCCTTATGCAGGTGAGTTCAAACCAGTCAGACAAACAACAGGCTGAATGGGTTGCCTCAACCATTGTTTTCACTCATTTCAGGGGAAGTAAGAAGGGGTGATTACACCTCTCTGCTGTAGGTTTTCTTTTCCAGATTATTTTCCCTTAGAAAGACAGCCAAATGTCACCAAACAACCCATACAGTTCGGTAAGCAATTTCGTTTGGTCCATGGAGCTATCCCAAGACCCAGAGGTGAGTCGTCGTTACTACTCGGTCAGTGGAATGGGAACTGTACTCTATGGTCCTCCTAGCTGCTATTCAATGTGTCTTGTCTTCTTTGTTAGTAGCGTGATCCATAAAATAATAAGATTAGATAGACGTTGCTTGGAAACTAGATCCTGTGTTCTCTCTGTGTGAGCTGGGTGATGGCAGGGCTGTCACTGCCTCCCGGCACCACCTCTCTGAGCTGATGACAGCACCGCGCCCTTCAGCTCCGCGCCAAGTTTCTCTAGGTCCTCTGCTTGGGAGGAGGGTTCCCAGCTTGCGTGACTGCAGAAGCAGGCCACGCCCAGATGCACTGTGTTGCTAACTGTCCATGTGCGTCAGAGGAAACACTGGCTGCGAGCAGAGCACCGCTCTTCTGCAGATTAAGCCCCGTGCATCTGCTCGGCACTGGAGTAAACTTGCTAAGAACATTTACCATCTCAGCAATTAATATTTGGAAACCGTGTCATGCCCTGTCGTCTAATACCAAGTTATGTTGTAATTTTCCTAAATGTATCCTAAACCTTTCTTTTCTCTCTGATCCCCCTCAATGGCCATCTAGCTCCAAGTACCACGCCCATGCAGCCCCCAGCGAGCACTGGTAAGTCGGGATCTGGGAGTGCACGTGGGATCCATGAATATCTGCAAAGCTCTTGTGTCGTATGGCTCCTCCAGGAGGGCGTCCCATGATGCTCATAACTAACCTGTACAGCTCCCCCCTACTCTGTGCAAATTAGAAAAAGGCACGCCTTGCCCCGCCCCCCATGGCTGGGTTAGTAACCATGCTGCTAGGGACAGATTAGAAAATAGCACAGATGTCAAAGTGTCAGGAAATATAGAAAAAAAAAATCACGGTTAATACATCTGTCCATCCCAAAGACATTCTTTATTACTCTTCCTAAAGCTTAGCTATGGGCTTCCCAGGTGGCTCAATGTAAAGAACCTGTAAGTGATGCACGTTTGATCCCTGGGTTGGGGAGATCCTCTGAGGGCATGGTAACCCACTCCAGTATTCTTGGCTAGAGAATCCCGTGGACAGAGGAGCCTGGCTGGCTGCAGTCCATGGGGTCACAAAGAGCTGGACACGACTGAGCAACTGAGCGCACACACACACACAAAGCTCAGCTATAGTATTTCATTTCCCCATTCACTTCACCACCACAAAAGTCCAGAAAAGGAAGCTGGGTCAAAGTGTTAGAGGGCCCACATTCTAGTCTATCTTGACACTAACTATCAACACTAACCTCTTGTGAGGTGGCCCTAGAGGTTCGCTGAGTCCTCTGCCATCCCTGAGCTTTCAGTCCCAAGTGTAATTTATGATACAGAGATAGAAGACAAAATTGTTTGTCTAGTTGGATCACTGGAAGACTCCAATTTGCTCTTGTAACTCTCAGCTCTCAGTTACATGGAAAGATGCCTACCTCGTAAAAAGGAAAATACGCCTTGAAAATACATTCTGATTCCAGTTTTGAGCTATGTTGAAAGTGGGCAAAATATCTCAAACTGTACCGGCAAAGGAGTAGGGCAAGTTAATCTCCTGTCTTGTGTGTAAGCCAGGAACAAGTGCAGTTTCTCCAGAGGGCAATTTGGGAGTTCTTATAAGAAGAATGCATTTACTTTTTGACCCACAGTTTTGAAATACACCCAGGATTTGTTTTAATCAGGTATGATAAGACCCACAGACTCAGAAATGATCATTGTGAAGGAGGAAGGTTATACACACAGAATCCTAGAAACAGCAGGCAGGGCACTCCATGCCAAGCCATGTGGGGAAGGACCAGCCTTGTCAGGAGGCAGGGGGTAGAAAGAGGGGAGCATGACCCAGAGCTTCTGTTGACTGGGGAAAGGAATGGGTGAGGCAGGGTAGGTACATGGAGTAAGCTTAGTGTTGCATTTGTTGTTATTGTTGCCGTTCAGTCGCTAAGTTGTGTCTGACTCTCTGTGATCCCATGGGCTGCAGCACACCAGGCTTCCCTGTCCTTCACTACCTCCCAGAGTTCGCTCAAACTCATGTCCATTGAGTCAGTGATGCCATCCAATCATCTCATACTCTGTCACCCCCTTCTCCTCCTGCCTTCAATCTTTCCCAGCATCAGGGTCTTCTCCAGTGAGTCAGCTCTTTCCATCAGGTGACCAGAGTATTGGAACTTCAGCTTCAGCATCAGTCCTTCCAGTGAATATTCAGGGTTGATTTCCTTTAGGATTGACTGGTGTTGCATAGTTTGAATAATTTTGGTGGGCTCTGGGGTACAGGAGTGGCTATAAAAAAAAAAGTCAGTGTACCCAGCCATTCTGTTTCTAGGAAATTTTATTTAAAGTATGCTGGTCTATTTTCCTAGTCCAGTTACCCTTCCCCTTTGCTTGGTGACTTTCTCCTCTGTTTTTCTCATTCACAAACACCCCCACCATATCTACCCCAGCCTTGATCTTACAGAATGACCTTGTTCCCACCATCACTGACAAAACACAAGCACTTGAGCGAGCATCTGCATCTCCCTAACTAGCAGTTGAATAACACTTTCTCATCTTTCCTCCCGGCCAGGTCAAGGCTGACCCTTCACCTTTGCACCAACTTCCATCCCCTTGGGACACTGGTCGATTCTTTCTCCCTTTCCAGTAGCATCACAATTTAAAGTGTTGTCCCTGTGCTCATGAGATCATGATGTCAATGTTTTTGTATTAAAAAGCAAAACCTGTCTCCCGATCTCTCAACCCCTTCTGGGAGATGCCCTCATTTCTCTTCCTGCCATGACAGCAAAATTCTTCAGAAAATTTTCAAAACTTTTCCTCTCTGTAATCCTTTTCCTTCTATTCTCTCATGAACTTGTCAATCATGCACATGGGTAATATCACTTAACTAGGTCTCCAATGACCTTCCCATTGCCAAGTCCAACAACCAGTTTTCAGTAGTCACGGTTTTGAAACCATCTGTAACCCTTGTCCTCCACATCAGTATTTCATTATGAAAACCTGGAAATGTACAGAAAAATGGAGAGAATCATTAAATGAACATCTGCATATTCATTGGAAGGACTGATGTTGAAGCTGAAACTCCAATCCTTTGGCCACCTGATGTGAAGAACTGACTCATTTAAAAAGACCCTGATGCTGGGAAAGATTGAGGGCAGGAGGAGAAGGGGACGACAGAGGATGAGATGGTTGGATGGCATCACCGACTCAATGGGCATGAGTTTGAGTAAGCTCCGGGAGATGGTGATGGACAGGGAATCCTGGCGTGCTGCGGTCCATGGGGTTGCAAAGAGTCGGACACGACTGAGCGTCTGAACTGAACTGAACTGAAAGCTTAAGCATTTAATCTTTGAGCATTTTCATAGTCCAGGTTCTTTTCTTCATGTCAAGCTGACTTCACATTGAGGTGCCAGTCTCAAAGAGTTTCTCAACTCAGTTGTTGAGCCAGAGAAGGGAAAGAAAGGGAGGGGGCGCTCTGTGTGAGACAAGGAGGAGGCACCTCAGTTTGTCAGATTTTACAAATGGTTGAGTAATGTACTTAGTCAATTGTGCCTTTGTTCAGTTTGTACCTATAGTAGCTCTTTATTTTCATTTCAGATGATGAGAAGAGTGAGCCTGCAAGGACCACCCTTGGTTTTATAGGATATTCAATGGGCCTAAACACCAACCCCTGGAATGCAGGTTTGTGGGAGTAGATCTCAAATTGCCCTGTAATATCCTGTTTTATTTAAAAACAGCACTGTACAACCTAAGACCATCCGGCGACACTTGAGTTGTAAAACCACTTGAGTGTAAGGCCACTCTCCTTTCAGCTATATCAGTGGCAGTTTCTGCCATACATCAGGGACCGGTCTCATAAGAAAGGGCTTTGGCCAAAGACAGGAGACAGATGAAAAAAGGAGTCAGGGTTTAGGTGGGAATTCAAATTATACTTGCTCACACAGGCTGTGCAATCTAGCTTGCGTGGTTTTCTTGTAAATTAAGAATTTTATTTTTAATGTTATTTCTGATTTTCTCTCCCATTCCCCTAAAACAATATGATTAACAAATATATTAACTGATACATGTGTGTGTGCTAAGTCACTTCAGTCGTGTCTAATTCTGTGTGACCCTGTGGACTGTAGCCTGCCAGGCTTCTCTGTCCATGAGATTCTCCAGGCAAGAATATTGGAGTGGGTTGTCATGCCCTTCTCCAGGGGATCTTCCCGATCCAAGGATTGAGCCCGAATTTCTTTATGTCTCCTACATTACCAGGTGAGCGCTTTACCACTAGCGCCACCTACGAAAGTCGCTCAGTCGTGTCTGACTCTTTGCAACCCATGGACTATACAGTCCGTGGAATTCTCCAGGCCAGAATACTGGAGTGGGTAGCCTTTCCCTTCTCCAGGGGATCTTCCCAACCCAGGAATTGAACCTGGGTCTCCTGTATTGCAGGTGGATTTTTTACCAGCTGAGCTATCAGGGAAGCCCTAATTGATAGTCACAGCTAAAATGGGATTTTATGAAAACTTCTTTTCCTTCTATTTTTAGCATGGATTCCTCATAGACCTGCTCTTGTTAAAGTAATTACAGTTGCATGTATAGCCCTCACTATTGCCCTGATATTTGGGACCATTATTTCCTACGTGATATAGTAAGTCTATGCTAAATAATCTTTACTGTCCTTTAATAAGACATAAAGTAACTAGATTATTTCATGGTAGTAATGTTAATAATGGTGATGATGTTGGTAATTCTTATAATCACTGAATAATTACAGTCATTATAAATTTTCAGTGTTTTTCAGAATATGGCCTATATTCATGGTGGATCATGACATAAATGAAAAATATAAAAAGAAACATGACAAAAAATTAAAAAAAAAATAAAAAGTATGAATAAATAACAAAAAAGAAACAGGACAGAATAAATACAATTTACTAGAATAGAAATGCTGTTTTTCAACTTTTCAGACTTAAGATTGTGAAGTAAAAGTTCTCTCTTACTGTGGCTCATGATCAAAAATGTTCTGAGATGCTGGCATCTTCTAACAATGTGATTTTCTAGAGTGAACTTGATGCTTTGGAAAGAAATCTTAATAGCGCAAAGCAGAAAAGTAACCACTGTCTCTTTCACTAGAAATTTATCATCATTGTGGTTGGGGTGATAGTAGCATTTAGGGAAGACACTCCATCTTGTTCACACAAATAAAGCTTGTGGCGAAGCTTTATATATATACTTGCTCACACAGGCTGTGAGCAATTTGAAATTATTTTGTGTGATCATTTTGAAATTAGTATCAGACAAAAGCGAGCCACACTGTGACATCATGTGACTGTGATCAGGAGCAGCACTTCGATTCCTATTCTAGGATTTACTTCCAGGATTCCATTATATCCCATCAGAAACATCTTGAAGAAGTACTAAATTCTTTCTTAGGATTAAGTGTGCACATGGGAAATACATTGCCATGTATGGAATATCTCTTAAGGTAACCATTTTAGGACTAGCTTGAAGTATATCAAATGAAGGTAAAATTAAAGGTGAAATTGAAGAGACTTTGCTAATGAGTGAGTGTCACCAGCATGTTTGGTTCTGGATTTTCTAATCTGACGATCTCCTTTGACTCAATTTATGGAACTTCAATTTCAGTTTATTTCATTAGTATAAATAAAGATGTTAACAGATATGAAGATTCCTAAAATAACTCACTAAAACATTTCATCCTGAACTCTTAGTGAGCAATTAAGTTACTGAGCTAATGTCAACATTTATAGCTTTTAAGTTTGTGTTACCCATAGTGACATTTTAAAACCTGAGGCAAAAGGAAAAATATATGCCCCAGAGCACATTTTTATGTAATTTTTAGGCATTGATTTTCTCCAGAAGTATATTTTGGATATATATCAATGAGGGACTTCCCTGGTGGTCCAGAGGTTAAGACTTTGTGCTCCCAATGCAGGGGACCCGAGTTCGATCCCTAGTCAGGGAACTAGATCCCACAAGCCACAACTAAGAGTTCACATGCCACATCTAAACATCCTACATGCCACAACGAAGATCCAGTGCAGCCAAATTAAATAAATAAATATAAAAAGTGAAAATATATTCAGTTCAGTTCAGTCGCTCAGTTGTGTCCGACTCTTTGTGACCCCATGAACCACAGCGCGCCAGGCCTCCCTGTCCATCACCAACTCCCAGAGTCCACCCAAACCCATGTCCATCGAGTCAGTGATGCCACCCAACCATCTCATCCTCTGTCGTCCCCTTCTCCTCCTGCCCTCAATCTTTCCCAGCATCAGGGTCTTTTCCAATGAGTCAGCTCTTCACATGAGGTGGCCAAAGTATTGGAGTTTCAGCTTCAGCATCAGTCCTTCCAATGAACACCCAGGACTGATCTCCTTTAGGATGGACTGGTTGGATCCCCTTGCAGTCCAAGGGACTCTCAAGAGTCTTCTCCAACACCACAGTTCAAAAGCATCAATTCTTCGGTGCTCTATTTTCTTTATAATCCAACTCTCACATCCATATATTGGGAAAACCATAGCCTCAGCTAGACGGAGCTTTGTTGGCAAAGTAATGACTCTGCTTTTTAATATGCTGTCTAGGTTAGTCATAACTTTCCTTCCAAGGAGTAAGCATCTTTTAATTTCATGGCTGCAATCACCATCTGCAGTTATTTTGGAGCCCAGAAAAATAGTCAGCCACTGTTTCTACTGTTTCCCCATCTATTTGCCATGAAGTGATGGGACCGGATGCCATGATCTTAGTTTTCTGAATGTTGAGCTTTAAGCCAACTTTTTCACTCCTCTTTCACTTATATCAAGAGGCTTTTTAGTTCCTCTTCACTTTCTGCCATAAGGGTGGTGTAAATCTGCATATCTGAGATTATTGATATTTCTCCCGGCAATCTTGATTCCAGCTTGTGCTTCCTCCAGCCCAGCGTTTCTCATGATGTACTCTGCATATAAGTTAAATAAGCAGAGTGACAATATACAGCCTTGATGTACTCCTTTTCCTATTTGGAACCAGTCTGTTGTTCCATGTCCAATTCTAACTGTTGCTTCCTGACCTGCATACAGGTTTCTCAAGAGGCAGGTCAGGTGGTCTGGTATTTCCATCTCTTTCAGAACTTTCCACAGTTTATTGTGATCCACACAGTCATATTAGTGAGTTTTATTTCATTTAAACTAGGAAAGTAAAATTATAATAAATTTTGTTTCTGATATAAAGTATTTTAAACTTAAAATAATGCCGTGAGTTTTGATATAGAACTTTTCAATTTTTAAAATATATTCTCAACTACTTTAATGTTTTAGAAAAGAAGAACCATAAAGTAATACATAAAAGCGTGTATATAGGGACTCAATATTTTCCCTTTTGACTCAGGCTCTCATGCAGTTCATCACAGTGCTGATGGATCCTGCTTTTTAAATTTTGATATTTGGTTTATTGTGTATTTTTCCAGCTTTTTTCCTTTTTTTACCCACACTGCATTGCTTGTGGGATCTTAGTTCCCCAACCAGGGATTGAATCTGGGCCCTGGGCAGTGGAAACACCGAGTCCCAACCATTGGACGGCCAGGGAATTCACTCATTTCAGTTTTTAAAAATATTTATCATCATTACTGAGTTTTTTGGTACCCCCCTTAAATTTTTCACATGAAGTGAGCACCTCATTCTCCTCACCCAAATTCTGTCCCTGTCCCAGTTTTCTGATTATCTGCAGCAGTTTTTACAGTCAAATCAGTTCTTCTGCTGCACAGCATGATTCTGGAATGTTACCCCTACACCCCTTCCTCCATCTCAGCTCCTTAGAACACAATTAAGCTAACCCTAAAGTGATTTATTATTACATGTAGTGTTAGTTGCTCAGTTGTGTCCAACTTTGCAACCCCATGGACTGTAGCCTGCAGGGCTCCTCTGTCCATGGAATTCTCCAGGCAAGAATACTGGAGTGTGTAGCCATTCTCTTCTCTAGGGGATCTTCCTGACCCATGGATCTAACCCAGGTCTTCTACATTACAGGCAGATTCTTTGCCATCTGAGCCACCCCAGAAGCCCATTATTACATAAGTCAAACATAATTAAGAAGGTACATATGTTAGAAAAAATTAAACACTGTATTATCCATTTCCACTTCACACAGAAATATCTGGTCAATGAGCCACTTCCAAGTTTAGATCTAGGTGAGGTGAAAAAGGCACTCACTTCAGGTGCAAAATTTAAGGCAGTGCCAAAAACTTGGTAGTCAAGATAAATAATAATACAGTATTTTTTTAATCTAAATTAATGCATTCACAGCCCCATGATGAACATTTTAAATACAGGATCAGTAACAGTGCCAGGCCAGAAAATATTGGAGACTGAGCAAAAGGAAAAACCAACAGTACCTATGCTATCTTTATATAAAATGTTGACATTTTGTTCAAAGTCTATTTCTGCCTCCCTCCCCATGTACTAGTACCACCATGTACTAGTGACTGCTTTTTAGTCAGAAAATCACAGCACTAAGGATTAAGACCTGATGATTTAGTGTGAAAATTATGCTTTCGAATTTCTCTATTTTGGGAATTCTTTTGGTGGTCCAGTGGTTAAGACTCTGCACGCCCATTGCACAGGGCACAGTTTGATCCCTGGTCAGGAACTAAGATTCTGCAAGCCATAGGGCACAGCCTTCCCCCGAAATTATGTATTTTGTTCTCCAGTCGACTGGTAGAGGCTGAGGAAAAACAACAACTTGCATCACTTTATAAAAATATCAAGATCCCATCGTTAGGAGATGAAGAGGAATTCTTTGAGGATGAGAGCCAGGACGAGTCCACGTACCTGCTTCCAGAGAATGAGAAGGAACTGGAAAATTTCATTCATTCAGGTAGGTGGTCAACCAGTTTATCTTGTCAGATCCAAAACTGCAGGAAAGCTGAGCTGACAATGAGGGTTTGGTTTTCTCAAAAGCAAAGCTAAGTGGGAGGTAAGAAAGACGAACATCTCTATAGCCACACCTGCGAGAGTAAACCATCCTCAGTTACACAGAGGGGCAAACAGCTGTGTGGTTCCTTGGTTCCTTTTGCAAGGCAATTCCAAGGATTGAAAAGAGAGTTCAGGAGACAAAACCTTTCCTGGACTAAACATTTCCCTTACACATACTTATTAATGTTGTGTTATTCTCGAGTTTTGAATGACAGGCAGATGCCTTCCTACACTGTCTGCCTCAGCCTGATGTGGAAATGGGATCCAAGCCCACAAAACAGGTTACTATCCCCGGGTCAGAGACCCCTGCTGAGAGTCGCTCACCACCCCTGCCACTTCTTGTGAGGAGATAACAACATATATGCTCATGTGGGGGGCATGCTAAGTTGCTTAAGTTTTAAAAACATGTATAGTTGATTTACAATATTATACATTTTTAAAACTGGGAATTTACAAAGCTTGAGTACAGAAAGTGGGGAAATAATTTCAAAGTGCAATTTTCCTTATCAGGCAAATAACATTCAGTATAGCCTAAAAATTCCATTGTTCCTTCCTTTATTTTTCCATATCTTTCCTCACTTCTCTTGTCTCCATTTATAATTCCTCATTTATTAGTATCTCAGCAACATGATGTCTACATTTTAGTTATTAGATCGAAAAGAAGAAAACATTTTGAAAAGAAGAGATGGACTGCAGCACAGAACTTGGTAAAGGAAGTGGAAGTAAAGGATCCTGCACAACCTGCCAAAGCGGGGCGTCTGTGAAAGCAGGTGACCGAGACGCAGGACTGGCAGCCAGTGCGGAGCGACAACTGCGGGAGGACGTAGGCTGAGAGCGCGGGCCTGACCTTCTTCTGGAGGACCTTGTACAGGAGCACCCTGAATGATGACGACTAGACGTGAAAGCAGAAAATAAATTCACGTGATGTGGCAGTTCCTGCTTCCTAGCTCTCACAGTTTTATGAATAAATATAACTTAATTGGAAGAGAAATCTGACTTTGTAAGTGTGAAAGAGAAATTGTCAGGATTTTCTTTTCTCACTCCGAACCAGTAACTTCTTTGGGCAAGTCTCCCAGACCATGCCAGGGAACCACTTTCATAAAAGAAAGCTTCCCCAGTGACATTATCTGTCAATTCCAGTAGCTTGCTTCCATTTTACTACGAGGAGAGTGAGAATGTCAAAATGAATATGACACTAGATTAAGATACAGTAACCTTTGTTTTTAAGGATCTGGGACCTGGTGAGGGAAATAAACCTGCAGGCAGAGAGCTGAAAACATTGCCAGATGTATTGTAAGCTAGGAGTCACTGAGAGCTGTGGGAAACATGAAAAGAGGCAAGATGTTCAGAACAGGGCTGTTGATTTGGGAAACAGTCTGATGGTTCCTCCAGAAGTTAAATATAGAGTCACTCCATGACCCAGCACCTCCTAGGTATATATCTGAAAGAATTGAAAATATATGTACCTGCACACAAGAGAAAGCTGTCCACAAACATTCATAGCAGCGTTATTCATAAGAGCAGAAAGGAAGAAACACCACTTCTGTCCATCAGCTGATAAACAGGTGAACAAAATGTGGTCTCCCTGTACTGTGGGGTGTTGTTAAGCTGGACAAAAGAAGTACCCACACATGCTCCAACACAGATGATCCTTGAAAACATTATGCGTAAGTAAAAGAGATTAGACACAAAAGGTCACACATCATATGATCCTGTTGATATGAAATACCCAGACTAGGCAAATCCATAGAGGGTGAAAGTAGATAAGTGGTTTTAGGTGCTGGGGTGGGGAGAAAATGGAAAAATGGTTTGTGGGTATGAATATTCTTTTGAGGGCAATGAAAATTTTCACCAAAAAAATTTAGTGTAACTGGACAAGGCTGGCACCAAACCCAAGTTCAGCTGCTCACTGCTGCAAAGGCCAATACTCAAGACACAAGTGTTATATTTGATTTACAATATTATACTAATTTCTACTGAACAGCAAAGTGACTCAGATAATATGGATTTAAGTTGGGCCACTGCATTCAAAGTGCTGAGTCCTAAACACTGGACCACCAGGGAAATCCCTGGACTACTTTTTATCAGGTATCAAGGATATGAGAAGAGCATAAATTGTCTCAGGCAGACATGTCTTAGCAAAAACCAGGGTGGCAGGCAGAATTCTGAGACAGCCCCTGAAAATCCTGCTCCCTGGTGTACACGGCTGTGTGTACACACCTGCCATTGAGTGTGGGTCTTCGAATATGACAGATGTCAGTCTTGTGATTAGGCAAAGGTGATGGGATTGTCACTCTTAATTGTTACATTAAACCATCTCTCCCAAGTCTTTATGGACTTTATTCTTTAGCCCACCACTCCTCTGTTTATGGAATTCTCCAGGCTGGAGTGGGTGGCCATTTCTTTCTCCAGGGGATCTTCCCTGGAGATCTTTCCTGATCCAGGGACTGAACCACATCTCTTACGTCTCCTGCACTGCCAGGCAGGTTCTTTACCACTAGGGCTATCTGGGAAGCCACAACACATGCAGGGAAAGACCTTTGCTAATCAACCCTTTCTCAGATTTTTTCTGGACATGCATCTTCCCTGTTGTGTAGGTGAGTATTTCCCCCCAATTCTGCCATATGCAGGATGCTGCATTAAATGTCTTAATTTCCCTAAAGTCTCACTCCCCCACACCTGATTTTTCTCAGGGCATTAAACAGTCTATCAAATTCCTCTGCCCTAGTCTTTTTATCCCCAGACATGGCAGGACTGCCATCTCCCTGCTGCTCTCCCAAGGTTTGGAGTCTACCAGGGGGCTTACTGGCCTCCATCCTGACTTGCAGACTATCGCCACCGTTGTCAGCGGCACTGAGGTAAGTGATGCAGAAACCAGACTGTTGGTCAGCCTTCGGACAAACCAGAATATTGCAGTTAAGTGCCAAGCTTTTCCTTCCTTTCCCGAAGTAGAATTGAGAATAGGCAGCTTCCACCTCACTCTGCTGTGCCTGGGAGGAGGGCATGGAGCCGTTGAAAATGCCCTCAAATTTATCTTTTTTTCCATTAGATGTTTGGACTCATGGCATATGGCATCTTAGTTCCCTTACAGAGATCAAACCTGTGTCCCCTGCACTGGAAGCGCAAAATCTTAGCACTGGACTTCTGGGACATTCCCCAAATTTATCATTTTGATTTGTGGAATTTTTTTGGTTAGGGTGCTTGCTTAGTTTCTGCAGATCCTTCACTGGTTTTTACAGTATTTCAAAAACTATTTTGACCAGCATGATGTTGTTTATCTAGAGTTTTTAGGGGGAGCAAGGACCTATAATTTCCTACTCTGCCATTTACTGATGCCCCTCTGATTCAAGTTTGACTTTTTTTTTTTTTAGAACTCTTTTCCTTTTTAATATTTAGTTTTATTTATATATTTGGCTGCTCTAGGTCTTAGTTGCAGCATGTGGGATCTTCGATCTTTGTTGTGGCATGCAGACCATATTTAAATGTTTACACTTCTCACTGCTATCTGGTGCCACTCTACCCATAAATCCAGGATCAAAATATACACATGCCTTTAAATGTTCTTCGTAGTCTGTTACATTTTTTAATAATATAGGCCTTTTAAAAAAATTAATTTATTTTTAACTGGGCTGGGTCTTCATTACTGCACACAGGCTTTCTATAATTGGACTGAGCAGGGGCTACTCTCCCTTGCAGTGTGAGGGCTTCTCATTGCTGTGGCCTCTTGTGGAGCATGGGTTCTAGGTGCGTGGGCTTCTCAGTAGTGGTGGCACAGAGGCCAGGTGCTCCTCAGCAAGTGAAATCTTCCCTGAACAGGTATCAAACCTGTGTTCCCTGCATTGGCAAGCGAATTCTTAACTACTGTACCACCAGGGGAGTCCGTTCTGTTAGGTTTGTGACTTAAGTTTTGTGTCTCTATACCAACGTCACACTGTTTATTTTTGTTGACTTAAAAAAATGCACAACGTGAAAGTTGTGCATCAAGTTTTATTTGGGGCAAAATGAGGACTATAACCTGGGAGACAGCATTTCAGATAGTGCTAAGAAACTGCTCCAAAGAGGCAGAGGAGAAGGTCAGTATATATGTAATTTTGGTGAAGGGGGAGTACATGCCACCAAGCACATTTTTTGCAAAAGGTTTCTGCTAGTCTCATCAAGGTTAGCACTAGTCACAAGGAGCAGTCATCACAGTGAAGGGTTTTAGTGCTTTTCTAGATATGAGGAGATACAAGAATGGGGTTCATAAAATTGGCTCCTGAAAACATCTATCTGAATACCTATTCTGCTAATTTTCCCCAAGCAGAGTGCCTCATTTCTGCTGTGCACCTTGAACTCCTTTTGGGGAGATGTTGAAAGTCAGCAGCTGCAGAGCACATGAGTTATCCTCATAGAGGTAGATAAGTAAGTAAGTAAGTAAAGTTGCTCAGTCGTGTCTGACTCTCTGCAACCCCATGGACTATAGCCTACCAGGCTCCTCTGTCCATGGGATTTTTCAGGCAAGAGTACTGGAGTGGGTTGCCATTTCCTTCTCCAGGGGATCTTCCCGACCCAGGGATCAAACCCGGGTCTCCAGCATTGCAGACGATGCTCTACCGTCTGAGCCACCAACTGCCAATTTGTAATTGGCATTTTTTACTCTAGATTTATGTCTCAATTTCTTTCAGAGCAATTACTCTAAATTTACATAAATTACTTTTGTCAATTTATATAAGATCATTGTCATACGATTGTTAAAGATAATTTCTTGAATTTCAAAAGATGGTTGAATTTTTATAATTTTGACGCTTGAATTGCACATGATATTTATGAGTTTTCTCTACTAGTGGATACACCTTTTGTGATTCTATGGAGGACATTATATCTGTAGCTTCTGTGAGAATCTGAATCTGTTTAGCTTCTGAGGGCATGCTGAACTTCCTGGAGTCCAAACTAATAAATAGGTCGCCAAACACCTAAGAGTTTTCAGTTGCAGACAGGACACTCCAGTAATCTGAGTACAGCCTCTTTAAGGAGAGAAGTCCTGCCTCTGCCTGGAAACCCAGAGGCACCATTTCCCATAGGAGCTTTGCCTCCTTTACTGGAGGATGGTTCAGTTCAGTTCAGTCACTCAGTTGTGTCCGACCCTTTGTGACCCCATGAACTACAGCATGCCAGGCCTCCCTGTCCTTCACCAGCTCCTGGAGTTTACTCAAACTCATGTCCATTGAGTCGGTGATGGCATCCAACCATCTCATCCTCTGTCGTCCCCTTCTCCTCCTGCCTTCAATCTTTCCCAGCATCAGAGTCTTTTCAAATGAGTCAGTACTTTGAATCAGGTGGCCAAAGTATTGGAGTTTCAGCTTCAACATCAGTCCTTCCAGTGAACACCCAGGCCTGATCTCCTTTAGGATGGATTGGTTGGATCCCCTTGCAGTCCAAGGGACTCTCAAGAGCCTTCTCCAACACCACAGTTCAAAAGCATCAATTCTTCGGCCCTCTGTTTTCTTTATGGTCCAACTCTCACATCCATACATGACTACTGGAAAAACCATAGCCTTGACTAGACGGACCTTTGTTGGCAAAGTAATGTCTCTGCTTTTTAATATGCTGCCTAGGTTGGTCATAACTTTCCTTCCAAGGAGCAAGCGTCTTAGGACCAATTCACAGGGGCGGGACTTCTGGTTTCCCTCTAGTGACTGAGGTTATAACTGCCTTAGGCCTGTTTGGGGACCGGTGCCTAAGGCTTTGGACAGATGTGAGGTATCCAGAAAGTCTGTGAAGAGGCGTTGTCCCCACTGCACAGAGGCGGGTCTGAGGCTCCGACGTGGTCCAGGGTTCCCCTCGCCAGGCCCGGGATGGGGATTGCTGCACCGAGTCGTCCCCACCCCCCCTCCCCCGCTGCTCCGCGCTTAACGAACTCGGATGGCAGCCGGCGCCACGGGACCATCTCGGGTAAATGCACGTCCGGCGGACCCGCGCCGCCCTCGCCCCACCGGACACTGAAGTCCAGAGCACGGGGCGCCTGCTCGGTGCCTGCAGCCCGGCCCCGGTTGTCGTAGGTGTGATGCCGAAGGCGCAGCCTCTGCAGAGGTGCGGGATGGGACCTCAGAACTCGAGTTTTCCGTGAAGCAGAGAAGACTGTACTGCTTTTCGCGGCGAAGGGAGACACAGCGGTCACGTGCCCTGAAACACAGTGCGTCCCAACCCCCGGGGCTGTCAGTGAGGACTTACTGGGTTCAAGGGAAGAGTTAGGATCAGGGCGTGTGTGCCCGGCCCTGTTCTTCAATCTGGCCTCATTGGCCTCCTGGCAATCTTGATTCCAGCTTGTGCTTAATACTCCTTTTAGAATACTACCACCAACTACACCCCCCTTAAGGTCATCAACTTCACAGCCAGGTTTGTTGACATCAAAGGATCTAATAACAATAAGTCTGGGTTCTGAAGTCAAGTCTCTTGGGGGTACTCTTTAGGTACTCACAGACAACTTCTATTGTATTTTAGCTGAGCAGAAATTGGGATAATAGAAGCGCCTTCTGCTACTGTACCTTGAACAAATGCAAGGATCTGTTCATACTGTTCTTTAGCCTGGCTTTCTTTTACCAAATCAATTTTATTTTGTAGAATCAAAATATGCTTCAGTTTCATGGTTTCTATAGCAGCCAAGTGTTCAGATGTCTGAGGCTGAGGACAAGACTTGTTACCAGCTATCAACAGAAGAGTGGCATCCGTCACTGCGGCACTGTTCAGCATAGTAGCCATCAGAATATCGTGGCCAGGACAGTCAACAAAGGAAACACGCTTGACTAATTTGAAGTTCCCTTTGGTCCCTGGAATGTCTGTAGGAAACTCATCAGGTGTCCTACTTCCACAGGATCTATAACATTCTGGCCAAGGACAACTTGGGTCATCAAGTTTATAAATCTTAGCATTAGCATAGCCAAGTTTGATTGTAATATTTCTTTCCAGTTCATTTTTTGAAATGGACAGTGTGGACTCCAGAAATAGCTTTTACAACTGTAGATTTCCCATGAACTATGTGACCAATTGTACCTATATTAATTGTGGCTTGTCTGCTGATAACTTCATGTGAAAGTGGCGTCAACTTGGAAACATCCAAAGTAGCGAGATCTTGCTGAGAAAGGTGCGGCTGCCCTAAAGTCACACCAGCCTTGCCCCCCGCCATCTTGCCTGGAGAGCTAGTCCCTTAAATCTATTTTTCACTTCCACTGTATAGTCATAAGGGATTTGATTTAGGTCATACCTGAATGGTCTAGTGGTTGTCCCTACTTTCTTCAGTTTAAGTCTGAATTTGGCAATAAGGAGTTCATGATCTGAGCCACAGTCAGCTCCCGGTCTTGTTTTTGCTGACTGTATAGGGCCTCTCCATCTTTGGCTGCAAAGAATATAATCAATCTGATTTTGGTGTCGACCATCTGGTAATGTCCATGTGTAGAGTCTTCTCTTGTGTTGTTGGAAGAGGGTGTTGACTATGACCAGTGCGTTCTCTTGGCAAAACTCTATTAGCCTTTGCCCTGCTTCATTCCATACTCCAAGGCCAAATTTGCCTGTTACTCCAGGTGTTTCTTGACTTCCTACTTTTGCATTCCAGTCCCCTAATAATGAAAAGGACATCTTTTTGGGGTGTTAGTTCTAAAAGGTCTTGTAGGTCTTCATAGAACCGTTCAACTTCAGCTTCTTCAGCGTTACTGGTTGGGGCATAGGCTTGGATTACCATGATATTGAATGGTTTGCCTTGGAAACAAACAGAGAGCATTCTGTTGTTTTTGAGATTGCATCCAAGTACTGCATTTCGGACTCTTGTTGACTATGATAGCTACTCCATTTCTTCTAAGGGATTCCTGCCCACAGTAGTAGATATAATGGTCATCTGAGTTAAATTCACCCATTCCAGTCCATTTTAGTTGGCTGATTCCTAGAATGTCAACATTCGCTCTTGCCATCTCCTGTTTGACCACTTCCAATTTGCCTTGGTTCATGGATCTAACATTCCAGGTTCCTATGCAATATTGCACTTACAACATCGGACCTTGCTTCTATCACCAGTCACATCCACAACTGGGTATTGTTTTTGCTTTGGCTCCATCCCTTCATTCTTTCTGGAGTTATTTCTCCACTGATCTCCATTAGCATATTGGGCACCTACCGACCTGGGGAGTTCCTCTTTCAGTATCCTATAAATTTGCCTTTTCCTCCTGTTCATGGGGTTCTCAAGGCATGAATTCTGAAGTGGTTTGCCATTCCCTTCTCCAGTGGACCACATTCTGTCAGACCTCTCCACCATGACCCGATGTCTTGGGTGGCCCCACACGACATGGCTTAGTTTCACTGAGTTAGACAAGGCTGTGATCAGATTGGCTAGTTTTCTGTGATTATGGTTTTAGTGTGTCTGCCCTCTGATGCCCTCTTGCAACACCTACCGTCTTACTTGGGTTTCTCTTACCCTGGACGTGGGGTATCTCTTCATGGCTGCTCCAGCAAAGCGCAGCCGCTGCTCCTTACCTTGGACGAGGGGTATCTTCTCACGGCCGCCACTCCTGACCTTGAACGTGGAGTAGCTCCTCTCGGCTGCTGCCCCTGACCTCGGACATGGGGAATCCATCCAAGTGATGATCTGGTCCCATCACTTCATGGCAAATAGATGGGGAAACAGTGGAAACAGTGTCAGGCTTTATTTTTTTGGACTCCAAAATCACTGCAGATGGTGATTGCAGCCATGAAATTAAAAGATGCTTGCTTGCTCCTTGGAAGGAAAGTTATGACCAACCTAGACAGCATTTTAAAAAGCAGAGACATTACTTTGCCAACAAAGGTCCATCTAGTCAAGGCTATGGTTTTTCCAGTGGTCATGTATGGATGTGAGAGTGGGACCATAAAGAAAGCTGAGGGCCGAAGAATTGATGCTTTTGAACTGTGGTGTTGGAGAAGACTCTTGAGAGTCCCTTGGACTGCAAGGAGATCCAACCAGTCCATCCTAAAGGAGATCAGTCCTGGGTGTTCATTGGAAGGACTGATGATGAAGCTGAAAGTCCAATACTTTGGCCACCTCATGCAAAGAGTTGACTCATTGGAAAAGACCCTGATGCTGGGAGGGATTGAGGGCAGGCAGGAAGAGAAGGGGACGACAGAGGATGAGATGATTGAATGGCATCACCGACTCGATGGACATGGGTTTGGGTAGACTCTGGGAGTTGGTGACGGACAGGGAGGCCAGGCATGCTGCGGTTCATGGGAGTCGGACACGACTGAGCAGCTGAACTGAACTGAACGGGAAACACTTTACGTCAGTCTGTATAATCCAGATTAACAAAATCTGAGAGCTGCAAGAAAATAGTGTGCCAATTTCTGTACAATCTACAAAACTCCCACTGCTGATCAGGGACCAGGCGCCAACAGGGAGAATGTTCAGGGCAGCGCAGGGTTGGTACAGTGTTCTGCAAATGGCAAAAAGGCCCCTCGGCAAACCAGGCTTGGTTCTGTTCAAAGCGCCTCCGAGAACTCTCCCTCCGCGATCCCACACGTGGGGCCCAGGTCAGTGGCCCACAGTGCCTGCCATTTTCCTCCGCAAACTGAGGGGCCTTGGCGGGCATCTGTGCCTCTCCTGCCACCAGGCCAGGTCTGACCACCACCTTCCTCTCCCCCTCTGCCACCCCTGTTCCTAAAGCCCGCAGCCTGCGTGCACCTGGGAGGGCCAGGATGGACACATGTTCCGTCAGGGTCTCCCTCCCGATTCCAAACAAGCCCTCCACCCCCGGCACCCACCCCCACCAAACTGGGCCGGAAATAGTGCATATTCTAGACCACACAAGTGTGTGTGTGCAGGTATGAATGACTGTGTTGTCCCAAGAGTTAAAGTCATGCAGAGTCATGCTATTCTGTCTGAATAACTTAGAGGGCGGCTTCAGGCTGGGAGGAGATGTGGGCTCTGCAGTGCAGGCAGCCGCCTGGGTCGGTAAGATTCACAGGACAGAGCCCGGCAGCCATGAGGCAGGACGTCCTCCTGGAGATCCGGGAGAGGGCGTTTCGAGGGAGCTGGCCCTGGGGGAGAGGGGACCCCACGGCCACCTCCACCCAGCTCTCCTGGAGGGCCCTGACTACCGCTGTACAGCACGTTGCTGTGGGAAGCGCACCTGGATGATGACGCCAGTCAGCAAAGCCCGGCAGAGAAGAGGCAGGTACCAAAGGCAAGAGAGGTGATCTGATGTCGAAGCAAAGCTGGATTGGGGGAAGCTGGGGCAAGGGGGACAGTCAGGCTCCAGAGAGCGGGGCGGGGCCGGGTGGGAGGCTGCGGGCCGGGCCACACCCTCAGCACACAGGGAGCTCAGCGCCCTTGGGGGGCGGCGCAGCAGACCAGCCTGGGGGGCTGACAGCTGCTGCAGCCTGCTTCGGGCCGGGGTCTGCTGGGCGGGGCCTCGCCCCAGAGGCTCTCACACATGTAGTTTTTTAACAGTCATTGAACACCAGCCACTCTGTTGCGGTTGCATTTTCTGGGCCTAAACTCACTATTCTACATAACACATCCATGTCAGCAAGCGCCCAGGTCTCCTGAGAGTTGTCTCCAGAGGAAGATGTAGACCCTTTCTGTCGCACAGTGGTGGTGTATTTAACCTCCTGAGTCCACCTCTGATCTGTGATCTTTAGAGGCCCAATGCTGCTAAGCAGACCATTCTCAACCTATCCCCACGTCTTTAGTCCTCAGAACAATCCCACTGATTATTCCTGGGTATGTCCCCCACACACTTTTCTACAGGTTACCCTGTCTCACCTGAGTCAACATGCACTTCACCAGCATTTCTTTCTTTCAGGTTGTTGGTGTGAAGCATCTGAGCAGAGCGTTTCTGCCGATGTAATGCCACAGGACAGGACCCTCAAAGCAGGTCCGTTTCCCCAGAAGGCACACGTGTGTGAGGTGTGTGGGCCCACGTTGAGAGACAGTTTGCACTTGGCTGAACATCAGGAAACAGCACAGGCGGAAGCTGACATGTGTAGGGCATGTGGGAATCGAGTTCATCTCACTGCAAACCTCTTATCAGCAGCACGAGCAGCATGTTGGAGAGAAACACTGCAAAAACAGCATCAGCAGAGCCTTGTTTTTGAAGAGCTGCAAATTCCAAGTGTCAGGGAACTCTTTTACCTTTCAGGAGGCCGGGAAGGACTTCCTGGGCAGCTCAGGACATCTTCAGCAGCAGGCCCCTCACAGCAGGGAGAAGCCAAACAGCAGAGCCGAGTGTGCGGTGGCCTTCCACACTGTAAAAAGTCACTGACTCGAGCGCGTGAAAGCTTGGAGCCCCAAACACAGACTTGTTCAGCACCAGGGCGTCCTCACGAGGGAAAAATCTTACATGTGCAGTAAAAAAACCTCTATCTTCAGGGAGTATTTGAGAGTTCACACTAGAGAAAGGCCTTATGTGTGTAGGGAATGTGGAAAATCCTTTAGACAAAGCTCTGGCCTCTTTCAACCCCAGGAAGTTCACACTTGTGAACTTACTCACAAGGAGTAAGACCTTGTGAGTGTGATGAATGTAGAAAATTATTTAGCAATCATTATGCATCAAAAAGTTCCTACTGGTTAAAAGCCATATGATTGCAGTGAATGGGGGAAATTCTTTAGCTATAAGTCTGACCTCATTACTCACCAGAGAATTCTTACTAGAACAAGGCGTTATGAATGCACGGAATGTGGGAAGTCTTTTAGCCAGAGCTCTCACGTCATTAAACGGCAAAGGGTTCACACTGAAGAAAGGCCTTATGAGTGCAGTGAATGGGAAATTCTTTATTTCCTTCAGCCACCTGTTCCAACACCACAGAGTTCACACTTGTTTAAGGTCTCATGTGATGAATGTGGAAAATAGTTTACCAACTCATCCAACCTCATTAAACACCAGAGAGTTCACACTGGAGATAGGCCATTTGACTGTAGTCAATATGGAAAATCCTTTAGCTGCAAATCTTACCTCATTTCACACTGTAGAATTCACATGGGGCCAAGCCTTATGATTGTGGTCAGTGTGGGAAATCATTTAGCTATAGCTTGACACTGTTTCAGCACTGGAGAATTCACACTAGAGAAAGGCCTTATGAGTGCAGTGACTGCAGGAAATCTGTTAGCCACAGCTCTAGTTTCATTAGACACCAAAGAAGTCACACTGGAGAAAGGACTTAGGAGTGTAGTGAGTGTCAGATCTTCAGTGACAGTTCTAACCTCATTAAGCATCGAAGGGGTCACACTGGAGAAAGGCCTTATGGATGTAGTGAGTGTGGGAAGTCTTTTAGCCAGAGCTCTAACCTCATTAATCACCGGAAAGTTCACGCTAGAGAAAGACCTTAGAGGTTAGCAAATGGAAGTCCTTTACCTTTAACCCTAGTCTGCTAAAGTACCAGAATGTACAAGGAATAAAGACAATTATATAATATTGGTCAGTTTGTTATAGACTGAATTGTGTCCCTGAAAATTTGTAAGTTCAAGCACTAATACCCAATGGAAATTTTTAGGTGTCACCTATAAGGAGATGGATGATTAAGGACAAATTAGGTCATAAGGATGGCCTCTCAGTGTAACTTGCGTCCTAATAAGAAGACCAGACACCAGAAGATGCTCACTTGCTCTCTGTAGTTTTGAACAGAGGAAAGGCCATTTAATGACACAGCAATCCTGACTGCACCTTGGCCTTAGACTTCCAACCTCTAGAAATATGAGAATGTACATCCCTTGAAGCCACCTAGTCAGGGATTTTGTTGTGGCAACCTGAGAAGAGAGAAATGCAGAGAAGGTACCGCATTAAATTCTGTCGACTCCGTAATGCTACAGTAGACATGGATAATTTCAAGAACATATATATAATAGTAAAGTGTAGTAAATTAGAAAGTTACAAATTTTAAGAGTTTGTTTGAAAAAAAAAAAAACAGCTTTATTGAAGTACAATCAGTTGTCATTCACAATAGTCATCTTCTGTAATTCACTGAGTTAATCGATGCACAACCGTTGTTTCTAGGGGAAATAACAGAATTAATTTCCTGAGAGCCTCTGGTCACAGAATTGTCCACCAGTCAGTAAATAACATTGTTTTCCTGTTGTTTTTTTTTTAATAAGCAACTCATTTACTATATACTGTTGATTTGTTAACATTGAAATCATGGCCAACAACACTGGTTCAGGACTGAACAATGTTAACCTATTATGTATTTTCTTTAAGGCACATTCTTTGTGCTTAGGAACATTAGGTGGCATGTAGGCACCAGGTTTGGAGGCCTGTTTGGGCCACAAAATCACCAAGAGAAAGCATAAATGGGGTACCAAAGACATCATGGGAAGAATGCTTATTTCCAATGTGAGAGCTGAAATGAGAAGGCAGAGCATCACTGGGTGACTCAGATTTTTTGTGTGTCTGTACATCTGTGAGAGGCCTCCCCTGTGGCTGAGGGATAAGAATTTGCCGGCGATGGCAAGAGACGTGGGTTCGATCTTGGATCAGGAAGATCCCCTGGAGAAGGAAATGCCAACCGACTCCAGTACTGTTGCCTGGGAAATCCCACAGACAGAGGAGCCTGGCCTGGGAAATCCCATGGACAGAGGCGCCTGGTGGGCTACAGTTGATGGAGTCACAAAGAGTCAGACACAGCTGAGCAACTAAACAATGAAATATCTGTGAACGAATGTAAAAATGTAAGTATTGATTTGGGGGGTTTCCACAGTTTTGGCAAGTAGGCAAGTTTACAAATACTGAATCTGTGAAAAGATGAGGATTAACTAATTGTGTTACCAAAAATTATGCATATTTAAAGACATACTCAGGCTGAAACTTGGAATTCACCATTTTGAGGACTCACCAAGATTTTGTGAGGATTTTGCCAGAGTCTCAGGTGTTTCATTTGGCCGAGTGCATGTGATCAGGGGTAAATTCAGTCCTTTGTGGAAGTCACCAGACCTGGGGTGGGTTGTCGGTGTTGCTGGGCTTTGGGTGATGGTTGGATGAACGGAGGAAGGTTGTAATTTCTGAGGGCACAGCACGTGTAGGAAAAGCAGGACGATGGGTATCTGAGATCACACTCGGTTCTCTGTGACTGAGCATATAGAGTACTTTGAGGCTGCCATCACTGAGGGGGACCGTGGGAAGTCTGTGGTCATCCTGGCTCCTGTGAGATTTGTTAGTGATACTCTGGCTGCTGTCTGCCAAGTTGTAAGTTTTCAAATGAAGGCTGATAGAAATGGTGCCCCGACATCTGGTGAAACACGGATGCCCTCCAGTGGCTGTAGTGCATTTTCCTCCACAGTCTTCTCACAGGTACTATCTCCTAACCGTACAACCCTTTTCATCAAAGGGAACAGGTGCAGCTCCTGCTTGTCTGTTTGTAGTGAGTTTTGGTTCCCGACAAACACGCAGAGTCATTTAAACAAGCCAGTCACGTCCTCCGGCAAGCGGGGCACCCAACCCTGTTGATCCCACACCCCGTGGTCGGTCGCTCTCCAGAGGGCAGCCTGCTAGTGGCCTTGTGCGCAGTCTCCCACATGCTAACATGGGATCAGAACGTGGCTGGTGGTTGCATCCGGCCACTGCCAGGGGTCACGCGCCTGGTCACATGCTGAGGGAACTGCACTCCACCAGTGGGGTTACGAGCAAGTGACTGAAACACCAGTGCCGGGAGGGCAGGAGACGTCAGTGGGCGGGGGCATGGGTCGTGGTGGCCCTGGGTGCGGGGCCTGGCGCACGTCTGCTGATCTGCCTTGAGGGTTACATGGCCGTGGCCATACCGTGGTGCTGTCCTATGGAAGTGGCACTTCCTCCTCCCTCCACCCAGAGCGTAGATGCTTCCTGCTGCCGAGGGCTTTACGCAGCGAGGAGACAGGGGCACCGGACCTGGTTTTCCTCTGCGTTGAGGAGCATGGGAAGAGGATGGGGTCGAAGTTGGGGGCGGGGTGGAGAGTGGATCGTGGCTGTGTGGGAGTGTGGCTTTTGTGGTTTCGTCTGTCACCATCAGAGCCGGATGGCATGACCTTTGAAGATGTGGCCATACATTTTTCCCGGAGGAGTGCGGTCTCCTTGAGAGGCTCAGGGATGCCGGTCCTGTGATGTGACGCTGGAGAACTCGGCACTCCCGCCTCCCTGGGTGAGAACTTCGGGTCCACTGTGTCTCCCCCTTCCCCAGTGGCAGCACGGTCCTCACGTCAGCCGCGAGGGAAGGCACAGGGCATCCGCCTCATTTACTGCTCCCAGGTCTGTGTGCGTCTCCTATTCCCTGTTTGGCCTAACAGCTGGCAGAAGTGGGTGCGGCATGGAGGCCCTGGCACGCTGGTCAGCATGTGCCTGCGCTTCGGTCCGGGTGCTTTCCTCTCCTTGAGTACAGCAGGTAGGACTACTGGGACATCCTTCCAGGTTAAATCAGAGGCCAGAGTCAGGCCTAAAAGCTTTCAGCAGACTTACTAGGTTCCTTAGAAGATCAGCTTAATCTACGTGTTGGGCTCTGTTGGTTAGAGAGAAGGGCACATGTGCTCTGATCGTCCTTCGCCATTTGTCACCTTCCCTGATCCTGGACGAGAGGAAGCTCCCCTACTAGGGAGGGACTGGCTTGCACTCCTTGGGTAATGGAGGGTATGAAAGTCTCCAGGGAAGTAGGATTTGGGGTCAGTCGGAGGGGTCCGGAGGAATAGGTGGCTCTGGAAAGGCTGCTGGCTCCTGAGGAGCAGGGGAGGCCGGTTTCCCCATTGAGGGTTGGGGGAGGTTAGAAGGGGATCACCTTAGATGTCAGGAGTGTTTTCTGATTCCCCAGGGCTCTAATTACAAAAGCCACGTAGGGAGAAAAAAAAAAAAAAGCCACATAGGGTGGGACTTGGGGAAAGGATCTTGAAGACTTGAACACAGGGAACCTCGGTCCATTTTTGCCTCTTGTGACGGTAAAGACCCAATTGCAAGGTGATATTGTAATTTAGAGACCCATTTTCAGGCCATTTCCTCTCCATCCTCCCAGCTTCCATAAAGGACAGGCACTGTTACAATAAACTTTAAGTGTTTCCTTTCTTAGCCCAACTATTTTTAAGAACTTCCAGTTCTTAAGGATACACTCCAGAGGTGTTTCTTCTGGCTTAGAAGAGGATCCTCCCATATTGAACAACCTGCAACTGGACTTTCGTAGAAATGGAATCCAGCGTCTGGGAAACATTTATCAGGAGGCTTTAACCTGAAGGGGTCAGAGCATCGTCCGAATTCCCTTTGAACCTAATGGGTTTTAAAATTTTATTTATTTATTTATTTTTGGTTGCGCTTGGTCTTTGTTGCTGTGTGAGGGTTTTTCTGTAGTTGCAGAGAGTGAAGGCTTCTCCTTAGCTGTGGTGTGCAGGCTTCTCGTTGTAGCGCCTTCTCTTTTTGGGGAGCACACTGGGGTGCGTGGGCTTCTGTAGTTGTGGCATGCGGCCCCTGTAGTTGAGGCGCATGGGCTTAGTTGCTCCGCAGCATGTGGAATCTTCCCAGACCAGGGATCGAACCTGTGTCTCCTGCATTGGCTGGTGGATTCTTAACCACCGGACCACCTGGGAAGTCCCCCCAGTGGGATTTTGAGCATCCACTACTCTCCCGTTGCCTAACCAGATGTCTCTGGTTGACCCAGGCCTTTCACACGGGTCCCCAGTGGGTGGGGACAGGGACATTTGCACACTGCCGGGGCAGTGCCAGGACTCTCCCTGAGGGGAATCTGTTGTGCATAAAGCGTAGAGCCAACAGCAAGTTTCCCTACCCTGGGGTGTATTCCTTGCTATTGAGCATCTATAAAGATTATAACATGGGCAGCGGCCAGTCCAGGAGACTGGAGTGAAAGGCACTCAATTGATGCAGAGAGGAACCCCTGGAGAAAGTAGAGTTAGGCACTCTGGAAGGCAGCATGGGGTTCAAGACCCGACGGCCAGGAAATGAAGAAGTTCTTTAGATTTCTTGGACACTGTGTGAGGTGAGAGACTAGACAGCAGGAGACGCCCTGAATCCTTTCCCCTGTTTGGTGGCTGCGGGGAGCGGCTTGAAAGAGCTGACTCTGGGAGCTGCCTTGATTGATTATCAAGGGTCTGTTCGCAGACATAGCTCTCTGTCCCGCCACCCCTCTGGAATTTACTCTCCGAGTTAACTCCTAACAGACCATTAGTGAGCCTTGAATGCACACAAGGTGCAGATAGATGGCTTTGCACGACTGCCCTTAAGATAAGTAGGATGCCTTTGGCGCCATGAGAGAGCTCTGGTGATTGTTATCTTAAAGATGATGTACATGGGGAAGAATTTTCTTTGGGATGCCTCTCTTCTTGGTTTAGTATATATGTAACCCTGAGAAATAAAGAATCATCGTTGACTGCAGCGATCCTCTCGATCCCATCTGTTCTGTTTCTTTATTTCTTAGCCTAAAGGAACGCGTAGTGTTGCTCGCTGAAATCTTCTGGCTGGCCCGGCAAGTGGCGCCCAACGTGGGGCTCAACGAAAGTTCCTTGCGGCCGCTGCCCGTTGAAACTATTAAGGTAAGTAAGAGTGTGTGTATTTGTATATTGAGGGGCAGGAAGGAATATTGTCGAGAGTATAAACCATGGGGCAAGATAATAGTCGTCAGTTGTTTGTACATATGTTACAGATAATGTTAAAGGATCGGGGAATGCAGGTTACTAAAACAAAATTGCAGACTTTTCTTAGTTTTGTTGAGGAAGTATGTCCCTGGTTTCCACAGGAAGGGACTATGAGTTTAGAGATATGGAAAAAGATAGGGAAACAGATTCAAACCTATTATACTCTCCACGGACCTAATAAGGTTCCTGTGGAAACATTTTCATTATGGTCTTTAATAAGAGACTGCCTTGATTTTGAACATGAGGAAGGGAGTAAATTAAAACACATGCTCCCACCCGAAGAACCAATTTATGCTACTCCTGAAGTTTATGCTACTCCTAAAGGGAAAGGACCCACAACCTTTGAATTAGAATCTGCAAAACCTTTGAAGGAAAATGAGGGAACGCTGACTCCAGAGGATGAGAAAAGTTTAGAGGAACAGGAAGCTGCTTATCATAAGGATGATCACTGGGAATTACTTGAAACTGACAATTCGAATGTGCAGGCAGCAGCTGCCCCTCCAACAAAGGGTCTGGAGGCACTCATGCAGAAATTATTAATAACAATAAAGGAAGAAATAAAAAGGGAAGGTAGGGATGAAGGCGCTGGTGCAATCTCTACTGCGCCTCCTGCTTATGCACCCTCAACTATTGCTGGATCAGATCCTCCACCTATTTCCAAACCTGAAAATTTGTTGAATATAACTCGTGAATCATACAGTTTGTCCCCCTTGCAAAAGGCTATGCAACAGGCCCAAAGAGCTGGAGAAACTGTTCAGGGATTCTCTGCTACTTTCCTGGTATTTGAGCATGAAAACCAAAGGTATTATGAAGCTTTACCTTTCAAAACACTAAAGGAATTAAAAATTGCCTGTGCTCAATATGGACCTACGGCTCCTTTTACCCAGACCATGATAGAGAGTCTAGGAGGTCAAAATTTGCCACCTAGTGATTGGAAACAAATTGCAAGAGCTTGCTTATCAGGAGGGGACTATTTATTATGGAAATCAGAATTTACAGAACAATGTGGCCATATAGCTGAACTAAACCAGCGACAAGGGATCAATACTACATATGAAATGTTGGTAGGGGAAGGGGCCTACCAGAATACCAATGCTCAATTGAACTATTTGCCTGGAGCATATGCTCAAATTTCTAATGCTGCCCGGCAGGCTTGGAAAAAGCTCCCTTGCTCTAGTAATAAGACTGAGGATCTTTCAAAAATTCGTCAGGGGCCTGATGAACCCTTTCAAGATTTTGTGGCTCGTCTTCTTGAAGCAGTAGGTAAGATTATAGCTGATGAGCAGGCTGGAATAGTGCTTACTAAACAATTAGCCTATGAAAATGCAAATTCTGCCTGTCAGGCTGCGCTTAGACCGTACAGAAAAAAGGGGGGTCTATCAGATTACATTCGTATATGTGCTGATATCGGACCTTCCTATATGCAGGGTATTACCCTGGCTGCAGCTTTACAAGGTAAAAATATAAAAAAAGTATTATATCAACAGCAAATAAAAAATAAACGAAGATTACCTAGTAGAAAAAATGCTGGCTGTTTTGTTTGTGGCCAGCCTGGACATCATGCCGCCTTTTGCCCCCAACGAGCCAATTCGGGGAATATAAAAACTCCTAATTTATGCCCTAGGTGTAAAAAAGGAAGACATTGGGCAAAAGACTGTAAATCTAAAATTGATGTCCAGGGCAACCCACTTCCCTCACCGTTGGGAAACTGGGTGAGGGGCCAGCCCCTGGCCCCGAAACAATGTTATGGGGCAATGCAGGGAAATCAGATGGTAGAGGGTGAGTCACAGACTTGTTCAGAGCCACCTCAGGGAGCGCAGGCTTGGACCACTGTTCCTCCTCCTACACAGTACTGACTCCCGAAATGGGAATGCAGGCTCTGCCCACTGGGGTATACGGCCCTTTGCCTGATGGAACCGTCGGACTTTTGCTCAGACGTAGTAGCTCCACCATAAAAGGACTGCTCATAGCTCCTGGAGTAATTGATGCTGATTATACAGGAGAAATCAAAATTATGGCCCACTCCCCGCGATGCATTACCACCATAGCTAGCGGACAGCGTATAGCTCAATTGATATTGGTCCCTGCGGTGCAAACAGGAAAAGCATTGGCTTCCAGGAGAGGGGAAGGTGCCTTTGGATCCTCTGATGCCTACTGGGTCCAGGCAATAACTAATAATCATCCTGAGTTCACGTTAAGAATAAATGAAAAGTTCTTTACAGGCATTCTGGACACAGGAGCTGATGTTTCTGTTATTGCTGAGAGACACTGGCCCCGAGAATGGCCTAAACAGATAGCTATATCAACATTGCAAGGAATTGGTCAAACTAATAACCCTGAACAAAGTACAGAGCTGTTACATTGGACTGACCATGAGGGTCATAAAGGGGACATTAGACCTTATGTCCTCCCAAACCTCCCTGTAAATTTGTGGGGACGAGATGTTATGACTCATATAGGAGTATATTTATACAGCCCCAGTGATCAGGTTAGCAATCAGCTTTTAGATCAAGGGCTTCTTCCCACCTCGGGACTTAAAAGAAATAATCAGGGAACTGTTGCGCCTGTTCAGACAAAAGGATTACCAAAAAGAAGTGGACTTGGGTATTTTTAGAAGGGACCTCTGATCCTCCTGTAACTCACGCAGATCCTATTACTTGGAAGTCTGGGGAGCCTGTGTGGGTTGATCAGTGGCCCCTTTCCAAAGAGAAAATTGACGCTGCCCAACAACTGGTGCAGGAACAGTTAGAACTGGGACATATTGAACAGTCTAATTCACCTTGGAATTCGCCCATTTTTGTTATTAAGAAAAAATCTGGGAAATGGAGGCTTTTACAGGATCTGCGAAAGGTTAATGAAACTATGGAAGTCATGGGAGCATTACAACCAGGATTACCTTCTCCCATGGCTATTCCGAGGGATGCCCACATAATAATTCTAGATTTAAAAGACTGCTTTTATACTATTGCTTTAGCACCTCAAGATTGCCCTCGATTTGCTTTTAGTGTTCCATCTATTAATTTTTCCCAACCAATGCGCAGGTATCATTGGAAAGTTTTGCCACAGGGTATGGCCAATAGCCCCACCTTGTGCCAGAAGTTTGTTGCAGCAGCATTACAGGAAACTCTGGCAAAATACTCCGATGCTTATATTCTGCATTACATGGATGATATACTGCTAGCGCATATTGATAAAGAGTATTTGTTAGCCGTTTATGCTAACATGGAACCTGCCTTAAAAGCAGTAGGGCTAATAATATCCAAAGAAAAGGTGCAAACCTTTCCTCCTTATTCCTATCTTGGCTTTCGTTTAGAAAGAGAAACATTTGGAGTTCAGCCCATTGCATTACGAAGGGATAATCTGAAAACACTTAATGATTTTCAAAAGTTGCTAGGGGACATTAATTGGATTAGACCCTACCTACATCTTGCTACATACAAATTGAAGCCTCTTTTTGATATCTTAAAGGGGGATAAGAATCCTACCTCCCCACGCAGCCTCACAGAAGCTGGAGAGCGAGCTCTTCAGAAAGTAGAAACTGCTTTATCACAGCAGCACTCCAGTTACTGTGACTATGAAAGGCCTTGGGGACTTTATATTCTTGCCTCAGAACATTCACCTACCAGTGTGTTGTTTCAAGATAATCCTTTAAGGTGGATTTATCTATCAGTCTCTCCCCTACGGGTGTTAAGTCCTTACCATGTTCTTGTAGCCAAAGTAATAGCAAAAGGAAGACAGGAATCTGTGACTTATTTGGGAAGAGATCCCCACTTTATTTGTATTCCTTTTTCAACTGAACAGCAACTATGGCTCTCTCAATTTTCTGATGATTGGGCAATTGTGCTTGCACAGTATGCAGGGGAGATTAAACAACATTACCCTGCTAATAAATTGTTACAATTTGCACAGCTGCATCAGTTTATTTTTCCAAAAGTCGTGCAGCAATGCCCTTTGAGAAAGGGGACAACTGTCTTTACTGATGGATCTTCCAATGGCGTAGCCAGCTTGGTAATCGAAAATGAATCTTATTATTGTCAAACCTCATATTCATCAGCTCAGGAAGTAGAGCTTTTTGCAGTACTCCAGGCTCTGCAACGCGTTCCTCAAAGTTTTAATTTATACTCTGACAGTCATTATGTTGTCAGAGCTCTCTCAGTCATTGAAACAGTACCCCTCATTGGAGCTGCTAAGGCCTCTATTCAAACCTTGTTTTTGAAAATTCAGAATCTCATTCGAGCCCGAACTCATCCTTGCTTTTTTGGGCACATACGTGCTCACACTGCCCTTCCTGGGCCTTTAGCGGCTGGGAATGCTCTGACTGATGAAGCCACCCGTATGGTATGTTATTCTTCCTTAACCCTTACCTCTGCAGCACAGGCCTCTCATGCAATACACCATCAGAATAGCAATTCATTACGGCTGCAATTTGGAATTTCTCGGGAAGCCACTCGTCAAACTGTAAAAGCTTGTCCTACTTGTCCACAATTTTTTGTGCTCCCAACATATGGAGTCAATCCTCGGGGTTTACTCCCCAATGATTTGTGGCAAATGGATGTTACACATATTTCTGATTTTAGAAAATTGAAATATGTGCATGTTACTATTGATACTTTCTCTGGTTTTATCATGGCCACACTTCAATCTGGAGAGGCTAGTAAGCATTGTATTCAGCATTGCTTACGGAGTTTTTCTGCTATGGGCCTACCTAAATGCATCAAAACAGACAATGGCCCTGGATATGTTGGCCGCAATTTTCAAACCTTCTGTGCCCAGCTGCGCATCATACACAAGACTGGAATCCCATATAACCCACAGGGCCAAGAAATTGTTGAGCGGGCACATCAAACCCTTCAGCACCAACTGAAAAAATTAAAAAGGGGGAGTTTGTATGCTATTACGCCTAACAATCTTCTTAGTCATGCTTTGTTTGTTTTAAATTTTCTGAGCCTCGATAAAAATGGAAAATCAGCAGCTCAACGTTTTTGGCACTATGATAATAAAAAGGCACGGCCATTAGTCAGGTGGAAAGACCCGCTAGAAGGCAGATGGCATGGGCCGGATCCAGTTCTAATATGGGGGAGAGGTCATGTTTGTATTTTCCCGCAGAATGCCGAAGCGCCGCGCTGGCTCCCGGAAAGGTTGGTACGCACGGCAGAGGAGATCACTGGTGGAGCGAATGAGACAGCTCACAATCCAGGAGACGGTCCCGCTGCCGACAGCTCAGCAGATACAGGCACTGTTACAGATGGCGTGTGAGAATGCTTCCAACCCTTCCCCTGCCTCTCCTACTAGTATATTAATTTCATTATTACTTCTTTTAAACCAGATAAGTTCCATGGAAGCCAGTATCTTCTGGGCGTATGTTCCTGATCCCCCTCTTTTACAGCCTGTTGGATGGGAAGTGAGTTCTGTTCCTGTGTATGTGAATGACACAATACTTTTGGGGGGGGTTTTCTGATAAGCATATTTTTCCACAGAATGCCAGTATTTCTTATACAGGGTTTTCTTCACAATTACCAATGTGCTTTTTCCGAAATCATAATGTTTCAGGTTGTCTCACTGTTACGGATTCGGGTGTTCTGGTTACAGCACTGGCTGGAGTGTGGATACTCCTGGTGTGACCAGGCTCACAGGGCACGCACAGCGGCGCAGCGGGAAGGGACCCCAGGATGTCCCATTCTGTGGCCTGGGGCATGAAGGGAAACATAGAGCGGGGCCATGGACACTCTGCCGGAATGAGACTGCTACGGTGTATTCTATTCCTAACAGCACGCACTCACTGTGGGACTGGTCGCCAGACTCAGAGAGAAACCCCGGAAAGGAAAGTAACAGACAGTTTGCAGCGAGAATTTGGAATCTTGGCGGCACCCTTGTTTATCAAACTGAGGTCTGGAAGTTGCTGGCCGCTTTTGAAACAAGCGGATCCTTCATGCAGACTGGAGAAAAGGTTAAAGGTGGATTTTTTTGGAATGCAACTTGGAGATATCCTCGGGCTTGTGTACCTTATCCATTTATGATTATTGCTGGTTCTGTAAATCTTACTAAGAATAATAGTCAATATTATATTCATTGTTTTAATTGTACCCTAACCAATTGCATTCGAGGAATAAGAAATAATTCTGGAGTCTTGATAGTTAAACAACCACCTTTTGTTATGTTGCCTGTAAATCTTACTGAGCCGTGGTATGAAGAGTCTGGGCTTGAACTACGGGAAAGAGTGAGTACAGCCCTTGCTAGGCCACAAAGGGGGATAGGATTAATAATTCTAGGAGTAGTAACGCTTATAACTTTAATTGCTTCTGCTACTACTGCTTCTGTATCCTTAGCTCAATCTGTACATACTGCTAATATTGTAGATGATTTAGCAAAGAACACTTCAAAAGCTTTAGGGATTCAAGAAGATATAGATAGAAAATTAGAGGATAGACTAAATGCGCTTTATGATGCAGTAAGATTTTTGGGAGAAGAAATGCAAGGGTTAAAGCTAAGAACAAAAATTAGATGTCATGCTAACTATCGTTGGATTTGTGTAACTCCAAAAATTTATAATAATACTGAGACCCCTTGGAATAAGATAAAATTACATTTAGATGGTATTTGGCATAATGAAAACATTTCCTTAGATCTAATACAACTTCATCAGGAAATTCTTGATATAGAAAATGCTCCTCGGGCTAATATGGATTTGGCAGAAAATGCTGAAGAGTTTGTTAACAGTTTGTTTTCCAATTTTCCTTCAATAACCTCACTTTGGCATCTTTTTTCAGGGGTCGTGGCCTTGCTTCTCGTATTAGCGCTTTTTGTGTGCATTACTCCTTGTATCGTAAAGAAATTTGTCAAAGAGCTGTGGGACATCAAGGCTGTCCTACACAGTAATTACTTACGCCAAAAGAATCAGGCGTGCCATTTTACTAAATAAAAGAGGGGGAGCTGCGGGGAGCGGCTTGAAAGAGCTGACTCTGGGAGCTGCCTTGATTGATTATCAAGGGTCTGTTCGCAGACATAGCTCTCTGTCCCGCCACCCCTCTGGAATTTACTATCTGAGTTAACTCCTAACAGACCATTAGTGAGCCTTGAATGCACACAAGGTGCAGATAGATGGCTTTGCACGACTGCCCTTAAGATAAGTAGGATGCCTTTGGCGCCATGAGAGAGCTCTGGTGATTGTTATCTTAAAGATGATGTACATGGGGAAGAATTTTCTTTGGGATGCCTCTCTTCTTGGTTTAGTATATATGTAACCCTGAGAAATAAAGAATCATCGTTGACTGCAGCGATCCTCTCGACCCCATCTGTTCTGTTTCTTTATTTCTTAGCCTAAAGGAACGCGTAGTGTTGCTCGCTGAAATCTTCCGGCTGGCCCGGCAGGTGGCTGTGATAAAATTGGGGAGAGCCTCATGATTCCTTCTGACACAAGCAACAGCAAGTTTGTACAGTGTTTCCCATGCAGTGTAACCCTCCAAATGAACCTAATTAGTTTAGGGTCTCTCTTTGAGATGCTCCAGGGCCCTCTGAAGCACCCCAAAGTCAGCTGGAGTTCAGAAAAACTTTAAATAGAATCTGATATTTGGGAAGTCTGTCCAATGTTTTTTAAAAAGTTTTAAAACACTCGGTCAGAGAGAATCATACCCAAAAGATTGAAAGCAGGGCCTGGAACAGATGTGGGTACACATCCACATTCTGAGCACCGTGAATCGGAACAATATGAAGTGGCGGAAGCCACCCGAGTGCTTGTCGATGGATGAGTGGATGGACCACGTGTGGTCTACACACAAAGGAGTGCCATTTAGCCTTCACAAGTAAGGAAATGCTGATGCTCGCTGTAGCATACACAAACCTCAAAGGCATGCTCAGTGAAATAGCCCTGTCACAAGAGGACGAACATGGTAAGTCTCCACGTACAGGAGGCATCCAGAGAAGTGCAGTTCAAAGGCACAAAGTAGACAGAGTATAGCGTTTCACCAGTGAAAATGGAAAAGATTTGGATGTGGATGCTGAGGATGTTTATACAACAATGTGCGTGTGGTTGATGCCATAGGACTGTGTACATAAAATGGTTCAGACGGGAAGTGCAATGTCTGTTTAGTCACAATGAATGAAGCACTGATCCCTGTTACCGTAAGAAAGGGCCACCGAGATCTCGCTCATCTGGTGCACTTTCAGTCCATCAGGGTTGTGACAAGGAGGGAAAGTATCTGTTTATGGTCCCAGAGAAAGAAACACGGCTCAGAATGGGAAAGACATTTCTCTAGAATCGGGGCAACTGGTGGAAGTGGACATGGGCCTGTGGATCGGATTATAATGTAGAAACCAAAATAAAGTCCTCCCTTGGAGGTCACATGCCACTTCCCTGGCAGAGGGTTTCTACTTTGTGTAAAACAGGGCTGAATTCTGTGTGAGATGGCAAATGGGAGCCCATTCTACTGCTGTGGACAATCTTCTAGAGTTCGGAAGTTACCTACGTTTCTTTTCAAAACAACCATGTCAACGAAGAGCCAGAAATTAGAGAAAACATCAAAACTTGTTTCAAAGGCCAAGCCCCACCCAGGCCGCAACCCCAAAGTGATTCGCAGTTTACCACTGTAGAATGGTGTAGGTTCGAAGGGCATGGTGTGTCTTGATGTTCTGGATGACCTGGCTGTTCTAGAAACAGTGGTGTTCTAATTGTAGTTTTCAGTGTGCAACTACCAAAAAACACCAGTAGTATGTGAAGCTGCATGATACAAAAATCAGTACACAAATATCAGTTGTGTTCCTACACACTAATTAGCATCAGAGAGAAAGAAAACCATCTCACAGTAAGGTCAAGAGGACTTCAGGCCTGGGAATAAATGTAACCCAAGAAGGAAATGACTTGCCCAGAGAGGACAGAGGGCCTCTCCTGCTGGCTCGGGGAGGTTGGCTCACATCCGGTGGCAGTGCCCGTGTCATGTGGGCCTCACTGCTCACTTTGGGCTGGTCGGTGCTGATGCAGACTCTGGCTTTTGTGAATTGCCTCAGGGGGGTGGGGGAAGGGGTGATCAGGGGCTGGTGGTCGCAGAGTTGAGGAGAGCGGGAAAACCACCCTCCTCATGACCTAAAGCTCCCCACCCTGAGGGGCGGCCCCCTGCACCACTGCACGCCATGTGGTCCTTACTGAGCCAGGCTCCCCTTCTGGGGCCTGGCGTTTTGGAGGGGGAGGGTGGACACCACGTGACTAGCCCCACTTGGGGGTCAAGTCTCTAATGAGTTTTCCTGGGAAATTACCCTCCGTCACTGGGAGGGCAGATGTTCTGAGACCCTTGAGGAAAGGAGAGGTCGTGAGGAAGCTGGAGGAACCCCCCCCCCCCCAACATGCCTCCCTACTGCACAACCTGACCCGTCCTAGCCTCGCGCACAACATGCGCTGAGTCCGGTGAGCCTCCTAGAAGGTCGCCGAGAATGAGGGTGGCCCAGTGGGCCCACACTTCCTTCCATGTCTGGCAGGTGGAAGAACCACCTCTTGCCCTTCTGGAAGCACATCTCAGGTTTTGGGGACTGAGCCCCTGTCCCCCAATTCTTCTCAAGAGCCACCAGAACAACCTGCTACCCTGTTGCCTGCACCCCCCCCCCCCAATACTCAGCAAAGAATTCAGGGGTGTCCACAGCACCGTCTGCTGGCAGGTCGCCATCTGCGGATGCCTCCCCCGGCCCTGAGAGGCAGCATCACCCCACCTTTCCTCACCTTTCTCTCCCAGGGGGTCCCTCCCAGAAGGTCCTGAGGAAACCTAGCCACCCTCTGCGTGGACAAAGCCCTGCATTTTCCCGAAGCCAAAGCACTGGCCGGCCCTGAGGAGGAGACCTAATGCCTGTCAGCTGCGCCCTGGGCCAAGCCTGCGACCAGAACACACAGGTCTGCCCTGAGAAGAGAGGCGGCTTGTCGCCCTCTGCGGGCCAACTGGGAGAATGCAGGCCGCGCCCGCTCCCACCGCAGAGCAGGCCGAGGTCTCTCCTGTCCGTCCTGCTCAAGGCACAACACTCTGGAAATAAACCGGTCCAGGCCACTATCCCAGGACTTATGCAACCCTAACTACAGAGCAATTAGGAACCACAAAATAAATGTAGGAACAGACTTTACAACTCAAACAAAAGACACTCCAAGTTGTCTAAAGGCAAATTTAAAATATAAAACTTTAAAAATTATAGAAGAAAACTGACTGTGGCTTTTTTCATGTAGATCACAAGCTTTTATCTCTAACATATCACATGAAAATCCACAGAAAAGGGGAAAAAATAACAAATTTTCTAAAATTGAAAATTGTACTGGTGAAATAACTTATCCAGAAAGTCAGAAGCCAGGCCAGAAATGAAGAAAAAATACTTGCAAAATACATATGTGATAAAGAACTTGTACTTGCATAATATAAAGTGCTATGAAACAAGCAGCTACGTTAAAAACGGGTACCAGGGCAGCTTATTTAACTAATATGCAGAGTACATCATGTAAAATGCTGGGCTGGGTGAAATTCAAGCCGGCATCAAGATTGCCAGAAGAAAATAACCTCATAACCAGATGACACCACCCTTATGGCAGAAAGCAAAGAGGAACTAAAGAGCCTCTTGATGAAGGTAAAAGAGGAGAGTGAAAATGCTGGCTTAAAACTCAGCATTCAGAAAGTTAAGATCATGTCATCTGGTCCCATCACTTCATGGCAAAGAGACGAGGAAACATTGGAAACATTGACAGACTTTGTTTTCTTGGGCTCCAAAATCACTGCGGATGGTGACTGCAGACATGACTTAAAAGATGCTTGTTCCTTGGAAGAAAAGCTATGACTAACCTAGACAACCTGTTAAAAAGCAGAGACATCTGCTGACAAAGGTCGGTATAGTCAAAGCTGTGGCTTTTCCAGTAGTCATGTATGGATGTGAGAGCTGGACCACAAGGAAGGCTGAATTGGTGCTTTCAAACTGTGGTGTTGAAGAAGACTCTTGAGAGTCCCTTGGACTGCAAGGAGATCCAACCAGTCCATCCTAAAGGAAATCAGTCCTGAATATTCATTGGAAGGACTGATGCTGAAGCTCCAATACTTTGGCCACCTGAGGTGAAGAGCTGACTCATTTGAAAGGACCCTGATGCTGGGAAAGATTGAGGGCAGGAGGAGAAGGGGACGACAGAGGATGAGGTGGTTGGGTGGCATCACCGACTCAATGGAGATGAGTTTGAGTAAGCTCCGGGAGCTGGTGAGGGACAGGGAGGCTGCAGTCCACGGGGTCGCAAAGGTTTGGACACGACTGAGGGACTGAGCAGCGGCCAGTGCCACCGCCATCGCCTCCTCCGGGCCGCCTTGCTCTGGATGCGCCCAGGCGGCTTCGGGGGCCCAGGGTCTCCTGGCTCTCACCTCACCCCAGCGCTGCCCAGGGCTGTTCGTCAGAAACTGTGCTGGTCGCAAAGAGAAGATGCTCCTTCCCCATGGCCCCAGGGCAAGGGGCACTTTTAAACAGGCACTTCCAGGATGTGAAGCCACCTGGGCAGGTGCTTTCCAGAACCCGAGACTCGCCTGGGCAGCCCATGGGGCTTATCTGGCCTCCCCGCACCAGGCTTCCACATCTCCCGTCCTCTCCCTCACTCCTGCGCTCCTCTCCAAGGGAGAGGTCTTTTCTTTTCTTAAGATTCATTCATTTATTTTACTTTTTGGCTGTGGTATGTCTTTATCACTGCACACAAGCCTCCTCTCTGGTTGTCGGGAGTGGGGGCTCCTCTTCGCTGAGGTCAGTGGGCTTCCCATCACGGCGCCTTCTCCTGCCTGGAGTATAGGCTCCAGACGGGCTGACTTCAGCAGTTGCAGCGCGTGGGTCCCAGAGCACAGGCTCAGCAGCTGGGGTGCAGCCTCACTCTCTCCAAGGCATGTGGGATCGTCCTGGACTAGCGATCACCAGAGATCAAACCGGTGTCCCTTGCTTTACAAGGCGGATTAATAACCACTGGACCACCAGGGACACCCACCAGGTCGTCTTGAAATTGTCTCCCACTTGTAGGCCAGTTAAAATACTTAGAAGACAGACCAGAGCTGCAGCCCCACATCCATCCTGACCCTCAGGACACGGCTGGTCCTTGGACCTGGGACAGCAGGGCCCATTTTCTGTAACTGAGCCCCTGGTGGGCGAGGATTGGCTGACCTGAGCAGCGTGACCCGGCTGGCCAGCCCTTCCCGGGTGTGCCTGCTTGAGGCCCTACTTCCAGGCAGGAGGGCGCCTGCAGCGGTACCAGACGCCCCCTTCTCTGCTGTCAGAGGCTATGGGGCTGGGCTGGCGAGGGGGACTCAGGGGCTGTCGCGTGTCAGGGGATCCGGCCTGCGTGGGGCTCTGCTGGGCCTTCTGCAGGAGGTACTAGGCTGCCACTTGAAAAGGAAGAGCCTGTGTCACTGGTACCTGCTGTTGGAAGTCTTCCCAGGCAGAGGTGAGGAAGCGAAAACACAGGCAGTGGGAGCAGGACAGAGGAGTAACTTAGGTAGGAAAACGGAAAGCTTCCAGAAGAGCCCCGCGATCAGCACCACCCCGCCAGGCCTGCAGCCCAGGGTCGGCGCCGTCCCACCTGCACGGCCTGCACGGACCAACTCGGCAAGTGTGCTGTCGCTGGGGTGGCTCCAGGCCCCTCCCTCCAGCCTGTGGGGTCTTTGCTCATATTCAGGAGTCTTGGCTGGGAAGGCTGGAGGAGGCTCAGGAACAACCAGCCTGGGGGTCAGCCAGCGTTTACTTAGAGAGGCCTCCGTGGGGTCCCCCAGCTTCCCATTGTGGACCTTCGGTGGGAGTTGGGTGATGGGGTGAGTGGGAGGGTGGCAGGGCTGCTGGCTGCGTGTCAGTCCTCACCCTTGGCCACTTTCAGAATTGTCCATCTGTGGCAGGCGTCCTGATTGATTTTCACCTGTGTAACTGGTGGGTTGTTAATTAGCAACGTGACTGTTGACATTAAATGTTCTCCTCAGTCAGGGCTGAGACGTTACACCACGTGTACCAGTGTAAGAACCTGGGGAAGCATGTGCCACTGGTACCCCTAGGGACAGGCTTCAGACTTGACCCCTCAACATTCTGGGGTCCAGCCACTGCTTCAGGATTTGGGGGGAGCCCAGTGCTGACTCCAAGGGTTCTGTAATCCACCCACCATCTGCCTTTACTGAGACCCACACTTCTAGGATTCTACAGAGCAGGGTCTGTGTGGCTGCTCTGTGGCTTCTCTAACAAATGATCACAAGCTGGGTGGATTAAAACAACGGGAGTTCATCCTCCCCCAGTCCTGGAGACCAGACACCTGAGATCAAGGTGGCGCAGGACTGAGGTCCCTCCAGAGGCTCCAGGAAAGGGTCCTTCCTTTCCCAGCTTCTGGGGCTCCAGGGGTCCCTGAGCTTGTGGCCCCCTCCCTCCCATCTGTGCCTCCGTCTTCACATGTCTTCTCCTCTGTGTCTTTCCTCATTTGTCTCATAAGGAGCCGGTCAATTGGATTGAGGGCCACCTTAACCGGAGATGACCTCACCTTGAGATCCTTAACTACATCTACAGAGATGTTTTCCCCAGATACGGCCCTGTTTACATGTTCTCGGGGGACTCAGCTTTTGGGGCCACAATTCAGCCCATTATTTGTGTATAAAATAACCCTCATTTTAGGAGATCACCGCAGTCCCGTATAGGCCAGCACAGACAGCAGCCAGGTGGGTGGGCATCTGGGGAGAATGAGGACCCCGGAATCACCTGGAAAGATCAAGACCTGGCTTCATCGAAAGGTGAGCTCTCCTACCGCAGGGCCCGTGAAAACAGCCACCCCATCCTGTCCATGGAAAGGGGCCCGGTGTTGAGTCTAGCAGGGCTTACCTTGCAAAGCTGGCTCTCCTGGGTGGCACCATCAAAACCATCGGGTAGCCTCTGGCTGATGATTGTGAGACCTCGTGTGTCCGCCCCTTCCCATCCCCCAGAGGAGCCTGGCTCCCGATCTGCCCTGTGTGGTGCTTCTGTCTGGTTACATGTGCACAGGTTTGGGCATTGTTAGCTACTGCACCCCGGAAAGAATCCTGTAAACTAAAGCCCACTGTCTATGAAAGGTCCATTTGCCTTTAGTCTACAGATTCTGTTCAAGAGGTCTGTTTTGAGTCCAAATCTTTTATCAGACACAAGTTTTACAAATATTTTTTCTCCCAGTTTGTGGCTTATCTTTTGATTTCCTGAATAAGGTCTTTCAGAATAGACATCTTTAATTTTTAAAGTCCACAATATTTTTTGTGGACTGACTTGTTGTGTGCTAAACTCAAGATCATGTAGATTTTCTGTGTTTATGCCAGTAAATTAATTGTTCCTTGACTATTTTGGAGAAGTTTTGGGATCCTTGGCTCTGTTTCAGTTTGAATTTCCACACTTTAATGGACCTAGTAGAACTGCCCTCAGGGGTTCGGGGTCCCCACCAAGCTGTGAGGGCAGCTCGGTCTGCACTTGTTTAGTGGCTGGCAGGGAATGCACAGCTCCCCTCCCTGACCTGCTGGGGCGTTGCACCTTCTGCCCATGCACCTGGCTCTCTCGGGCAGTGGACAGAAGCCTGGTCTCCTTTGTACCTGCTGGGGCTTTGGCTTCTGGAACACTCGTGGCTGAGTCCATGCTGAAAGCCTGGGACCTTTGGGACAACATGGAGTCAAGTCCACGCTAATGGGAGTCTGGTCTCCTCAGGACCCACTGGGACTTCAGCTTTGGGACATTGTGAGGTTCAGTTCAGGCTGACAGAACTCTGGTTTCCTCAGGACTCACTGGGGGATTCAGCTTTGGGATATGGTAGGGTTCACTTCAGGCTGATGGGAGTCTGGTCTCCTCAGGACCCATTGGGGTTTCAGCTTTGGAACATTGTGGGGTTCAGTTCAGGCTGACGGGAATCTGGTTTCCTCAGGACTTGCAGAGAGGAGATGCCATTGAAAGAGAAGGTGAGGAAATTGGGGAGAGAGTTTCTGTGTGTGGCTGATGCTGAATATGTCTGTCTTCAGAGGACTCAGGACTGGAAAAGTTTGATGTGGGAAGTTGTGGGGTTTTAGTCAGTCTTTGTCCGTGGTATGGGATGCTGTCCAGTGTTGTGTGTGGTGTCCGTTTCCCCCAGCATGGTTTATTGAGAGGACTGGCCTTTCCCCAGTG
The DNA here is from genome assembly GCF_033118175.1 of Dama dama. Taxonomy (NCBI): domain Eukaryota; kingdom Metazoa; phylum Chordata; class Mammalia; order Artiodactyla; family Cervidae; genus Dama; species Dama dama. The sequence goes on along the minus strand of NC_083684.1, from coordinate 72,182,991 downwards.
TATTTACTTAGGTCCTTTCTTGTGAACTGACTGACCATGGGCCTGTAGGTTTATTTTTGGGCTCTCATCTCTGCCTGTTTCTGAGTCAATTCCACACGTCTTGTGGTGCCATTAGCTGCTTAATGTGGGTCAAAGTCAGGGAGGGAGAGGCCACCAGCCTCTTCTCATTTCTCAAGGTCACTTTGGCTCTTCTGGGTCCTTTGTGGCTCCATGCAAATGTTAAGATTGTTTCTGTGGAAAATGTCACTGAAATGCTGGTAGTGATTGCATGTGTGTGTGGCTTTGGGTAGAATAGACATTTTAACAATATTTTCACTCATGAGCATGCGATATCTTGCCATTTTTTGTGTCTGTTCAGTTTCTTTGATCAATGTCAGCATTTTCAGTGTGCAGCCCTTTTAAGTCCCTGGTTAAATTTATTCCTAGTTTTTTGGCGGATACAATTGTAAATGGAAGTGGGTTTTCTTAGTTTCTCTTTCTGATACTTCATTATTAGTGTAGAGAATCACAAATGATCCTGCAGTTTTACTGAACTCATTTTTTAGTTCTGGCATTTTTTGGTGGCATTATGTGGAAAACTAGAATTCAGAAATCCCACGGTTTCAGCTACATCAGGGTCATCCACAGCACCCAGGACATGGCTACTAATATACTCTTCCCACAGTGCCTTTTTATACTGTGTGTGCTTCTACAAGGACAATTAGCATCACTACTTTGGGTGAATTTGAATTGGGTAAGTCAGTCTTGGCCTCTGTTAGCAGTGTTTGATGTCATCTCTGATTTTCTGGCATGTTCCTGACATGGTTGTATTGAAAAGTAATTTATTTTCTAGTCAGTTTCAAATATTTAAATTTTAAATAGCAGTACAAAGTTTGCTACATTCATACCAGCTACTACAGTGTCTTTTACCCAAAACAGGGCCTCTCTCCCAGCACATAACTCCAAAATGAGGGATAATTATGCTTTCCACATTGCAATCCTATCCACAAGACCACTTCAACTTTCGCCAGGTGCCCCAACTTTGTGCAAAGGTTTTTCTCCATTCTAACGCAATTTTCTTTTTCTGGAACCATCCCTGGGGTTTTCCCTCATGTTAAAAGTCTTCATGGATTTAAATTCTATAAGATGAATATGATCTGGGTGGCTTTTTCTGTATGGCTTTTTTCACTGAGGATAATTTCAGTGTTTTCCCTTGTAACATATATCAGTAGCTTTTCATTGTGATTAAGACATGTAACATTTATCATTTGAATCATATTAAGTATACATTTCTATACCATTAATTACATTCACATTGTTGTAAAAATATTGTTGCCATTCATCTCCAGAATCTTCCTTTTCCTGAAGTGAAACTGTAACCATTAAACAAACACTCACCACCCTCAACCCCTGGCAACCTTATTCTACTTTGTGTTTGAATTTGGCTTATCTGGATGTCTCATACTAGTGGAATGATAACCTTTGCCCTTTTGTATCTGGTTTGTTTCAGTTAGGATATTGACTTCAGGTTTATCCACATTGTAGCCTGTGTGAGAATCACTTTAAAGGTTGAATTGTATTACATTTTGTAATTCATCTGCTGAAGGACACTTGTTTTGATTCCACCTTTTGGCTACTATGAATATGGGGTACAAATACCTGTTCCAGTCCTTGCTTTTAAATATTTGTGGGTATGGCCTGGAGTGGAATTGAGGGATTCTCCCATCCAAGTACTAACCAGGCCAGACCCTGCTTAGCTTAGGGGGTCAGTCGAGATCAGGCGTGATCAGGGAGGCATGGCCGTAGGCAAATCCAGGAGTTCTATGTTAATTTTATGTTTTAGTGTTTGAGGACCCCACCTACTGATTTCTACAGATACTGCTCCATTTTATTATTTTCCTTTATATGGTAAAATAGCATGTCTTATGGATCTACCCTATTTTCCTTATCCAATAACCCAGTGATGGACATTTTAGTTATTTTTTCAGAGGGCCTTTGAGAACAGTGCTGCTGTGAATATTGGTATACAACTTTTATTTCAACACTTATTTAAAATTCTTTGGGTATGTTTGTAAGAGTGGACTTTTTGAAACTGATGATAACTGCATTTTTATATTTTTGATAAGATGCCAAAGTTTTGCATAAGTAGATTGTGCCATATCACATTTCAACAACTAACATTTAAAAGTTCCAATTTCTATACATTGTTGCCAAAAATTATCTTCATTTATTTTTAATATAACAATTTTAAAATATGTGAAGGTTGTGGTTTTAAGTTCCATATGGATGGAGACTTGTTATAGTCAGGTCTGAGAGACAAGCAGGATCGGGTCAGAATGAGGACCAGAGCTGGGAATCAGTGAGGAACAGAGCCGAACCTCAGTGAGGAGCAGAGCCAGGCCATACAGATGAGTGGAGCAGGGCCTCAGGGAAGCACAGCCGGGCCTCTCTGGGGAGCGGAGACTTGCCTCAGAGAAGCAGACTCAGGCCTCAAGGAGGAGAGCGGAACCTCAGTGAGAAGTAAGCCTGCCCTCTGTGAGGCCCAGGGCCTCAGTGCTGAGTGAGGTGGGTCCCAGTGAGGAGCGGATAAGAGCCTCAGTGGGGAGCAGAGTGGGTCTTCAGTGCCTAGAGGAGCCAGGCCTCAGAGAAGTAAATTCAGGCTTCAGGGAGGAGGAGAACAGAACCTCAGTGAGAAGTGTGCCAGGCTCTGTGTGGACCCAAACCTGGCCTCCTGGGGACCGGAGCCAAACCTCAGTGAGGAGCGGAGCTGGGCTTCACTGAGGACCATAGCCAGGCCCCAATGCAGGGCAGAGAGGAGGCGGGTCTCACTGAGGACTGGGGCCCAGCCTCTGTGTGGAGTGTAGCCGGGCCTCAGTGCAGAATGGAGCCTTGCCTCAGAGAAGCAAAGTCTGGCATCAAGGAGGACCAGAGCTGGGCCTCAGAGGAGCAAAGTTAGGTCTCAGGGAGGATCAGAGCTGAACTGCAGTGAGAAGCAAGCCTGGCCTCTGTGAGGACGGGAGCCGGGCCTCAGGGAAGACTGGCGCCAGGTCTCAGTGAGGAGCAGAGCTGGGCCTTGTTGAGGAGCGGAGCTGGTGTTAGGGCTCACAAGGGGCTCATAGCTATAGTTAAAATATGGCCCACTGTGGTGACCTGACAAACAAGGGATGAAGTCATGGCAGCCACATTGCCCTGTGGGCATCCTGTTTTTCCCTGCTGTGCCAGTTTCTCAAGACTACACCACTATGAGACCATGAGACCCCTTCGACTACATGACCACCCAGCCGTGAGACCCCCTCAACTACATGACCACAAGACCCCAGCTGCAGGCTTAAAGACAAACTGAGGCCCCCTCCCTCCGGGGCACAATTTCCCATCGATATGGTATAAGAAGGGTTGGCTGTAAAAAGAGAGCACTGGTTTCTCTCTAAAGCCAGTCACTTTCTTTCTTCCTATAATAAATATTTCTCTGCCTGACTGCCCGGCTCACTCTCTTTTTCTCCGTGCTTGCCTTACAGTCAGAACACAGAGTAGCAAAGTCAGGCCTCAGGAGGAGAATGGAACCTCGGTGAGAAGCAAGCCGGACCTCACTGAGGTTGTAGCCATTCCCCAGTGCAGAGCGGAGCCTGGCCTCAGTGAGGTCCGGACTTGGGCCTCAGAGTAGTCAAGTCAGTCCTCAGGGAGGGAGAGAATGGAACCTCAGTGAGAAGCGAGCTGGGCTCAGTGAGAACCCAGCCAGGCCCCAGTGCGGGTAGGGCCGGTCCTCAGTCAGAGAGAAGCTGGGTCTCACTGAGGAACAGAGCTGACCTCAGAGAGGACCGGAGCCCAGTCTCTATGTGGAGTGTAGCCTGGCCTCAGTGCAGAAAGGAGTCTTGCCTCAGAGAAGCAAATTCCGTCCTCAAGGAGGACCAGAGCTGGGCCTCAGTGAAGAGCGGAGGTGAACCTTCACTCTCAGTGAAGGAAAGTCGGGCTTCAGTGAGGAGGGTAGCCGAACCACAGTGAGGCCCAGAGCAGGACTCAGTGCTGGAGCTGAACCTCAGTGAGGAGTGGAGCCAAACCTCAGTGGGGTGCAGAGCAGGGACTCAGGACTGGAGCCAGGCCCCCGTGCGGAGCAGAGCCGGGCCTTCCTGAGGAGCAGACCTGGCCCCAAGTGAGGAGGTGAGCCTGGCCTCAGAGTAGCAAAGTCAGGCCTCATGGAGGTGAACCAAAGCTCAGTTAGAACCAAAGCTCAGTTAGTAGCAGAGCCGAATCTCTGTGAGGACCAGGGCTCACTAAGGACCGGAGGCATACCTGAGTGTGGACTGGAGCCGTGCTTCACTGAGGATAGCACTGTGGCCTCACCGAGAACAGAGCCAGGCCCCAGTGCAGGGCGGAGCTGTGCAGCAGTGCTGAGCGGAGCCAGGCCTCAGTGCGGGAGGAGCTGGGTCTCACTGAGGACCGGAGCCGAACTTCATGGGGGAGCAGAGCCTGGCCTCAGTTAGGACCCTACCCGGGCCCCAAAGCACAGCACAGCCGGCCCAGTGCAGAGTGTGGCCGGGTCTCACTGAGGACTGGAGCAGAACCTCAGTGATGACCAGACCCGGGACCCAATGAGGACAGGAGACGGGCCTCAGTGGGGACCAGAGCCAGTCCTCATTGTGGATTGGAGTTGGTTCTCAGTGGAGAGCAGAGCCAGGCCTCAGAGAAGCGAAGTCATGCCTCAAGGAGGAGCAGAGCTGAACCACAGTGAGAAGAGAGCCTGGCCTCTGTGAGGACCTTAACCAGGCCTCAGTGTGGAGCAGAGCTGGTCCTCACTTACTGAGGAGGGAGCCGGATCTGTGAAGAGTTGAGCCTGGCCTGAGTGGTGCCCAGAGCCTCTTGTGGACAGGAGCCGTGTCTCAGAGTAGACAAGTCAGTCCTCAAGGAGGAGGAGAACGGAACCTCAGTGAGAAGCAAGCCGGGTCTGGAGGCATACCTCAGTGAGGAGCGGAGTCGAGTCTCAGAGGACTGGAGAGAGACCTCACTGAGGACTGCAGCCAAGGCCGAGCGGGGCAGAGCTGGTCCACAGTGCAGAACATAGCCAGGCTTCACTGGAGAGGAGAGCTGGGCCTCACTGTGGGTCAAAGTCAAGCCTCACCTACGAGCAGAGCCAGGCCTCAGTGCGGAGGGGAGCTGGTCCTCACTGAGGAGGCAGCTGGACCTCACTGAGTAGTGGAGTCAGGCCTCAGTGTGGAGAGGAGCCTGGTCTCACTGAGGACCAGAGCCTAATGTCCGTGAGGAATGGAGCCTGGCCTTGGTGGGGAGCAGAGCCTGGACTCAGTGAGGACTGGAGCCGTGTTCCAGGGGAGAGCAGAGCTGGGTCTCGCTCACTGAGAAGGGAGCTGGACCTCAGTGCAGAGTGGAGCCAGGCCCACTGAGGACTGGATTTGGTTCTCAGTGCAGACCAGAGCCAGGCCTCAGAGCAAGTTCATACCTCCGGGAGGAGCAGAGCTGAGCCACGCTGAGAAGTGATCCTGGCCCCTGTGTGGACCTTAGCCAGGCCCCAGTGCTTAGCTTAGCCAGTCCTCACTCACTGAAGAGAGAGCTGGGTCTCAGTGCTGAGCAGAGCCGGGCCTCAGTAGGACCGCAGACTGCCCTCAGTGAGGACTGCAACCTGGCCTCAGGAGAGTCAACCTCAGTGGGGAGTGGAGCCATGTCCCAGTGTGGAGCAGAGCCGGGTCTCACTGAGGAGGGTAACTGGACCTCAGTGAGGTGGGGAGTCTGGCCTCACTGAGGACAGTAGCTGGTCCCCAGTGTGAGGCAAAGCCGGGTCTCAGTGAGGAGGGGAGTCGAACCTCATTGAGGAGGGGAGCTGGTCCTCACTCACTGAGGAGGCAGCTGAACCTCAGTGAGGAAGGGAGGCACATCTGATTGCGTAGTGGAGCCAGGCCTGACTGAGGACCACAGCCAGGCCCAGTGAAGGGCAGAGCCTTGCCGGGTCTCAGTGCGGGGAGGACCTGGAGTGCTGAGCTGAGCCGGGACTCAGGCAGGAGGGGAGCTCAGCGAGGAGCGGAGCCTGGCCTCAGTGAGGAGCAGAACCGGCCCTTACTGAAGAGCAGAGCCAGCTCTCAGTGCTGAGGTCCGGAGCCAGGCCTCTGTGTGGACCAGAGCTGGGAATTATGAGTACCGGAACTGGGACTCAGAGTAGCAAAGTTAGGCCTCAGAGAGGTGGAGAATGGAACATCAGTGAGAAGTGAGCTGGACCTCACTGATTATCAGATCTGGACCCCAGTGTGGTGCGGAGCCAGGCCACAGTGTGGACTGGAACCAGGCCTCAGTGCGGGGCCCCACTGGAGACTGGAGTTAGGCCCTAGTGGGGAGCAGAGCTGTGTCTTCGTGTGAAGCAGACCTGGGCCTCAGTGAGCTCTGGAGCCAGGCCTCAGAATAGTAAAGTCAAGCCTCAGGGAGGAGGAGAAGGGAACTTCAGTGAGAAGCGAGCCGGACTCTGTGAGGAGCAGAGCCGAGCCTTACTGAGGACGGAGCCTCAAGTTTTTCTCCCAGGGGCCCCTCCCAGCAGGTCCTGAGGAAATCTAGTTACTAGTTACCGTCCACATGGATACAGCCCCGCATATTCCCAAAGCTAAGACTGACCTGCCCTGAGGAGACCTAATGCCTGTCAGCTGCGCCCCGGGCCAAGCCTGTGGCCTGAACACACAGGTCATGCCCTGGGAAGAGAAGGGGCTTGTCGCCCTCTGCGGGTCAACTGAGAGAATGCAGGCCGCGCCCGCTCCCACTGCAGAGCAGGCCGAGGTCTCTCCTGCCAGTTCTGCTCAAAGCAAAACACTATGGAAATTCAAATGGGTCGAAGCCAGCATCGCAGCACTTCTACAGCCCTAACTTCAGGACAATGAGCAAACACGCGGCCTAAAACCTATCTAGGAACACACTTCAGGGCTCACCCCAAAAGGCATCCAGATTGTCCCCAGGTGATTTTAAAATCTACATCACCAAAGAAAAAATTGGACAGGATGCCCCAGAGGAAAATCGACAGAGCCACGGGTCAGGTAGATCATGAGGTCTGGTTGGGAGCATACACATAATTTATTAGACACACAAAAGGTCCTGCATGGTGAAACCTCCTTCCAAAGACCAAGAGCTAAGCCACAAAGTGGGGAAAAAATGTATTCTCCATCACACCAGATGAGGAATTTTTACTAGGCTAAGAACCAGAAAGCAAACAACTACATTCAAAATGAGTACTGATCTGAAGAGAGCCCTCTCCTCAAAAGATAAAAAGGTAATGAGAAAGTGGACAGGAATATGATCCACATGGTATTAGCCAAGGGAATGGCAAATTACATAAAGAAGACAGCATTACACACCACTTAGAAGTGCCTCTCTCCTCGGGAAAGGTCAATTCGGATTACTGGAGCATGAGCGGTAGCAGGAACTCTATTTTCTCAAGGCTGGGACACCTGTAAAGTGTCCTCAAGTCAACCACAGGCAGCCTTTTCAAAGCCAAACAAGTCTCACCCCTGCAGACCAGCCATCAGGCCAGCAAGCATTCACACAGTTGTATTCCCAATCAGTGTCCAAAGAAAAACAAGAGGGCTCTTTTGCATGGAGGCTATACTCCTACTCTAAACCTTAAGAAATTGAGGAGGTCCATCAGTCAGGGGGATGTGATGAGAATACATACACTGAAGGAAAGCAGAAAATCACACCCCACAATATGAAACTACAACACAGTCCACTCCTCTAAAGCAAATGGAAAAAAAAGTCACATTTGAAGGCTGACACCTTGAAATTTCAAATGTGCATCCCACACCCACAAGAATAAAACACCATGATATTGGCATGAAGATGTACCTTTTAAAGATGATTGGAATTGAAAGGATATTCCAGCAATATACTCACGGGTCGAAAAAGAGGCATCAAGACACTCGAGGAAGCAACAGACATGTGGTCCAATTCCTTTAACAGCAAGCTGGAGAGACCTGCTCTGTTAAAGTACCATCACTCTAAGATGAAACCCAGAAAGTGAAACATCATAAACCGCCCCCCCCCCCAAAAAAAAACCCAAAACACACCTCCTTACACACCACACACAAAGCTAACTCAAAGTCAGAATTTTCTCCTCTAGCTTTCCCGTGCTGGTTGTGGGCATTTGGACTTCCTCCCTTCTGCCGGCAGGCCCCAGCCAGCAGCATCCCCCCACAGTTTCCTCAAGTTTGCCTCCCAGGGAGGCGCCTCCCAGCAGGTCCTGAGGAAACTTAGCTGCCTTCCCAGAGGACAGAATCCTGCATTTTCCCGAAGCCAAAGCACTGGCCTGCCCTGAGGAGACCTAATGCCTGTCAGCTGTGCCCTGGACCAAGCCTGTGGCCAGAACACACGGGTCCCACTCTGGGAAGAGAGGCGGCTTGTCGCCCTCTGCCGGCCAACTGGGAGAATGCAGGCCGCACCCGCTCCCACCGCAGAGCAGGCCGAGGTGTCTCTGGCCAGTTCTGCTCAAGGCACACTCTGGAAATTCAAGAGAGTCGAGGCCACTATCCCAGGACTTCTGCAACCCTAACTACAGGGAAATGATTGAAAATGTGCCCCCAAACCAATGTAGGCATTCACTTCAGGGCTCATATCCGAAGGCACTCCTGATTGGCTCCAGGCAGTTTTCCAAACCACAGAAGTAGATAAAAAATTAGATCACTTGTGGGAACCATGTTTTACTGCTTTCTCAGAAATATCTCCTGGAATTTAATCTTACTCATTCCCTCTTCCTTGCTTGCTCTCCCCTACCCTTAACTTAGACGTTCTGGCCGACACATCAGCATTAGTTAGATGCTGTTCTGCACGCAGAACAAACCCCCTCATCTTCAAAGACCGTTCTTTACAACTCTCATGTGACTACTTCTGGACCTCCAGGAGGAAGCTTTCTTAATCCCAGAGTTCTGGTCTCTGTCTTGCTGCTCTTAGTTTAAAATGACAAGATAGGTTACCAATAAATAAGCACTCAGCATTTTCTCGAGAAGTTGCTTCTCTGCGAGCTCTCCCTGCATTGTCACAATCCTTTGTGTTTGTGAGAATTATTCAATGTGAAACCACCACAATCACTCAGAGGAACATCCACACAGCCCTGGGTCCAGTCAGGTACACCATGGAGCTCTGATTAGAAACATGCATCACCAAAAGCCCTCCCAGAGGGGAAACAAAACAACATGCAATTTAGTAAACAGAAGAAAACAATAAAAATAAAAATCCTGCAGGGCAAGAAATCTTAGCCAGAGGTGGGAGGAAAAAGTATTCCCACCACACATCTGATGAGGAATTCCTCATCATATTGACTCACATGAGACTGAGGACCAGAAAGCAAACACCTACATTCAAAATGGGTACCGGGCTTCCCTGGTGGCTCGGTGGTAAAGAATCCACCTGCCAACATAGGAGACATGGGTTCAATTTCTGGTCCAGGGAGATCCCACATGCCTTTGAGGAACTAAACTCCTGTGCCAAAATGAGAGAGAGAGAAAAAAATGAGGTATTTAGAGCGCCCAGAAAGCAACACAGACAGACATATGTGGTTCCTTTACTTCTGACCAAGCTCCATGGACCTATGGCAGTGAAAGAACTGTCACCCTAAGAAAACACCTGGAAAACAGAATATCACAACTGTGAAAACCAAAACCAAAACGGGGCTCCTTCCACGCCACGCACAGGACTAACTCCAAGTCAGAATTTTCCTCACACAGGACTAACTCCAAGTCAGAATTCTCCTCCCCCAGCTCTTCCTCTGCTGGGTCCTCCAGGAAGGACCTCCCTTCTCCTGCAGGCAGCCCCCAGCAGGCAGCATCCCCCAACTGTTTCCTCATCTTTTTTCTCCTGGGGGGCCCCTCCCAGCAGGACCTGAGGAAACCCAGCCACCCTCCAAGTGGACAGAGCCTTGCATTCTCCCAGAGCCAAAGCACTGGCCGGTCCTGAGGAGAACTAATGTCTGACACCTGTGCCCTGGGCAAAGTCTGAGGCCAGAACTCTCAGGTCCAGCGCCATTGGGTGGGTGGGGTGGGGGAGGCGGGCTTGTCGCCCCCTGCGGGCCAACTGGGAGAATGCAGGCTGTGGCCACATGTCAGCCGTGCAGGCGGACATCTCTCCTGTCAGTCCTGCTGGGAATTCAAACGGGTGGAGGCCACTTCCTAGGACTTCTGCAACCCTAACTACAGGGCAATGAGCAAACATGTCCCCCAAAACCAACCTAGGCACACACTTCAAGGCCCACACCAAAAGGCACTCCAGATTTCCCCAAGGCAACTTTGAAATCTACAGCAGTATGGAAAAAAATCAGACATGATCAACTAGAGGAACAGCCACACGGCCATGAGCCTGGTCAGGCAGATCATGAGCTCTGACTGGCAACACACATCACCAACTGCCTTCACACGTGGGAAACAAAACTTAATAGCACACACTTTATTAAACATACACACACAAATCCTGCAGGGCAAAAAAACTTATTTTCCAATCCTATGAGCTAAGCTGGACAGAAGGGCCTAGGGGGCTACAGTTCATGGGGCTGCAGAGTCCGACACGACTGAGCAACTGAGCACAAAAGCCACAACGTGGGAGGAAAAAGTACTCCCCACCACACACTACATGAGGAAGTTTTACTGACATTATACTAAGAACCACAAGGCAAATCTACATTCGAAATGAGTGCAGGGCTTCCACTGTGGCTTAGTTGTAAAGAATAGACCTGCCAATGCAGGACACAGGGGTTTGATCCCCGGTCCAGGGAGATCGCACATGCCAAGGAACGACTAAGCCCGAGCGCCACACTATTGAACCTGTGCTCTAGAGCCTAGGAGCCACAAATACTGAACCCATGCCCTGAAATGACTTAAGCCCACTTGCCCTAGAGCCCAGTTCTGTGACAACCGAAATCAGCGCATTGAGAGCTGTGCAGGGCAACTGGAGTATGGGCCCCACTTGCTGCAGTTATCAGAAGCCACCTGGCAATGAAGACCCAGCACAGGCAAAAGTAAAAAACTAGTCATAAAAGTAAAGCTCCTTTTTTATTTAAAAGGACATTAGACTAAGAACCACAAAGGAAACAGCTACATTCAAAATGAGTACCAATCTGAAGAGGCCCCTGGCCTCCAAAGATAAACAGGTAACAAGGAAGTGGACAGAAAAATGATCCACATGGTATCACCCAAGGGAAAGGGAAATGAACAGCATCACACACCTCTTACAACTGCCTCCCTCCTCCAGAAAGGGTGGTTCCAATTATGAGGCAACAGCGAGCAACTCTCCTTTCTTGCTGCTGGAACAACCGTAACAGCCCCTCAAGACACCTTTTGGCACCATTATCCGAAACCAAACAAATCGAACCCTGCAGGCCAGCCATCAGGTCACCAGGCATTCACACCATTGCTTTCCCTATCTGTAGCCTAAGGAAAACAAGAGTGCTCTTTTGCACCAAGGCTCTACCCATACTTTCTAAACCTTAAAAAGTTCAGGAGGTCTTCAGTGCTTGTGTGCATCAGACAAGGGGAGCAGTGAACAGTATATCCCAATGAATAGGGATCAGACGATGACACTCCACAATATGTAACTCCAACACACCCACCTCTCTAAAGCAATTGTGAAAAAGTCACATTTGAAGGCTCTTGCAATTTCAAATGTGCATCCCACATTCACAGTAAATAAAACACCGTGATACTGGCATGAGGATGTACCTTCCTGGAGATAACTGGAATATAAAGGGCATCCCAGAATTATGCCCATGGGTTAAAAAACAGGTGTGGAGACAGCCCAGGAAGCATCAGGCACATATGTAGTCTATTTCTTTAATACCAATCTGCCAGGGACCTGCTTAGATAAAACACCATCACCCTAAGATGAAACCCCAAAACCTGAACATCACAACCCTAAAAAAAAAAAAAAAAGGCTCCTTCCACACCGCACACAAGACTAACTCAAAGTCAGAATTTTCTCCCCCAGCTTTCCTGTGCTAGGGATGGGCATTCAAACCTCCCTTTCTCTGGCCTGCAGCCCCGAGAAGGCAGCATTCCCCCTCACCCCCCAGTTTCCTCAAGTTTTCCTCCCGGGGTGGACCCTGCACCAAAGCACTGGCCGGGCCTGAGGAGACCTAATGCCTGTCATCTGTGTCCTGGACCCAGGCTGTGGGCAGAACACACAAGTCCCACCCTGGGAAGAGAGGCGGCTTGTCACCCTCTGCGGGCCAACTGGGAGAAGGCAGGCCGCACCCGCTCCCACTGCAGAGCCAGCTGAGGTTTCTCCTGCCAGTCCTGTTCAACACACTAGCCTCTGGGAATTTCAACATGTTGAGGCCAACATCCCAGGACTTCCCTGGTGGTCAGTGGTAGAGAATCCACCTGTCAATGCAGCTGACATAGGTTCAATCCCTGAGTCAGGAAGATCCCCTTGAGAAGGAAATGGCAACACACTCCAGTATTCTTGCCCGGGAAATCCCATGCACTTAAGAAGCCTGGTGGGCTACAGTCCATGGGGTCGCAGTGAAGACACAACTTAGTGACTAAACAACAGTAATGACTGGAACCCTAAATATAGGGCAATGAGCAAATATGTGTCCGGAAACCAACCTAAACACAGTTCAGGACTCACACCAAAAGGCACTTCATCTTGGCCACAGCCAACTTTAAAATGTGTACAACTACATAAAAAGTGAGAGGATCCCACAGAGAAACAGTGACATGGCCACGGGTCTTTTCGGATAGATTACGAGCTCTGATTTGCAATACATGTCACAAGAAGGCCTCACACATGAGAAGAAAAATCAATTAAATGCAGTTTATTTTTTTAAAAAATCAAAATACTCTTGTGTGAAAAACCTCCTTCTGAAGGCCAAAAGTTAAGCCATGAAGTGGGAGGAAAAAATATTGGGCAAACACACACCAGATAAGAAATTTTTACTCACATTACATAAAGAGGTAAAAAACAAACAGCTGCATTCAAATGATTAACCATCTTAACAGCCAGGATTCTGGCCAGGTGGCTGTTTTTGGCTGGTGTCTAGCCAGGCCTGATTTTGTCTGTTTGTGGGTTTTGTGTTCTGTGCAGTTGGTAGTGCTGAAGCCTTCAGCCTATTTGCTAAGTTGCTTCAGTTGGGTCGATTCTTTGTGAACCCACAGACTGTAACCTCCCAGGCTCCTCTGTCCATGGGATTCTCCAGGCAAGAATACTAGAGTCGGTTACCATTTCCTTCTCCAGGGGATCGTCCCAACCCACGGATCGAACCCGCGTCTCTTAAGTCTCCTGCATTGGCAGGTGGGTTCTTTACCACTAGCACCACCTGGGAAGAAGACTGTTTGGCAGGTGTGAAAGAGCCTATGGCACGCATGCTTTGGATTGAAATAAGTTCAGGGAACTGGCTCCAGTGCCTGGCTGTCATTCTCGGACAGTGAAGAGCACAGACGGGCTCCCATCAGACAGTAACAGGTTTCAGCTGGCTGTCGTGGAGAGAATCAAGTGGAAGGGTCAAGTCTGGATGCAGAGTCCTGTCAGGAGACTCCTGGGACATGCCTGTAACAGATGGCGGAGGCCTGCTCCATTGCAATTGTTGTGACTCTCAGCCATTTGGAAGAGGCAGTTACAGGAATTGAAGAGGCAGAATCAAGGAACAGGAGTCAGCTATCGGAGGGAAGGTGACCCGTATGATACTCAGACTTCTGGCTGAGACAACTGGAATTGACACTGTACCAACTAGCACCTTTGGAGGGAGTCAGCCCACAAAACAGGTGCACAGCGACAGCAAACAGTGCAGCGACGCGTGTCAGACACGGTGTGAAAGCCCTGCTGGAATAAACGTTTGCTCGCCTGAATGCTGACTCCTGACCATTCCAGCCAACCCAGTTTTATACATCACATCTTGTCAATTTTAAGACACACATTTGTTTTCCCATCTCTGGAATCAGGATGTTTTTAATTGAATGTGTGACATGATTTAGTTGGCTGTGTATTTTTTCAGTGGTACACATAATCATGGTTCTTCTGAAAATGGGATGAAATCTTACATTTGATGAAATACAATGATGTCTATCAACCTTAAAAGGAAACAACACATAAGTGTGCTTCCTTATGACTTAAATTTTACCTTATTCTAAAAAGATCTGAAGTTACACACTCCCTGATTTTGACACAGAATAGAGAATCCAGAAATAAATCCATGTACTTATGATTAATTAATCTACAACAAAGGAAACAAGAAGATACAATGGAGAAATTCTTCAATAAATGGTGCTGCAAAAACTGGACAGCTACATGTCAAAGAATGAAATTAGGACATTCTCTATAACCATATACAAAAATAAACTCAAAATGGATTAAAGACCTAAGTGTAAGACCAGAAATCATGAAACTCCCAGAGGAACACATAGGCAGAACATTTTTTTGACATAAATCGTACTGATATTTTTCTGTCCCTAAAACAAACAAACGGACTTAACTAAAAACTTCTGCACAGCAAAGAAAGCCATCAAAAAAAAAAAAAAAACCTACTGAATGGAAAAAAATATATGCAACTGATGTGACTGATAAGGGGTTTTATATATACAGTAAAGTCGTTCAGTAATATCTGACTCTTTGTGATCCCATGGACTGTAGCCTACCAGGCTCCTCCATCCATGGAATTTTCCAGGCAAGTGTACTGGAGTGGGTTGCCATTTCCTTCTCCAGGGGATCTTCCCAAACCAGGGATCGAACCCAGGTATCCCACATTGCAGGCAGATGCTTTACCGTCTGAGCCACCAAAATAAGGGGTTAATAGCCAACATAAACAGCTCATACAACTCAACATCAATGGAACAGTCCAAATAAAAAATGGACAGAGAATTGAATACATATTTTTTTCCCAAAGGAAACACGGATGGTTAACAGGCACAAGAAAAGATGCTTAACGTCACTAATCAGCAGGGAAATGCATGCCTGTCAGAATGATTATCATCCAAAAGAACACAAATAACAAACATTGGAGAGGATGTAGAGAAGAGGGGACTCTTGTGCACTGTTGTTAGGAATGTAAACTGGTGCATACCCTGTGGGGAAAAGCAAGGGGCTTCCTCAAAAAACTAAAATTAGAACTACTATATGACCCAGCATTCCACTCCTGGGTATATGTGCAAAAAAAAAAAAACACCAAAAACACTTAAAAAAAAACATGTATACATTGAAAAAACACATGCATTGCAATGTTCATAGCAGCATTATTTATAATTACTAAGATAAAGTGTCCATCAACAGATGAACTGATATATATTCACACACACACAAGGAAAATGGAGTTCTACTCAGTCATACAAAAAAAAAAAAAAAATCAATGAAATTTTGCCATTTAGAGAAACACGTCATTTAGAGCAAACCCATCACTTCATGGCAAATAGATGGGGAAACAGTGGAAACAGTGGCTGACTTTATTTTTCTGGGCTCCAAAATTACTGCAGATGGTGATTGCAGCCATGAAATTAAAAGATGCTTGCTTGCTCCTTGGAAGGAAAGTTATGACCAACCTAGACAGCATATTAAAAAGCAGAGACATTACTTTGCTGACAAAGGTCCGTCTAGTCAAGACTATGGTTTTTCCAGTAATCACGTATGGATATGAGAGTTGTACTAAAAAGAAAGCTGAGCGCTGAAAAATTGATGCTTTTTAACTTGGTGTTGGAGAAGACTCTTGAGAGTCCCTTGGACTGCAAGGAGATCCAACTAGTCCATCCTAAAGGAGATCAGTCCTGGCTGTTCATTGGAGGGATCGATGTTGAAGCTGAAACTTCAATACTTTGGCCACCTGATGTGGAGAGCTGACTCATTGGGAAAGACCCTGATGCTGGGAAAGATTGAGGGCTGGAGGAGAAGGGGATGACAGAGGATGAGATAGTTGGATGGCATCACTGACACAATGGACATGGGTTTGGGTGAATTCCGGGAGTTGGTGATGGACAGGGAGGCCTGGCCCGCTGTGGTTCACGGGGTCGCAAAGAGTCGGACACAACTGAGCGACTGAACTGAACTGAACTGAGAGCAACATGGATGAACTCAGAGGGTTTCCTCTAAGTGAAACAAGTCAACCAGAGAAAGACAAATACTGTATGATATCACTTACATGTGGAATCTAAAAAATACAACAAATGATACTGAATTTTTAAGCAGCAGATTCACAGATATAGAGAACAAACTAGTGGTTACCAGTGGGGAGAGGGAGGAGGGGTGAGAAAAGTGGGGAAGAGACTACAGCGGTAGCAGATAAAGAGGCAGAGACTATTAGGTATAAAATAGAGCTATGTGCTTAGTCACTCAGCTGTGTCTGACTCTGGCCCGCCAGGCTCCTCTGTCCATTGGATTTTCCAGGCAAGAATACTGGATCAGGTTGCCATTTCCTACTCCAGGGGAACTTCTCGACCCAGGGATCGAACCCTGCATTGGCAGATGGATTCTTTACCACTGCATCACCTGGAAAATCCATAAAATAAGCCCATAAAATAAGCTAGGATACATTGTACATGGTAAATACAGCATATATTTTGTGATAACTAAATGAAGTATAATCTTAAGCATGTTAATTACTATGCACCTGTAATTTCTATAATATACATCAACTAAACTTCAATTAAAAAAAAATAATCAGTGTGATTTCACTGTTTATGGGAGTTGGAAAGTTACCAGCAGCCCGACAATATATTCTATTTCCACTTTAGACATAGAGTAGCTACAATTAACCTCAAGAACACAGTAATAGAATTTAATATGATTAGGGAGTTGGAAGTTTTAATATTTTACTTTAAAAGTTGAATGTATAGGTATAATTGACTTGTTACACACACTTATTAATAAGTAACTTTTGATGAGTTGATGCATGTTCAAAACCCCAAAACCAATTTTCCTCCTGCTTTTTAAAATTTATCCTACTCAGCATATAAAATTAATGATACAATGACATATTGTATATTTTGTTATGCCTACTTTCAAATATATACAAAAAAAAGAGACTATTATGAAGCCAGATGAACCAATTATCCATCATTTCATGGCCATTCTTTGCTTTTTTTAATGTGCTTATTTGCTCCATGGCATGTGGGATCCTTCTGGATCAAGACTCAAATCCATGTCTCCTGCATTGACATGTGGATTCTTTACTTCTGAGCCTCCAGGGAAGCCTTCATAGCCACTCTTATTTCATCTATCCCCATCTACACCAGCGGTCTAGTTTACCAGTTTCTTACCTATTCACAAACTTGCTTTTTAGGGGTTTCAGAGACCCAAGGAAATATTAAATGGAAAATTCCAGAAATGAAACAATTCACGAGTTTTAAATTGCAACTTTCTGCATAATGCAATCTTTCACCACCCTCTTCATCTCTCCCATATGAATATACATTTGTCTAGTAATTCACAGGCATTCTATCATCTCACATCATCACAAAAGAGGTGAGTACAGTATTATATATTTTGAGAGATCACATTTATCTTAACAAATACATATTTATTTGGCTGTGCTGGGTCTTAGTTGTGGCACGTGGGATCTAGTTTCCTGACCAGGGATCAAACCCAGTGCCCCTGCTTTGGGAGCTTGGGGTTCCAACCACTGGACCATCAGGGAAGTCCCTCACTTTTATTACAGCTATTGTTAATCTTTATCACAGGTACATACGTATAGGGAAAAACAGTACATGTAGGGCTTGGTTTCAGGCAATCACTTGGAGGTCTTGGGATGTTATCTGCTGCAGATAAGGGGGGCCTAGTACTAATTCCACATACAGCATCATTTAATGTATAATCTCTGCAGAACTGACTTTTTTAAAAGGTATTTTCATAACTCAGTAATCATAAAAATGTATTTTATCAATGTTGAATTGTCTCAAAATGTGTTTCTTAAATCAGATTAGTTGCAATCAGAATCCAGAATATATTCTGGAAGCATTCATTAACTGTCTCTCACAGATCTCTTAACACATGGGATGCACTTACCTTGTAAAATTCTCATTTCTTACAGTTTGTTGTCATTAGTTTGTCTGAAATTGGCATATTCTAGATGTGTCTCTGATACTGTTGAACTGATACTGACCACCCTTCCCCCATATATCCTGTATACTAGATGCCAATGAGATGGGTGATGAGGTTTGATCCCTGTGGAGAGGTGCGTGATGATGACTGTTAGGGAAATGAAAACAAAAATTTCTCCCAATCAAGAAATCTTTTCCACAAGGTAGTAAAGACAAAATCAATTTTATTGTTAAAATAAGTATTAAAGGATTACAGTGCATCACAGGCAATCCACTAGGAAACTGTAAAGACAGGAAAAAAAAAATCTAACTCCCCTAGTCCTCGAGAAAGAGGAGCTGACAATACCATTTGTCACACAGAGTCCTAATTTTACCTGGTAATTGGGGTGACTGTGTAGTTTATTGGTTTTATCTAGAGGAAACACAAAATTCTCATCTCTATAACTGAAGGTAGTTTTTAAAGTTGGAGCATGGCATCCACTAAGATGAGACTCCTATCCTCCTAACAGAACTGCCTGGTGAGCTATCTCCCCATCTTCAGTGTCAGGAGATGGGAGCCAGGTTCTTGAGAAAGACGTATGAATCCTAAAACTGGAGGTAAAAAAAAAAAAAGACCAGCTGAGAAAAGGCCTTCTTAGAAGTCTTCAAAGACATGCATTTTAAAAAGATGAGACAGTTCCTACAAGTTTTCTAAAGTAAATGCTCTGAGAGGAAGGAAATCTCATTCCCCATTTTCAACAAGAAGTAAATCTCTCTTTTTTTTAAATTTATTTATTTTTGGCTGGGCTGCGTCTTCGTTGCCGAGAGGACTTTTCTCAAGTTGCACCACACCGGGGTTACTCTTCATTGCAGTGTACTTCTCGTGTTGCAGAGCCTGGGCTCTAGGGCATGTGGGTTCAGCAGTTGGGGCACGCGGGCTTCGCTTCTCCTCAGCATGTGGGATTTCTTGAAGCAGGTTTCTTGAAGGTAGATTCTTTACCACTGAGCCACCAGGGAAGTCCAATCTCTTGTCTATTTAAGTGTGTATCTGTGGAATAAAATTGTATGTGACACATGAACAGTGTGATTGTGTTTTGGTACCACACCATGACACGCTTGGATACAAACACTTCACGTACTAGATACAGCCTGCCTCCACGTATCTAGGGAGATAGTGTGACAGCGTGGGGCACTGTCATCCTATCATATGTGAAAGGCACAAGATGTACAAGACGGGCCAGACCTCATCTAGTCCATTCAGGGACAGTGGTCAAGTTTAGTTCCCTAGCAGGGAATAGGAATGTTCTTAAGGAATGTTCATTGTCAGTCACTGGTTTTCTTTTTACCTATAAGTGGTGAGAACTAAACTCACTAGTTGGAGGAGGTGAGAGAAGCGCCATGGGGACAGGGACTGGTGAAGGTTACAGTGGACATTCTTAGTCCTGAGCCTCTCTTCCAAGGTCCACAACAGTGAGAGTGAT
Source organism: Dama dama (assembly GCF_033118175.1). Lineage (NCBI taxonomy): Eukaryota > Metazoa > Chordata > Mammalia > Artiodactyla > Cervidae > Dama > Dama dama. The sequence goes on along the minus strand of NC_083684.1, from coordinate 72,163,571 downwards.
CACTGGGTGACAGCTGAGTAGCGGGGCACTGATTGGAGGAGACATCCTGAGGCGACTGAGGAGGAAGACCAACAACCTTGGGGTGACTCACATGCGGCAGCAAGGGCCAGTCATGTGTTTGGGGTGACATCTGGGCCTGTGGGGTAGGGACCATGTGGGAGGAAAGACCATGTAAAGACAGAGGAGGAGGACAGTCATTTGCAAGCCTCCAAAAAAAAATCACTGTTAACCCCTTGATCTCAGACTTCCACCCTCCAGAAATGTGAGGAAGTAATCTTCTGGTGCTTAAAACTCCCAGACCATGGGGCCTTGTTTAGGCAACCTGAGAACATCAACACAGGGACCAGCGGCATCTGGAGAGAATCTACAGGGCCCCAGGGGAGGCTGAGAGGGACCCTAAGAGGAGCCCGAGGGAACAAGGAGGTTTCTTGGGGTGCAACCAGGTCAGAGGGGAGGGGGGACATGGTGGGTGAGCCTTGGACTGATGTCTGCACCCTCACCTCTGCCGGGCTCACAGCAAAAGATGCCCCTCCAGTCTCACACATGACATTTCCCCCAGTGCAAAAGGGGGATAATGATGGGGCTGCCTTGGGGGCTCTTAGAGGACAGACAGGGCTGGGCCCTGAGGGAGGCCCCCAAGGGGGCAGCTGTGAGTTGAGAGTCTGCAGAGAGGTGGTGGGGCCCACAGGGAGGCTGCAGGGACAGCAGAGAGCTCCAGGAGCCAAGGGCTCTGGCCAGTCAGGGAGCTCTTCCCAAAGTAGCTGGGATCCCTACTGTGGGTCCCACTTGGAGGCTGCACCTGTGTCTTCAGCAGACAGATAGCCGCCCCGCTGAGACTCTTCTGCCTCGGGGTTCAGGTCACTGCTCTGCCTCATCCCAGCAGCAGGGCTGCCCGCTGGTTCTGGAGCCTCAATTTCCTTGTCTGTGGAATGGAGCCACTATAAAAGAACAACAGACTCACAGATATATAGTGAGAGATTGCCTGAGATTGCCAGGGCGGAATAGGGGTAGGAGAGGGAAGGACTGGGAATATGGGATTAGCAGAGGCCATCTATTATATTATACATAGGATGGATAAACAAGGTCCTACTGTATAGCACATGGAACTATATTCAATATCATCAGACAAACCATAATGGAAAACAGTGAAAAAGAATGTATGTATTACTGAGTCATTTTGCTGTACAAAAGAAATTAACATGACATTGTAGTCAACTATACTTCAATAAAATATTTTTAAAAATAGTGGAGGCCACTCAAACAAAACCAGAAACAAAATCCTAGAGGACAGAAGTCAGCAACAAAGGACACCCTTTGCTGAAACTGGAACTTCTACCAAGGTAGGTGGCTTAAGTACAGGAAGACTTACCACCATGATCTGGGATTACCAAGGAGATGAAAAGCTCAAAGGGCTTCTAGGCACCTGATTTGAATACAAGGCAGTGTCAGAGTTGGTGAGGGCTCGTGCAGGTCTGCATCCTGTATCCTGCTTCTGACACATGTAATGCCAACCAAAAAACAACACAGCAGGCTGCAAGTAAGAAAAGAGTTTATTTGGAGTCTTAAGAAATGCAATTCAGGAGACACAGAATCAGGTAACCCCAAAAGAATGTTCTGGGAGAAGACTCTCAGGGGCTTACAAAGACAGAAAGCCATGAGTTTCTTCAAGTTGCTTTGTGAGAACTGTGATTGAGTCTGATGGGATTTAGGAAATATTTGTCCTTAAGCAATCAGGAGTTTTTTACAGCTGGGGTCCAACAGGTATAGATAGGTGATCATGAGTTACTCTAGGCTAAGGGTTTGATAAGCATCCTAAGTTCCTGGCAGATGTTCTAGATGGCTTCATTAGGACAGTAAGTAGTCAAAAGAACAGATTCCATCCAGGCTGAGAGGTGCATAAGTCACACTTCCTTAATAGCCTCTGGACCCCATTTTAGAAAGCCCTGCTCAATATAGACTCCATTTTGATTTTCCTTTCACAATAGTAACCCCAACGGCTGAATAAATTTAGGAAGAAACGTGTGACAAGTGGTGCTGTCAAATTCTCAACTTTTTTTGTTTTCTGGGCCTATTTCTTACCTTTTGAGTAGACCTACTTCGAAGGTTTTAGGATAAGGAATCAGAGCTCCTCTGTCCATGGAATTTTCCAGGCAAGAATACTGGAGTAGGTTGCCATTTCCTCCTCCAGGGGATCTTCCCAACCCAGGGATCGAACCCGTGTCTCTTGTGTCTCCTGCACTGGCAGGGGGATTCTTTACCACTGTGCCACCTAGGAAGCCCATAAAATATCACTACAGAGGAAACACAATATACTGGTATGCTGTCCACTCTCAAACTCCATGTTCAGTGATACCACATTAGAAGCTTTAAATTGACAGCAGTGGGAATATTTACATTGGGGAAACTGCAAACAATGTAATTCTTGGCTTGATTATGGGGACTATGTTAGTAATGCAGATTAAATTTAAAATATGCTGTACATGGCCACTGCACAGTATACAGCAGAAAAAATTAGAAGATAGTATTTCAGAATTTAAAATAGCTAGAATTACATCCCTAAAGAATGAAGTTTCAAATTAAGTCTTTGTTGTTTCATTATCTTGCTAATAAAAAGAGAAACAGCCAAAATTATTTCTATAAAAATGGATGAAGGTTACCACGAGTTACCACTAGTGGGGAATTTAAAAAGTGAAAAAACACTCCACATCTGAGGAATGCAATTAAAACAACAGTGAGATAACACCACACATTTATTTTAAAAGTCAAAAGTTGAAAAAGACTAAAGATATTGGCAAGGATGTGGAAGAACTGGAAGTCCCAAAGTCTTCCGTAAGAATACAAAGGGAAACAACCATATTAGATTACAGGATGTGCTGATGTGCTCAGCTGTGGCTGACTCTTTGCGACCCCATGGACTGAAGCCTACCATACTCCTCTAACCATGGAATTTTCCAGGCAAGAATACTGGAGTGGGCTGCCTTTTCCTTCTCCAAGGGATCTTCCTGACCCAGGAATTGAACCTGAGTCTCCTGCATTGCAGGCAGATTCTTTACCACTGTGCCACCTGGGAAGCCATGGAGAGATTAAACCGCCCTCCATTTGGCTGTCCACCAACTCCTGTCACAGGACAGTCCACAGATGGAAAAAGGGCCAGGTGGCCAAGTCAGAGCAGAGCAGGCAGCTCCAGTGTCTACAAGGAATTCAGTTTTACCTGCTACATCAAGGGTGACCCAAGGCTCTGCTGAGGTAATGAAAATGGATCAAGCAGGATCTATATCCAGGCAGGCACTCGGGCCCCATCAGTCACTGTGTGAGCTCTCTCATCCAACTTATTCACAAAGAACTGTGGTTGGTCGGGGTTGCCCCTTGGGTGTCCCCCAGGAGGGCACTCAAGACATCCCCCCTTCCAGTGTCCCCCTTTCTGACAAAAGCACATTGGTTCAGGCCCAGGTGGCTTCCTGGGGGTTTGTCCAGCTTTCTCAGTCCTTCAAGGTCCCCTCGAGGTGGTGGCTGAATCAAAACAGCCAAGAGCTGCATTTTCTTTATTAGTCTTTTATGCTTATTGGCCTCCTCCATCAAGTCTTGGTAGTTAGACCTTGAAGGCCTCCTCTACCAAGGTTGACAATGGGGTCTGGGGCCCAGCTCAAGCCTTTGTAATTTTCTACAGATATCAGGAGTAGCCTGCATGATAAAATGCATGGCAAATAGTGATCTCCCCTCTGTGGACTCAGGGTCTGTACAGATGTAATTCCTTAATGCCTCTTATCACCTGGATCAGGAAGACTGCTGGGTTTTTTCATCTTTTTCTTGTGTAACCTCTCCTACCTTAACATAGTATAATGTTCTTTAAAAAGTCACACATTCACTAAGCCTGTAACTCAGGCATTACAGCCCAAAGTATTAATACAGGAAAAGTGAAACATAACCATGTGAAGAACTTTTAATATATTCAAATGTCTGCAGTTTTACTTGCAACAGTCAAAAACTGGGAACTCAAATATGGATAAACAGATGAATGGACAAATAGTGGTATATCCACAGAATAGAATTCTCATCAATATAAAAAAATGAACTACTCACTGATAAATATTTCACATAAGAGTACCTGAGAGGAAAAGCATAAACACTTCATGATTCTAATCATATAAAATTTTAGACAATTAAAACTTATCTAAAGAAAAACAAATCAGTGGTTGACTAGAGGTCAGAGTAACATCAAAAAAGGAAACAAGGTAAAAATGAAAGTAGATTGGATTTTTTATGGATGTGATGATGGTTTATATAAATGTCAAAACTTATCAAAGTGTATATTTTAACTATGTGCATTTTACTGCAAGTATTTTGATGTTATTAAAACTTAAAAATATATTCAAAATACAAATCTGGATTTCTTACCATTTAAATAAATTCCCGATATTGACTTCATCACTTTCTGCCTCATGCTTTGGGAGGGGCAGTTGGCCTCAGCGGTCAAAAATATAAGCAATGAAGACTGTTCCCAACGTGATTCAACAGGAATATTGTCACAATGTCTGCTACTCACTGAAAAGATATCCCTTCTCTCTATCCTCACTTTTCTATCTGCACAGAAATGGCCTTGAGGAGGACAGCTCAGATAGATTACAGAAACCACAAAACTTTTGGATTATTTTCTCCTGTAATGCTCTCTGCTAATACAAGATTCACAATTTAGGAGGCCTGAGAATTTCTGTACATGTTCATCCTTCACAGCCACAATGACTGGAACACTGTGGAGGCTCTTTTAAATGGGCACATCCAACCAGTCTGTAATAGTGTCCTGCTCCCACTATTAATCTAGTACTTTCTGTAACAATTACCATTCCCACCATAATCTTACAACCAGTGATACTACCTACAGAATTCTGCATGTGAGAGCACATAGCTCCACTGCAGGGCCTGAGAGTATGTTCCTCACCAGTGCGCACACACAAGGCAATATCCCCTGTGAACAAGACAACTTCATGCTATTTTCAGAAGCACTGACGGTTGTCACAATGACTACTCCTTCCTTAGACTGACCTCTGAACCCAGAAAATACACAGTCAGGCCACAGGTTAGAACCAGAAAGCTCTGCAGTCTTCCCTGGGAAGCCTTGGGCAACAAGCAGAGTCCTCTGGGCCCAAAATGGGTCATGTCAGTGACATAACTCATCAAAGCAATGAGAGGAAATGAGTGCTTCTCTGGCTTCTCACAGTTCCTCCCATGAATGGGAAAAATCAAGGTTCCTTTCCTGAACACTCTGGGGTGGCTGAAACCTGCCAGGTGGGAGAAGTGACGCCACAGAAACTGTCAGCAACAGAAGTCTGGCAAGAGGCCAGGTTAAAAAGCACAATGTAGCTCCCACATACCTGGGATGTTTGCAGATGTTTGGATGTATGATGTTCAATTCAGATGGTACCACCAGGAAGGATCTCAAGAGTAGATCCGCTGAAAAAGGAAACTGTACGATCCTACACATGTAAGGTGTTTTTCCCTTCTGAAATCTGTGGTTCCAAAGAGTCAAGACTTTGGGTTAATGGCCTAATCACTTTCATTGCATTCATAAGGCCTTGATCCAGTGTTTTAAGAGACTGGAGTTGTAGGTAAAGAACTCAACAGATTCCCCAAATTGTAAGGCCTTTTCCCAGAGTGAATTCTCCGATGTGTGATGAGGTTAGAGCTTTGGCTAAATGATTTCCCACATTCACTACATTTATAAGGCCTTTCTCCAGTATGAACTCTCCGATGAGTAGTGAGGTTGGATATGTATCTAAAGGATTTCTCACACTGATTGCACTTGTAAGGCCTTTCTCCAGTGTGAACTCTCTGATGTTGAAGGAGGACAACATTTTGGCGAAATGATTTCCCACATTCACTGCACTCATAAGGTCTTTTTCCAGTGTGAACTCTCCAATGTTGATGGAGTGAAGAGTTTTTCTTAAAGGATTTCCCACATTCACTGCAGTCGTAAGGCCTTTCTCCCGTGTGAACTCTCCGGTGTGTAATGAGGTTGGAGATATATCTAAAGGATTTCCCACATTCACCACACTCATAAGGCCTTTCTCCAGTATGAACTCTCTGATGCTGAAGGAGTGCAGAGCTTTGTCGAAAAGATTTCTGACATTCACTGCATTCATAAGGACTCTCACCAGTGTGAACTCTCTGATGTTGAAGGAGCACAGAGTTTTGGGAAAATGACTTCCCACATTCACCACATTCATAAGGCCTTCTCCCAGTATGAACACTCTGATGGTGAATGAGGCTGTAGCTTTTGTTAAAAGATTTCCCACATTCTTTACACTCATAAGACCTTTCTCCAGTGTGAACTCTCCAGTGCTGAATGAGATGTGATCTTTGGATAAAGGCTTTCCCACATTCACTGCACTCGTAAGGCCTTTCTCCAGTGTGAACTCTCTGATGCTGAATGAGGTTTGAGCTTTGGCTAAAAGATTTGCCACATTCGTTGCACTCATAAGGCCTTTCTCCAGTGTGAACGCTCTGATGTCTAATGAGATGAGAGCTTTTGCTAAATGATTTTCCACATTCGCTGCACACGTAACATCTTTCTCTAGTGAGGACTCTCTGGTGCTGAACAAGTGTGTGTTTGCCACTCATAGGTTTTGTGTAGTCTCCCCAATTATAATGATTTTTACCCCTTAGAAAGGGAGTCTCACACTTAGTTCCACTATGTGATTTGTGCCAGTTGTGTGTGGCCTGTTGGTGAAGAAATCCTGAGTTGCCCAGGAAGTCCTTCCCAATATTCCCAAGGGTAAAGGGCTTCACTGATACATAGACTTTGCAGCTGTTCACAAACAAGGCTCTCCTCACATCACTTCTCAATGGTTTCTCTCCAATATGCTGCTTTTGGTGCTGATGAAAGTTTACTCCAAAATAGAATGGCTTCTCACATATCCCACTCACGTGGAGTTCCTGCCCACAGTGTGGTTCCTGGTACTCAGCCAAGTGAAAAATGTCACTCAAGAGCGGGCCACATATCTCATAGAGGTTGGCCTTCTGGGGAGACAGACCTGCCTTAACAATCCTGATCTGTGAGCATCCTTGATCAGAAATACTCTGTTCAGAAAATGCCTCCTTATCCTCTTCTCCAGGCCAACAACCTGAAAGCAGAGAAATACTGGTGACATACATACTGACTTTGTGCAAAGAAAAAGGCCCATTACAAATGTGGGCATTATAAATCCAGGAATGAGTCAATGGGATTGTTTGTAAGACAAGGTGGTTGCGTTTAAGTTAAGGATGGGGCTGCTTAGCAGCACTGGGCTTTTAAAGATTACAGAATGGGGAAGTCCTCACAAAGTAAAGGACACAACCATGGAGTGACACAAGAAGAGGCAGGGTCTACAGCTCATTCTGCAAAAATTTTCAGTAGGACCTTGACTGGTAGTGACACATGAATACTATATAGTAGGTTATATTCAGGCTCAGAAAAATCCAACTGTAACAGAGCAGCTGGTGTTGAAGGATTAAAAATGTACATAGCTTATGACATAAAAGGTATAGGCTGATGTTGGACAGCACTGCAGAAGAAGCAGTGTGAAAAAGCACTGAGGAATGGAGTCCAGGGAGGTAAGAATTAGCCCTAAGTTGGAAATAAGAAGTGACAAGTAACAGTGTTGAGAAGGTGGCTAACCAAAGAATGGGGAAGTGCAGGGAGAAAGTATGGCGGCCACTGTGATTGGCACCCAAAGGCTAGTCAGAGAATAGCTTTCTGGTATGATTTGTATATAGCCCTGACATTACACCCTCCCCCAGGGGACACTTATCAGGACCAGACTATGTCCAAGTTCCATGTGCTGTAGTTGGAGTCCTTTCTGTTCTGTGAGCCTCTCCACTTCATCCTCTTGATGAGTAACTATGAAGAACCTGGATGATTCAAGGACTATGATAAAGACAGGACAGAAAAGCAGCCAGCACTGGCCAAAAATAACTCAGCACAAGACATAAAATTAAATATTACAAAAAGAATTTCAGAGGAGTATCTTGCAAGAATAGCCCATGCTCCATATAAAAGGAGCAGGTCAATGACAGTAATTTCTGGAACAAGCAAGAATGAGGAAATGTTAGCCAGAGAAAGGAAATAGAACCTGGGGTAGACTGGTACCTTGGATCTGGAAAATTCACCTGGCTATGGAGAGGGTAAACAAGGTGGAAAGACTCCTGACTCTGGATCCATCCCTGCAAGGCAAGGGGTAGCAGGTCTTGGATCTGTCAAGGAGAAAAGAGGACAGTGCTCATTCCTCAGCCCTACCAACCACAACACCTACTCAGGGAACTGAGGAAGGAAGCAGTGCCCAGGGTCCTGACGTGAGAAAGGAGACTTGCCAATGGACAAAGAGAAAGGGCGGAGACTAGCTCAGGGCACAGGGGTGGGTTTGAGGTTCTTACCCAGGGAGCTTATAAGTGCCAAGTTCTCCAGCATCACATCATGATACAGGCGTTTCTGAGACTCGTCAAGGAGACCCCATTCCTCCCAGGAAAAGTTCACGGCCACATCTTCAAAAGTCACACTACCCTGTCACAATTGGGACAGATGAAATCACAAACAAGTTCCTCTCAAGAGGAATTCCCCCATATATCTATTCTATGACCATCCTCCTCCCAAACTCCCCAGTCAGAGGAGAAACTAGGCCCTGATGCCATTGTCTCCCTACAGGCCCACTGATTATGGGGTCCAGCCATCAGTGACAAGAGACAGGTGCACAAACAGATACTTAAACTGTGGGCCTGACATAGAGGAATCCAATACTCCTGCCAGGCAATAACCCTGGTATGGTCAAGGTCATGTAAATCACAATACCAGGGACCTGGGACCATCAGACATACACCCTCTCCATGTACACATCACTCTCTAGATTGCACATCCCTCTTATCTCCAGACACCACAGGCACGTGCCCACAGCCAGCACCACCTCACCATCCCACTCTATAAGCCTCTCCTTGGCCTCCCCTCATGTTGAAGTATTTTGATCACATCCTTTTCACTCCACTGGTGAGGATGTGTTTCCTGCCTAGAGTTATAGTGATGACCAAACATAGGACAGCTAACACTGGAGAGATATTATCAGTAGCATCTTATTAATCCTATATATCCACAGCTAGAATAGGAGAACACCACACACCACACAGGGCTACAAGGTGTTACACTCTGGAAAACAGTGGACAACCAAGAGCTGTGGGACCTAAGCTTTATAGTACCAAGAAGGTAAGGTGCCCCTGCTCTCCAAAGGAGGATGCAAGTTTCTTTTCTAAATAACCCCAAAGGGCTGGCTGACAGGGCACTGAAACCCACTACAGAGGGATAAGCAGGAACTATACCTCAGCCCCTTTATGAAAAGGGTTGTTTAGTTAAGGAGACCCTATCCACTGGGGCAGAGCAAGGTGGGGAACTGGTGCTCCGGTCATTTGAGGTCCTACCAGTTTTAACACATGTCCAGGCAGCATATAAAACTGGGACTTAATTTTAGGACTTACACTACAATTTAGCAGACAGCATCCAGAGTATGTTTGGCAAATTCATACAGGATCCAGTAATTCCCTAGACCTCTCATGGCTCCCAGTAGCAGTGGCAGCGCCAAAATCTTCTATTAAAGGCCTCCCTGAGAGGCTCCATTTCTTACCTGAGACTCCACCACACACATCGCCTGTTCGTTTCCGACATCCACCGCCCTACTCCACTTTGAGGCTGTACCTGCTGTTCCCTTATCTGTCACAACCTTCTTCTGTCCACCTAACCCTCATCCAAAGCCTAGCCCATTGGTGGCGCACCTCAGGCCTACTGATGCTCACAAATGACCACATTTCCCCCTGATCTTATTCTCCAGGCTAAATGAAACAGGCCAGAGCACCCCGGAATCATCAATTTGATGTCTCTGCATCTTTTTCCTTTGAACAGCTTTTGAAAACACTTTAACCTCTGACGTGGATTCTGCACTTTCTTTCTTAAAACTACCCATCGCTTCTAGAGTTCTCAGAGTAATGAACAACTTGCACTCTACTAGTCCAGTCTTAACAGCTGCCTCATGTTGTTTATTCCTGCAGACATCAGATGGACCCCAGGATGCCCGAATCCACCCAGCTAAGTTCCACGTGCAAGCCTCTGCACTTGCGGGTCCCTCTGCCTGCACCCTCTCCGAAGCGCCACCAAACTGTCAGACGCAAGGCCCCACCCACGATTGCCTCACCGTCCTGGACCCGGGGACCTGAACTGTGGGAGCGGAAACAGGCGTCTGGCGCTCGGGGCTTCAGTGTCCGGTCGGCTGAGGGCGGTGCGGGCCCGGAGAACGAGCGCTTACCTGAGGCGGGTCCCTCAACGCCGCCGCCGCCATCGGACTTCTAGGCGCAGGGGGACCGAAGTGCTCGAGAGGCGGGGGGATACCCGCGCCGCGGTCTCGCTCCCGGGCCTGGCGCGAGGCACCCCGGGAGGCGCCGAACCTCGGGCCCGCCTCTGTGCAGCAGAGACAGCACCTCCTCTCGGACATCCTTAATCGCATCACCTTCGTCCCAACCTAGCGTTCTGGACCAGGCACAAGCTTGGGGCAGTTATAATGGCCGCCTGGAGGCGGAGTTAGGAGGTCCCGCCCCCACCCTTTGTGCCCAAACGGAAACTCCGTTTCCCTGAGCCAATAAAGGACACTGCCTTCGACGCAAGGAATTCTGAGTTATGTAGTTCCCGTTTCCAGGCCAAACTGCTGAGCTCCTCCACGAGGAGGCTGGGGAAATTGTGCGCAAAGAGAAGGTATCAAGCATTTCCCTTTGACGAACATGCAGAAGGGCTTCCCTGGTGGCTCAGACGGTAAAGAATCTGTCTGCAATGCAGGAGACCTAGGTTCGATCCCTGGATCGGAAAGATTCCCTGGAGAAAGGAATGGCTACCCACTCCAGTATTCTTGCCTGGAGAATTCCATGCGCGGAGACTAGCATTCTTGCCTGGGAAATCTCCTGGACAGAGAAACCTGGCGTGCAACCCCCAGTCCATGGGGTTGCAAAGAGATGGGCACGGCTGAGCGACTAACTCTTTGACTTTCATGCAGAAAGAGTGCTCAGTCTTACTTGACTCTTTGCTGCCCCGAGGACTGTAGCCCGCCGGGCTGCTCTGTCCATGGGATTTTCTAGGCTAGAACACTGGAATGTGTAGCCAATTCCTACTCCAGGGAATCTTCCTGACCCAGAGATCAAACCCGTGTCTCCTCCATTGGCAGGCAGGCAGATTCTTTACACTGACCCACCAGGGAAGCCCCACCAATCAATTTCTTCAACCCAATTAGCTGCAGAGGACAGTGGCACAAAAGAGAAAAGTTCAGTGGGGTAAAAAAGATATTGGATGGAAAAAACCGTAATTACAATTTAACCCACTGTGTCCTGGAAAAATTAATGGGTCTGCACTTCCCTGGCAGTCTAGGGGATAAGAGTCTGTGCTTGCAATGGAGGGAGTGAAGGTTCGACCCATGGTGGGGGAACTAAGGTTTCATAAAAGGAAACAATCAATCTAAGAAAGAAATGAAACATTTTACTCAGGCCAAATAGGATTATAACCCAGGAACATGCTCTCAGAAACCTCCAAGAACTGTTACGCTTGTTCAAAATCAAAGCATAATGATGTAGCATTATGTAGGTTTTTGTGACAGAAGGCTACTTTAAATGCCATAGATAACTGGCAAAATCTAGATCTGTAAGTACAAAGTGGTAGGTTATCATGATCGCTTACACCATCAAGGAGGCATGTTATCTTTTTTTAAAACAATAATTTATGTAATTTTTGCCAATGCTGGGTCTTCCTTGCTGTTTGGGCTTTTCTCTAGTTGTGGCCAGCAGGGGCTACTCTCTAGTTGAGGTGTGCAGGCTTCTCACTGCAGTAGCCTCTCCTGATGTGGAGCATGGGCTCTAGGGCACAGGGACTTCAGTAGTTGTGTGGCTCCTGGGCTCTAAAGCACAGGCTCAACAGTTGTGCTTATGGGCTTGGTTGCTCTGAGGCATGTGGGATCTTCCTGGATCACAGATGGAACCCTTGTCTCCTGCATTAGCAGGAGGATTCTTTACCGGTGAGCCACCAGGGAAGCCCAGACACATTATCTTTTAAGGCATTGTCTTGTTGGTGCTAGGAAAATGTTGCTGTTTATGGGTTAAGCAGGTATTTCTGCCAATGGGGAGGTTTGGGGGGTGCATAATGCAGATATATGATATACAGTAGAGGGGAAAGGGAGGTCAAAGGACAGAGAAAATTTTTCATATTTAAATTATCCTTGACTTGCCTTAGAATACAAATTTTTACTGCATCAGTCATTAACTTTGAAAAATACAGACACTCAGACTTTAGGGCATCTGTTGATGTTGCAGTCAAAAGATTCAGTCCATGGGATTTCCCTGGCAGTCCAGTGGTTAAGACTCCACACTTCCAATTCATGGGGTGCAGAGTCAATCCCTAGTCAGGAAACTAAGATCCCACATGCTGCTTGGTGCAACCAAAAAAAAAAAAAAGACTCAGCCCTGCCTATGGAGAACTGTGACCAGAGTGAATTTGATCAATGGCCCGGGCTGTAATTATACATTTATTTGAAGCAATGGAGAACATGTTAAAGCTATTGAAGAAACATAATTATATTAGAAAATGTGGAAAATTATCCCAAAGAACCTAGTTACACCATCATATAGATGACAAATGGGGCTTCCCAGGTGGCACTAGTGGTAAAGAATCCGCCTGCCAGTGCAGGAGATGTAAGAGATGCCTGTTTGATCCCTGAAGCTCCCCTGGAGAAGGAAATGGCAACCCACTCCAGTATTCTGGCCTGGGAAATTCCATGGACAGAAGAGCCTGGTGGGCTATTGTCCATAGGGTCACAAAGAGTCAGACATGACTGAAGTGACTTAGCACACACACATATATGACAAATACAACACAAGGATGTAAGACAAATCTTTGAAATAAAGAAAACTAAGATGCATAATGTAAATATAAAATGGGAGTATGCTGCTTAAGATTTAAAGATAATGATTATGAAAAATAAATTTTATAAAAAGAAACATTGAATTTTAAGTTATTGGTATTTGTTAGTGTGAGATGTTAATGCAATTGTCATAATAAAAGAGAATTTGTACTTTATAGACATATTCAAAAGATTTATAAGAGTGGTGATGTGTCTGGCATTTTCAATGCTATAATATTAGGAATATATTTATTTTGAGAAAATGAAGAAGTACATCTTCATACTCAAAGTTGACCCATATATAACTAAAAATCCTTTTAAAATCATTTAAAATATTATAATTAACAAGAAATGATGGGCATGCATATATGCAATAAAATTAAAAATCAATATTAATTTTTAAGAAGCTTTCTTCTATTTTAAAATTTAAATGCAGTGTTACTGAAATACAAAGAAAAATTTGAAAAACATGAACACTAAGAAATGTGATGGGAAAATGGGAAAAAGTCAAAACCTTTGAAATTAAACAGAAATTATGAAAACCACTTGTAAGTGATAATAAATACAAACCAAGTTTCTATATAAGAAGGCTATTATGAATAAAAATACTGAGAGGTCACTTACTTTATGCATTTCAAACAAAATACTATTGTTGCAGATCTTATTAGTTAAAGTTTACTTAAAAGAAATGTTTATTAGAATAAATGTATGGATGTGAGAGTTGGATTATAAAGAAAGCTGAGCACCAAAGAATTGATGCTTTTGAACTGTGGTGTTGGAGAAGACTCTTGAGAGTCCCTTGGACTGCAAGGAGATCCAACCAGTCCATCCTAAAGGAGATCAGTCCTAGGTGTTCATTGGAAGGACTGATGTTGAAGCTGAAACTCCAATACTTTGGCCACCTCATGCGAAGAGCTGACTCATTTGAAAAGACCCTGATGCTGGGAAAGATTTAGGGCAGGAGGAGAAGGGGACAATAGAGGATGAGATGGTTGGATGGCATCACCGACTTGATGGACATGGGTTTGGGTGGACTCCGGAAGTTGGTGATGGACAGGGAGGCCTGGCGTGCTGTGGTTCATGGGGTCGCAAAGAGTAGGACACAACTGAGCGACTGAACTGAACTGAAATATATCCAATAACTTATTCTGGAAGAGAAAACCAGAGTGAGTTAATAGTACATAGCAGAGTGCCTGGGAACACACCTTACTGACATGTACATACTGAATAATTTATTGATGCATACATGTATTAAACTTGACTATCAATTTAGAGATAAAATATATAATGCAATAAAATATTAAAATAGATTGAACACTGAAATGGAAAAAATTTTCTCGAATTGGAAAATAATTTAATCAAATCTATACATGAAAAATCATACCTGTATGCATTGAGTAAAAATTTTCTCAGTGATTATTTTGATTTATATAGCATTTTATAAAATTGAACAAAATTAGGAAATTGGCAGTACAGTAAATATGCCAAGAAATTAAAGTAAGAGAAGTATAAAAAGGAAAAAAATCTGACCCTCTACAATGGATTGAAAGATACCTATCAGTGTGTGATCAGGGCATGATTTCTTGGAGTAAGCCATCTCTTGACTACTAGAAACCTACTGATTCACCATTGAATCATCAGAGATCTTTCCAGAGAGAAGAGAGCAAAATATTAACAACAATGAAGATATTATATATATATATATATACAAAACATGACATCATACTTAGATAATCTTAGGCTTTGAGATTCTTTATATCCCTGATTATCTTGTTATCTGTATCTTACAATCTTATTCAAGTTGCATGACTTGCTTTCACTAAAAAAATCTGACAAGAAATTTTAACACTGGCACTCATCAGAGACATCTTAGTAAAACACTCCTACAGATTCCATTTTCAAATCATGCTCCCAAAAGATAAACAATGCATATCCAACAATTGACATAAATATCCACTCAAAAACTGAATAAAACAGCCTTCTTACTGTTTGTGGGGAACAAAGCTTTTAGAATGGACACTGTGAGGTTCAATGTGTTTGGTCAGCAATAAGAGCAAATATAACTCAGACAGTTTGTTAAGGCAAGTATAATAGATAAGGTGGCACCATGCCTCTTGGTTCCTCAGAATGCATCCCTTCTCTGTGACTCTGAATTTTCTGAGACATGCTCTATTTTTTTTTTTAATAATATGACATGGATCTGTGGATATTGGCTACTTACCAAATTTATACTTGTCAGGATAGCTGAAATGTCAGCATCTGTGTAGCGGTAAAAAGTGAGCACCCAACAAGAGATAAAAGTTGTTAATTCCATGATCTCATCTACTCGCTGGGAAGTGATTATCATTTTACCTATAAAACGAGTGGTTGTGACTGCAAGGGTACATGAAAGTATCTTAGGAAAATAGCTGTAGAGTGAGCAAATTACAGAGTTATTAATGTTGATTAATTGAGTCATCCATTGGGCACTGTTGAAATCACTAGAAGAGAAAAAGGATTTGTGAATCCTGAGGAAAGGTTAAGTTTCAATGGGTGGTAAATGAAGGACACTGAGTTCTAAATTTGAGAGAATTGAGTCCATGATTATGCTGGAAACATGGCTACCATGAAGTTCTTTTTTTTTTTTTTTTTTTTTTTACCATGAAGTTCTTATTTCCACAAAGTGTGAATCCTTTCCATTTATGACATCTCTGAGGAAAACTAACTTGAAGAAAAATAGACCAGAAAGGGGTAGAAGAGTAGAAGGAAAGCCACATCATGTTATATTCCATTGGTAATCACTTATTAAATAGCTCATCTGCCTCAGAGGCTCATCTAGATAATAAGTTATATACATCAGCAACCAAAGAAAGGTGTTTTCATGCAGCCTTACTTTGCTAAGGACAGGATGTTTGAATTCAAGGAACAGAGTTTTAACAGTGCCTGCAACAAACCCAATACCTCGTCTGTGTTTAGGGAAACTTGGCTGTGGCCACTGCTGTAATTCTCTTTTAAATGACCTACTTTTTATTTTTCTTATGTAGACTGTATTTTAAAAAGAATATTTGTATTTCTTTGTTTGCTAATTGGGAAAACCAATTTGACTTGCAACAAGCAGAAGTTTAACATGAAAAATGAAATCAAAATAATGAACTCCCAGGGACCTTATGGGGTATGTTCAACACTGCTCCCTCTGTTAAAAAGGGACATTAGTTTCAAGTCCATGTTTGGATGCCCCCCCCCAAAAAAAGTGGGGGATATTAGTAACAGTGGGGAAATGTAGATCTACCACTATACTGTATTAAAACTTTCTTCAGACAGCAGCAAGGGAAAAAGCAGGGAAAAAGGATCAGCAGCTTTCTCAGCATCCAGCCATGCCACTTAATGTCGTATCTGTGCACGCTCTAAAATTATCTCCTCAGGCAGCACAAGAGTGTGGTCCAGGCCTTAAACAATAAGCAACAATGGTGTAGCATTCCAGAGCCCATTTTAACTGGGATTGTATGGTTTAGGAAGATGCCCTTGGTGAACTGATAGCAAATGGCTTCCAAGAAGTACTGTCTGAATCACCCTATTCTCTGACACATCTATCATCCACGGCCCTGCAAACTTGGAACATGAGCAGACTGGGCCAGTCAGCTCCTCTTCTGTGGAATCTGGAACAAGGACCTCAGACATGCCAGAGCCTGCCAGGCACTCCAGTGAGGATTCGTGTTAAGGAGTGTGTTTTTTTACCAAAAGATCCTTGGTGCAGACACAGAGAGGTTGAAAGAGAGGATGCAGGTTCAGAACACATGCAGAGTGCAGGGAAGAAGGCTGGTGTGTGCCAATGGTCTTCTCAACCTGCCCCAACAGGCAGTGGGTCCACGAATGGAGCAGAGGCAAGCTGCTACCCAGTGAGACCAGGAGCACAAAGATCTCCATTATCACTTTCTGGTACCAGGTCCTCTGGGCTGTCTCTGCTCTTCCAAGCTGAAGGTTACAAACACCTGAGAAAGTTAAACCTCCTACCTAGTTGTTAGATGGTGTCAGAGGCTATCTGTCACTCAGCCGCTGAGAGTGGAGAGACCCAGCTCAGAATCACTGATTCTCGAAGGTTGAGCTCTCTGCTGTGCTCAAATGGAAGATGTGGCCTTGGGATATAATCAGTTGCAGCTGAGAGAAAAGCCTCCAGTGGAGGAAGCTACTGGCGGTAACAGACAAGGATATTCCAGTGAGAACTACAAGGGCAGATGGTACATGAGTAAATGGCTGTGTTGATGATTCCAACAAAGCTAAAGGCAGCTGGGACTCCTTGGAATTCTCTGTGTGTCTGCCTCAGGCTGAAGGCTTCGTGTACCAAGGTAAATAGATTAAACATCTCAAGTTTTGGAGCTAGACTGAGGGGTATGAATCCCTCTTGACTCAGGCACTTCTCCATTGTGTGATCTTGGGGAACCCACTTCATCATTTTGACCCTGGGTTTTGCCAGTAGTAAAACAAAAGTTCCTACTTTCTCAGTTGTGAGAATTAAAGAGAATATGTTTATAAAGCAAACCCTGGAATCTTGGCACTCAGTGTGACACTCAAGTACTCAGTGTTTTGTTACTTTTATTGATTCTCACAGGGACCAAGGTAAGCACCTTCATCACCTCCAGGTCATTCAGCAAATAGGTTCAGGAAGCTCTAGTGAGTTGCCTAGAGATTCCCAGGAGGTGAACCCATACTGAGATACCAGCCCTCTGCAGCCTCTGCCTCCTTCAGGTGAGTGTGTCAGTGGCTTATCAGAAGCCCCATTTCTTTCTCAAATGCACTCAGCACCAGTGGGGCTCAGGGACTTTAGGGGAAATGAGGGGTGCCTGGCAAGGCTGGTGGGGAGGCCCAGTGAGGTTGTGGGTACAGTACGGGGCAGCAGATGGGTGCTCCAGCTCAACCTCCCACAGTTCATGGGTAGAGCCACATCTTATACCTGTTTTACAAGGGGAAACTGAGGCCCAGAGGTGGGGAATCATTTGCCTGTGAGTCATAATGATGTTTTGTGATCAGGATTCAAACCCAGGCTGCTTGAGCCAGCGCTTGGGGAGTCTGATTACTGCCCTATTTCCAGCCCAGCTGGGCTCTGAGATTCTTCATTCTGATGCCATCTTGTCCCCCTTCCTCTAGAGTTCTGCTCCAACCCAAATCCCATGATGATAGATCAGGAAACCAGGCAAACACTATTAAGCAAGGGTTTCTGGTTTTATTAAATGCTTGGACTTTAGAAAGTGATGGAGAGTACATTAGTAACACAGATTAAAAGTGAATGATATATGTGTCCATTACAGTGCACATAGCATAAAAAAAAACTGAAAAAATTAGAACACATTATTCTGTTATTAAAATACTCCATAAATTAAAAAGTCACAAAATGAGTGAAATTCCAGTATGACTTGGCTGTTTCACTGCTCTTTTGTAAAAGGAAGAAAATAGCCAAAACTCAGAGACTAGGTGACAAATATGAACATTTCACTAAAGATATAGAGATAGCAAATACATATCTGAAAAATGATCACGAATCCTTAGGGAAATGCAAATAAAACAGTGAGATAGTATTACAAACTTATCAAAAGGGTTAAAATTAAGAATTACTGATCAGAAGGAAAATAAAAATTAAAAAAATAAAGATAAGCATATTCCTAATAAAAACACTAATATCCTGGAAGGTTATCCTCTACCCCATTTGTGTAGAAAGATATATATATATATACACACACAATAGATTAAAGTGACAGCTTCCTTAAAGAAAAAAAGATTGACCAAACGAAGTATTCACTAGGATACAGGAGGAAATGGACCTCTCAAACACTGCTGATAAGAATGAAAAAAACCAACCAAACAAACAAAAAAAAACCCCACAAAAATTCCCAGGCAGTCCAGTGGTTAGGACTCCAGGTGTTCACTGCTTAGGGCCCAGGTTCAATCCCTGATTGGGATATTAAAATCCCACAAGCCATACAGTGAGACCAAAAAAAGAAGAAAAGGTATAATTAGTTCAGATCATAATTTGATAATTTGTTTAAGTTAACACACATCTATCTTATGATTCACACTTTGCACTCTGAGTTATTGAAATAAAGATAAATGAAACATATATCCACATAAAGAATTATACACAAATATTTTACCAGCTTTCTTTTTCAATAGTCAAAAATTAGAAAAACTCCAAATGTTCATAAACAAATGAATGGATAATAGTGGTATATTCAAAAGCAAGAATATTTCTTAGAAAAAAAAAGTATGAGCTGCTCATACATTATTGATGACTCTTCAAGGATTTATGCAACTTAAATAAAAGCAGAAGAGTAAATACTTTGATTCCTATCATATGAATTCTAGAAAATGCAAAGAGATCTATTATAATGGAAAATAAATCAATGCTTACATGGAGGGCTGTGAAGGGCAAAGAAAGAGTATAAAAGGTCATGAGATAAATATACAGTAACATACAGTCATTACCATGACTATGATGATGGTTTTACTTCCATACATATGTCAGAACTCATCAAATAGCTTTTGAAATGGTTCACGATTGAAAAAAAACCACCACCAACAAAAACCAAACTTCTATGTCCAACTTTCTGCAAAGGAGGTTTGGCAATTCTATATTCATTCCACTTTCTCAGGCCCTTTGTGGATCAGTTTTACCTCAAAGACAACAAATAGAATGAGCAATGAATGACCTTCCACCTGAGTCAACAGGAATGTGACCTGGGTCACAGATACATTTGTGGATGAGAATTCTCCTTTCTTCTATCTTTACTCTTTTTTACCTGCCTTGCTCTTGGTAGGACCTGGGGAAGAAATTCCCCTCAGCACTGCTGGCATTCCCTGTGAACAAGGGAAAATATTTATGCTGCTCCCAGAAGCAGTTGTCACAGCTGACCCCTCCTCAGGGTGATCTAAGTCTCCTGATGCTCATCATAGCATCCAGGCCTGAAATGAGGAAAAGAAAGCCCTGCAGTCTTTCACAGGGGGCCATGGGCAGAAATGCAAATTTGGCAAAAACTAGTAAGCTAACTTCTGCCTCTGTGTTGGCTCCTCTGAAGCACAGAAAGTTTGATACCCCCATGAAAGTTGCACACCTCTTCATGGTTGTAGAGCCCAATTCTGCTTATAAAACACATGGCATGGTAAATGGAACGTCCAAGATTAAGGAGGATTTAAATAGTAACATCTTTGTTACTGTACAAACCAAAGCAATGGTCAGGCAGATCTGCCAGCAATGGCTGGCAATTCTTAATTGGTGACTTGGAAGCTAGAAAAATTAATCACTAGTATCTTCAGACCAACATGTCCCTGAAAATGGTGGTCCTTCTCTGCAAGCTGCCAGATGAACTTTTGATGTTCTCTGGGCCGATACTGCATCAGGCCCAGGCACAAGCTGCTCAGAAAGGGAATGAAGACATCCCAAGGGTTTAGGTTAATCCTAATTTCCTCCAACAAATGAGAGAACAGAGTACACTTCCCTGAGCATGCTGGGGTAGTGACTGATGCATACTGTGGAGACCTGCCAGATTAGAGGTGAAATGAATATGGCAACGGAAACTGGAAGTGATGTAAATCTATCAAGAGCAGATTAGCGTGCAACACAGTTACACGTGCTTCCCACATGACTGAAATTATGATGAAGAATCTCTTTACTCTTGGTGTTTGGATTTATGAGGCAATTAGTGTCTCACAGTTTGGTCCAGTGTCATTACACTGAACAAGGAAACTATACATTTCTTATACATCTAAGGCCTTTTTCCAGTGTGAATTCTCTGATGCTGAGAGAGGTTAGATTTTCGGCTAAAAGACTTCCCACATTTGAGGCAGTCATACGGCTTTTCTCCTGTGTGAACTCTCTGATGATAATGAAGGGTGGAACGAGAGGTGAAAGACTTCCCACATTCACTGCATTCATAAGGCCTTTCTCCTGTGTGAACTCTCCGGTGAATAATGAGGTGAATTCTTTGGGTAAAGGATTTCCCACAATCACTACATTCATGAGGCCTTTCTCCTGTGTGAACTCTCCGATGTCGAACGAGTATTGAGCTATTGGTAAAAGATTTCCCACAGTCACTGCACTTATAAGGCCGTTCTCCAGTGTGAACTCTCTGATGGTAGCCAAGGGCAGAGACAGAAGTAAATGACTTCTCACATTCATTGCACTCATAAGGTCTTTCTCCAGTGTGAACTCTCCGGTGTTTAGAGAGGTATGAATTCTGGCTAAAGGATCTCCCACAATCCGTACATTCATAAGGCTTTTCTCCAGTGTGAACCCTCTGGTGTTGATTCAACTGGGAACTATCTCTAAAAGATTTCCCACATTCACTGCAGTCAAAAGGCCTTTCTCCTGTGTGAACTCTCTGATGACAACGGAGGGCAGAGTTAGAGGTAAAAGACTTCTCACATTCGCTGCACTCATAAGGCCGTTCTCCAATGTGAATTTTCTGATGATAACGAAGGGCAGAGCCAGAGGTAAAAGATTTTCCACATTCACTGCACTCGTAAGGCCTTTCTCCTGTGTGAACTCTCTGGTGTATGTTGAGATGATTTCTTTGGGTAAAGGATTTTCCACACTCATTGCACTCATAAGGCCTTTCCCCTGTGTGAACTCTACGGTGTCGGATGAGTATTGGTCCATTGGTAAAGGATTTCCCACAGTCACTGCACTCATAAGGTTTTTCTCCTGTGTGAACTCTCTGATGATAACAGAGGGCAGAACCAGAGGTAAAAGATTTCCCACATTCATTACATTCAAAAGGCCTTTCTCCAGTGTGAACTCTCTGGTGTTGAGATAGGTAAGATTTATGGCTAAAGGATTTCCCACATTCACTGCACTCATAAGGCCTTTCTCCTGTGTGAATTCTTCGGTGTATAATGAGGTGATTTATTTGGGTAAAAGACTTTCCACAATCAGTACACTCATATGGCCTTTCTCCTGTGTGAATTCTCTGATGATAACGCAGGCCAGAGCTAGAGGTAAAAGACTTCCCACATTCCCCGCATTTATGAGTCTTTTCTCCAGTGTGAACTCTCTGATGATAATGGAGGGCAGAGCTAGAAGTAAAAGATTTCCCACAGTCATTGCACTCATAAGGCCTTTCTCCTGTATGAACCCTCCAGTGTTCAATTACATCAGATTTTCGTTTAAAGGACTTCCTACACTCAGTGCATTCATAACTGATTTCTCCAGTGTGAACTGTCCGTTGTTGAATAAAGATGGAGCTATGGCCAGAAGACTGTGCACAATGATAGCACACATGGCAATTTTCTCCAGTGTTACTCCTCTGAGGATAAATGAGGACAAATTCTTGGCTAAAGGATTTCCCACATTTGCTGCACTTGTACTGCCTTGCCCCAGTATGAATTCTTCGATGTTGAATGAGGGCTGAGCTTCCTCTAAAAGACTTTCCACAGTCACCACACTCATAAAGCCTGTCACCAGTGTGAGCTTTCTGGTGCACAATAAACGAGGATTTATACTTGAATTTTTTCCCACATTTACTGCACACAAAACGCTGTCTTTCAGGGTAGGCACTCTGGTCCTGAACAAGTGTGTGTTTGGGGCTGAAGGCTTTCTTGCATTCTCCCTTGGTACAATGACTTTTTTTGCTTTGTAAAGTTTCCATGCAGTGGGTGACCGTATTTGGCTTCTCCCCAGTGTGACCGGCCTGTTGCTTCAGATGTTCTGAGGTGGTTTGGCAGTCATCCCCAACTTCCTTGCTGGTTAAAGGCTCCCTTGACACATGGAAATTGGAGCTCTTCACAAATGATGGCCTGTCCACACTGATTATGGGTGGTTTTTCTTGCTTGTGCTGCTCCTGGTGCTGCTGAGGGTCTGTACTGAAAGAAAATCCTTTGGCACATGCCCTACACTTCAGTAATTTCTTGCTGTGTTGTGTTCCCTGCTGCTCAGCCAAATGGAAAATGCCTCTCAAGACTGGACCACACACTTCACAGGGGTGAATCTTCTGAGAAGATGAAGGTTCCTTGGAAGTCCTTGCCTGTGACACTGCCACAGAAACACTCTGTTCAAAGGAAGTCTCAACTTTCTCCTCTCCACTCCAGAAGCCTGAATGGAAAGAAATGCTGATGAGGTACACATTCACTTTATTGGAAGGGGCAACTCTCTGCACAAACATGCAAATGAAACAAAAAAAGATCTTGCATGTGGCAATGAAGATCCCATGAGCCACAATTAAGACCCAGCGTATGGGGCTTCCATTGTGGCTCACTGGTAAAGAATCCACCTGCCAATACAGGAGACACAAGTTTGATCCCTGGTCTGGGAAGATCCCACATGCTGTAGAGGAACTAAGCCCATATGTGCCACAGCTACTAAGCCTGTGGTCTAGAGTCCAGGAGCTGCAACTGGTGAACCCATGTGCCACAACCACTGAAGCCCATGCACCTAGAACTCATACTCTACAATGAGAAGCCTTTGCACTGCAATGAGAGCAGCCCCCACTCACCAGAACTACAGAAAAAGCCCACACAGCAACAAAGATCCACCACACCAAAAATTAACAGAAAAACAAATTTTTTCAAAAGCAGTGGTTAAAAAACACAAGTAGGGTAATTATACTATGTCAGATGAGATACTCTTTAAGTAAATAATTGTCACAAGAGACAAAGGAGGTCATTACATAATGATAAAGCAATCAATTCATCAAGAGGATAAAAATTACAAATACATATGTACCCAATATTGGAGCACCTAAATATATAAAGCAAATTTTAACAAATCTGAAGGTAGAAATAGATAGCTGCAATAATATTAAGGGTTCAATATCCCACTCTGGATAAGAAAGCTGCTGGACTTGAACTGCACCTAAGACCAAATGGACCTAATAGACATGTACAAAAGATGCTATCCAATTATAGCAGAATACACATTCTTCCCAAGTGCATGTATCATTCTCTAGGAGACGTTACATGTTGGGTCACAAAACAAATACTAAAAAATTTACAAAGATGAAAATAGTATCAAGTATCTTTTCAAACTACAATGGTATGAAACTGGAAATCATTAACAGGAAGAAACCTGGAAAATTCACAAATATTGGAATTTAAATGACACACTCCTGAATGACCTACAGGTTAAATAAGAAGTTTAAAAAAAAATATTTAGACAAATGAAAATGAAAACAACACACCAAAATTTGTAGGATGCAGCAAAAGCAACTGTAAGAGGATAGTTTAGAGCAATACATGCCTACATTAAGAATAAAAGAACGATCTCAAATAAACAGTGTATGCTTATACCTCAAGACATGAAAAAAAGAACTAAGATTAAAATTATCAGAAATAAGCAAATAATAAAGATCAGAGCCGAAAAGTGAAACAGAGACTAGGAAAATGATAGAAAACATCAATGAAACTAAGAGGGCCTTTTTTTGGCCACAGCATGTGGCTTAAAGAATCTTAGTTCCCTGACCAAGGATCAAACCTGGGCCTCCTGGAGTGAAAGTATGGAGTCCTAACCACTGGACTACCAGGGAATTCCCAAGAGTCAGTTTCTTAGAAGATACGAGGTCTTTGGTTAGATTGACAGGCCTTTAGTTAGATGATGAAAAGAAGAGTGACGAAACAAACTCAGAAATAAAAGAAGAGACATCACAACTGATACTGCAGGAATACAATCTATCAGAAGAAATTACAATGAACAATTTGTTCCAACTTTGAACAAATTAGATAACTTCAAGAAATGAATGACATACCTATAAACATAAAACCAACCAAAACTAAATCATGAAGAATTAGAAAATCTGAACAGATCTATAAGGAGGTAAGGAGATGGTAAGGAGACATAATCACTAATAAAAAAATCCCCAACAAAGAAAAGCCCAGGACTAGACAGAATCACTGGGAAATGAACTTAATATTTATAGACTTAACATTAATCCTTCTCAAAGTCTTCCAAGAACTTGAAGCAGGAACACTTCCAAGTTCATTTTATGAGAACAGCATTACTCTGATATCAAAGCTATTTAAGCATAACACAAGAGAAGAAAATTATAGGACAATACCCCTGATAAACATAGATACAAAACTCTTCAACAAAACACTTACAAATCAAATCTAACAGCACATTAAAAGAATCATACATCACAATCAAGGAGGATTTATCCCGGGGATGCTAACAAGGTTAAACATCATGTGCAACATCAAAAAATGTGACAAACACATTATCACAATGGAAGATAAAACCCATAATCATATCTATAAATGCTGAAAAAGCATTTGATAAAATTCAATATCTTTTCAAGGTTAAAAACTCTCAATAAGTTAGACATAGAAGGAATGCACCTCAACACATCTGATATGGCTACAGCTAACATCACATTCTGGGCTTCCCAGGTGGCCCAGTGGTAAAGAATCTACCTGCCAAGCAGGAGACAGTTTTGATCCCTAAGTCAGGAAGATCCCCTGGAGAAGGAAATGGCAACCAACTCCAGTATTCTTGCCTGGGAAATCTCATGGACAGAGGAGCCTGGCGGGCTACAGTCCATGGGGTCACAAAAGAGTCGGACACAAATCAATGACTAAACAACAACAACAACATTATATTCAACATTCAAAAGCTAAAAAGGTTTTCCTCTAACATCAGGAACAAGACGAGGATGCCCATCACTTCTGCTTTTATTCAACACAGTACAGGAAGCCCTAGCCAGAGTAAGTAGGGAAGAAAAAGAAAGAAAAGGCATTCAAACCAGAATTGCTGTCATTATTCAGTTGCTAAGTCACGTCCGACTCTGTGCCACCCCTGGGACTTCAACACACCAGGCTTCACCATCCTTCACTATCTCCCCAAATTTGCTCAATCATGTTCAAAAAGTTGGTGATGACATCCAACCAGCTCATCCTCTGTTGCCCTGTTCTCCTCTTGCCCTCAGTCTTCCCCAGCAGCGGGGTCTTTTCCAATGAGTTGGTTCTTTGCACCAGGTAGCCTAAGTACCAGAGCTTCAGCTTCAGCATCAGTCTTCCACTGAACATTCAGGGTTGATTTCCTTTAGGACTGACTAGTTTGATTTCCCTTCAGTCCAACTGACTCTCAAGAGTCTTCTCCAGCACCACAATTTGCAAGCATCAATTCTTCAGTGCTCAGCCTTCTTTATGGTCCAACTCTTACATCTATACATGACTACTGGAAAAACCATAGCTTAGACTATATGGACCTTTGTCAGCAAAGTGATGTCTCTACTTTTTAAAATGCTGTCTAGCTTTGTCATAAAGCTCTTCTTCCAAGAAGCAAGTGTCTTTTAATTTCATGGCTGCAGTCACCATTTGCAGTGATTTTGGAGCCCAAGAAAATAAAGTCTGTCACTGTTTTCATTGTTTTCCTGTCTATTTGCCATGAAGTGATGGGACCAGATGCCATGATCTTAGTTTTCTGATTGTTCAGTTTTAAGCCAGCTTTTTCATTGTCCTCTTTCACCTTCATCAAGAGGTTCCTCTTCACTTTCTGCCCTTAGGGTGGTATTATCTGCATATCTGATGTTGCTGATATTTCTGCTGGTAATCCTGAGTCCAGTTAGTGATTCATCCAGCCTGGAATTTTGCATTAGGTACTCTGCATGTATGTTAAATAAATAGAGTGACAGTATACAGCCTCGTCATACTCCTTTCCCAATTTTGAACCAGTCTATTGTTGCATGTCTGGCTCTAACTGTTGCTTTTTGACCTGCATACAAGTTTCTCAGGAGACAGGTAAGGTGGTCTGGTACTGCCATCTCTTTAAGAATTTTCCAGACTTTGTTGTGATTCATATAGTCAAAGGCTTTGGCATAGTCAATGAATCAGAAGTAGATGTTTTTCTGGAATTCCCTTGCTTTCTCTATGATCCAATGAATGTTGGCAAGCTGACCTCTGGTTCCTCTGCCTTTTGTAAATCCAACTTGTACATCTATAAGTTCTCAGTTCACATACTGTTGAAGACTAGCTTGAAGGATTTTGACCATTACCTTGTTAGCGTGTGAAATAAGCACAGTTGTACAATAGTTTGAACATTCTCTAGCATTGTCCTTCTTTAGGATAGAAATGAAAACTGACCATTGCCAGTCCTGGGGCCATTGCTGAGCTTTCCAGATTTGCTGGCATATTAAGTCCAGCACTTTAACAGCAAGAATAGAAGAAGCAAAACTGTTTGTAGGTAGCACAGTCTTATATGTAGAAACCCCAAAATTCTACCCTACTAAATGAATTCAGTAAAGTTGCAGGACAAAAAAACCCCAATATACAAATTTGTTTCAGTTGATTTTATATACACTAGTAAAAACTGTCTGAAAAGAAAATTAAGAAAATAACCTTATTTTAAATAGAATAAAAAACAAAATAACCTTATTTTAAATAGAATAAAAAACAAAATAGGAATAAATTTAACCTAGGAGTTGAGAAATTTTTTTTTTATTATTAAATTGTTTATTCTCCTGCAAGGCTGTTGCTTCACTGTATAAAAATAGCACCAGCAAACACAGTATACTGCAAAATTAAGACAGTAATATTCTTCACTGGACACTATACAACTAACAAACTTTTCTCCACTGGCAGTTATTTCTAGTGGGAAGATCATTTTGACCCAAATCCAAGGATAGCTGTAAGCAAGTTACAATGTCATATAAGGTATAAGATAACCATGTTATCCTTGAATTACATAATTTTTATAATTAGTTTTATCAGAGATAATTTCAGGAATTCTGAATATTATAACTGGAGCCTAGCCTAAAAATCACAGGATGCTGTGGAAAAGATACACAGTATTTATCTGAAGGCATTAGAAAGTTAAGGGGTATTTTCTTCAGGAAACATTGTTACAAGTAGTTTCTTTTGCTAAAAGTTGCTTTTTAAATATCTATCCACCACTAATTTAAGACAACTATGCTAGATTAAGTTGTTTCAAAGTAGTTTATTTAGGGGTTCCATTTTCATTCCTCAATAGATTTTATGTATTTTTCATATGCTTCTTCACTCATTAGTTCATCTAGTTCTGAAGGGTTACTGAATGTCATCTTGATCAGCCAACCATCTTCATGACAAGACTTGTTGACAAGTCCTGGATTTTCTGCTAGAGCTGTATTAATTTCAGTTACTTCTCCTGATAGAAGGGAATAGAGTTCACTAGCAGCTTTCACACTTTCCAAAGCACCAAACTCCTCTTGTTTGTTCAACTTTGTCCCAACTTCAGGCAGACTACAGTAAACAACATCTCCCAAAGCTTCCTGTGCAAAATTGCTGATTCCCACTGTTCCAACACCGTTTTCTGTTGTTACCCATTCGTGTTTTTCTGTGAATTTCCGCACCGACAGCAGAGCAGGGCCGGTGCGCAGTGCCCGGACTGCACCCGCCCGCAGTCCCCATGGCCGCGGCGAGCAGGGCGCGCTGGGTGCCGAGATGGCGCGCAGGCTGCCGACCGCGGCCCACACGCTCCGCACCGCTTGCAGCGCCATGTTCGCACGGGTGCAGAGGGTCTCGGCGCGGCACCTAGAGCACCCAGGAGTTGAGAAATTTATATTCTGAAAATTATACAACAATGATGAAAGAAAGTAGAGAAGACATAAATAAATGAAAAGATATCCAGTGTTCTAGGATTTCAAGAATTAATATTGTTAATTTTACCAAGAGCAATTTACAGATAGAAAACAATCCATATCAAAATTCCAAAGACATTTCCCACAGAAATAAACAATCCTCAAGTTCATAGGGAACCATAAAAAATTCCAAATAGCAAAAGCAATCTTGACAAAGAAGGACAAAGCGAGCGGCATCATACTGCCTGATTTCAAAGTATTACAAAGCTACAGTAACCGACACATTATGGTACTGGCATTAAAAAAGACACATAGATCAATGGAATTGAATAGTGAGCCCCAACTCTAATGGCAGAAAGTGAAGAGGAACTAAAGAGCCTTTTGATGAGGGTCAAAGAAGAAAGTGAAAAGTTAGCTTAAAACTCAACATTCAAAAAACTAAGATCATAGCATTTGGTCTCATCACTTCGTGGTAAATCAAAGGGGAAAAAGTGGAAGTGGTGACAGATTTTATTTTCTTAGGCTCCAAAATCACTGCAGATTGTGACTGCAGCCATGAAATTAAAAGACACTTATTCCCTGAATGGAAAATTATAACAAACCTAGATAGCATATTAATTAAAAAGCAGAGATATCACTTTGCCAACAAAGGTCTGTATTGTCAAAGCTACATTTTTTCCAGTAGTCATGTACGGATGTGAGAGTTGGACCATAAAGAAGGCTGTGTGCCAAAGAATTGATGCTTTGGAACTGTGATGCTGCAGAAGACTTTTGAGAGTCAAATGGACTGTAAGGAGAGGAAACTGGTCAATCCTAAAGGAAATCAACCCTGAGTATTCATTGGGAGGACCAATGTCGAAGCTCCAATATTCTGGTCACCTGAGTCAAAGAGCTGACTCATTGGAAAACACTCTGATGTTGGGAAAGACTGAAGGCAGGAGGAGAAGGAGGCAGCAGAGGAGGAGATGGTTGGGTGGTATCACCAACTCAATGGACATGAGTTTGAGCAAACTCCTGGAGACAGTGGAGGACAGAGGAGCCTGGTGTGCTACAGTCCACTGGGTCGCAAAGTCAGACACAACTTAGTAACTGAACAACAACAATACAAGGTCAAGCCAGGCATAACATTCCCTAAGCCAAAGCCCAAGGGAGTCAAGCCCTAACCCTCTCCAATTCTGTGATGACTGAGAGACGTGAGAAGCTGCAAAAAAAAAAAAAAAAAAAATTTGATGCTAGCACAGATTAGTTCACGAGGTTCAAGGAAAGGGACTGTCTCCATAACACAGAAGCACAAGGTGAAGCAGCAAATGTTGATGTAGAAGCTACACCAAAGTTATCCAAAAGATCTAGCTAAGCTAATTAATAAACATTGCTACACTAAACAACAGATTTTTAACGTAGATGAAATAGTCTTATGTTGGAAAAAGATATCATCTAGGACTTTCACAGTGAGAGAGAAGTCAATGCCTGGCTTCAAAGGACAAGCTAAACTCTCTCGTTAGGGGCTAATGCAGCTAGTGACTAGATGTTGAAGCCAATGCTCCTTTATCACTCTGAAAATCTTGGGCCCTTAAGCATTATGCTAGATTTACTCTTCATATACTCTATAAACAGGACAACAAAGCCTGGATGACAGCACATATATTTATAACATGGTTTACTGAATAATTTAAGACTACTGTTGAGACCTACTGCTCTGAAAAAAAGATTGTTTTCAAAATATTACTGTTCACTGAAAATGTACCCAGTCGCTCAAGAGCTCTGATGGAGATGTATATTGTTTTCATGCCTAGTACAACATCCATTCTGTGGCCCATGGATCAAGTAGACTAGACTGCCAACCTTAAGAAATACATTTCATAAGGCTATAGACACCATAGATAGTAATTCCTCTAACTGTTGTTGTTGTTTAGTCTCTAAGTCACGTCTGGCTCTTTTGTGACCCCCGTGGACTGTAGCCTACCAGGCTCCTCTATCCATGGGATTCCCCAGGCAGGAATACTAGAGTGGGTTGCCATTTCCTTTTCCAGAGGATCTTTCTGACCCAGGGATCAAACCCATGTCTCCTGCATTGGCACTTGGATTCTTGGCACCAAGAATTGCCATCAAGATTGGCACCACTGAGCATTTGGGAAGGCCTGATTCCTCTAATATATCCAGGTCAAGTAAATTGAAAACCTTCTGGAAAGGATTCATCATTCTAGATGCCATTAAGAATATTTATGAATCATGGGAAAAGATCAAAATATCAACACTAACAGAATCTGGAGAAAAGTTGATTGAAGAACACTCTCATGTGTGACTTTGAGGGGTTCAAGACCTCAGTGAAGGAAGTAACTGTAGATGTGGTGGAAAATGCAAGAGAACTAGAATAAGAATGGAGCTAGAAGAGAACTGAATTGCTGCAATCTCAGAATAAAACTTTAACAGATGAGAAAAGAAAGCATCTTCTTGAGACAGAATATACTGGTGAAAATGCTGTTTAAAATGTTGGAATGATAACAAAGGATTCAGAATATTACATAAACTTAGTTGATAAAGCAGCAATAGGGTTTGAGAAGATTGACTCCAACCTTGAAACAATTTCTACTGTGTGTAAAATGCTATCAAACAGCATTCCATACTACAGAGAAATCATTCATGAAGGGAAGAGTCCATCCATGCAAGAAATTTCATTGTCTTATTTGAAAAAATTGCCATAGCCACCCCAACCTTCAGCAACCTGATTAATCAGCACCTTGATCAGCCAAAATTAAGGGAAGAGCAAAAAGATACAGCTCAGATGACAGTTAACATTTTTCAAGCAATGAAGACTTCTTTTTAACTAAAGTATATTTGTTGTCATTTTATATATAATGCTATTGCACACTTGGGCTACTGCACAGCATGAACATAACACTTACATTCACTGGGAAACAAAACTTTGTCACTTGCTTTAGGGTCATACTCACTTTTTATTGTGGTGGTCTGGAACCAAACCTGCAATGTCTGTGAGGTATGCCTTGCCTCTATCTGTATATGAATAAATGGACAGTCTGGTATTTATATGCAATGGAGTATCACTCAGTCATTAAAAAGGAAAGCATGCATTGATGAACCTGGAAGGCTTAACACAAAATAAAATAAGCCAGAAAAAAAAAAAATACTGTATGACTGAATGAATGAAAGTCGCTCAGTCATGTCTGATTCTTTGTGACCCCACGGACCACAGCCCACCAGACTCCTTTGTCCATGGAATTCTCCAGGCAAGAATATTGGAGTGGGTAGCCATTTTCTTTTCAAGGGGATCATTCCAACCCAGGAATCAAACCCAGGTCTCCTGCATTGCAGACAGATTCTTTACCATCTGAGCCACCAGGGAAGCCCAAATACTGTATGGTATCACTTATATATGAAATCTTGAAAAACAGAGTTGAAACCAGAGAAACAAAGAATGGGGGCTCAGGTCTACAGAAAATGGTGGTTGGTTATAAGGTGAATAAGCTCTGGGGATCTAATACAGCATGGAGACCATAGTTAATAATGCTGTATTGTACACTTCAAATGTGCTAAGAGAGTAGATCTTAAGTGTTCTCACACATATGAAAAAGGTAAATATATCAGGTAATGGATACGTTAATTTATTATAGTCCTCATTTCATAATATGTGTGTATATGTATAAAATCATAGCATTGTATACATTCTTTTTTAAAATTTTTTGGCTGTCTTCAAAGGTCACACCACCTGTCATGAATGAGAAAGATGAAATCATAAGCATTCTCTGAGAACCCACAATTCATCTCACATCTTCACATCTATTCCAGTCATCCTCCCCCAGAGTTCACCACCTCAAGGTTTGTGGGATCTCAGTTCCCCAACCAAGAATTGAACCCAGGCCACAGCAATGAAAGAACTAATCCTAATCACAGGACCATTAGGGAACTCTGTACACTTTAAATGTATACAGTATTATTAATTATAACTCAATAAGAGAAAAGGAAAAGAAGAGATCTAAACACTACAGACAGAACCATAAAGGATATCCTTGAAAAACAGCCCATGATCCAGGTTATGACCATGACAATGCCTTCAACTCTTGGCATACAGAGACATGAGGAAACGTGAGATAATTAAAGGGAACAAAACCAGGGACACAGAAGTGCCATGGATCTGGATACACCACCTGGTCAGGGAAAAGGGAAGAAAGATGCAATCCATTAGCCTCACTGCAAGATTGCTGACTTCAAATACATCCGTATTAGGGTTGAGTACAGAAATCCCTATGCTTATTCAATTATTAGTATTGAAACTATATCAGCATCTCATTTAATCCTTACAATGACCCTGTAAAGGAAAACAGTAATATTATTTTATTCTTTTTGGGAATAATAATAATAATTGGGGCTACAAGGCGAGACAACGGCAGTGCAAACAACCCTGCCCTATCTATCAAAACAACCAGCCAGAAAGCTGAGGAAACAAACAGTGCCCAAGGTGCATGTGTTTGAACAGGGCACCCCTTGAGGAAAGGAGGGTGAGGCAGGATATAGAGCCTAGCCCAGGTCAGTCTGGGGTGGGTGACAGTCTTACCCAATGAGGATATAAGTGCATAGTTCTCCAGCATCACATCATGGTATAGGCGTCTCTGAGCCGCATCAAGGAGCTTCCATTCCTTCCAACTAAAGGACAGGGCAACATCCTCAAAGGTCACACCACCCTGTCATGAATGAGATAGATGAAACCATAAACATTCTCTCTCTGAAAACCCACAATTCATCTCACACATCTATTCCAGTCATCCTCCCCCAGAGTTTGTCACCTCAGGCTATGGTGCCAACGATGCCTGATCTCTCTTCACTGTCCCGTTAATCACTGTTGAGCCTTCAGCCACAAAAGGCGGTGCCCAGGAGGAATAAACTCCACCTAAACTCTGGGCCTGGCTTACAGGGCCCCATCCCTCCCACCAGGTAATTCCCCTGAGAACTCCCACATTGTGCCTCCAAGACACAGCCAAACATGGTCTCATCGCTACCCTTAAGTCACCAGCACCAGGGCCTGTGGGCCCTCAATTCGTACTTCCTCTTGATGTGCACATCAGCTGACCAAACCTCCTTCACATCTTCAGACCCCACAGTTGCACTCCCAGAGCTCTCCCACCACCCTGCCCCACATCACAGGCATCTCTGTGGACTCACCTATGTACCTGGAACATGACATTCAGAGAGTGCTTAACAAAATCAAACATGATCTAGTATTATCCCAGATCTCTGAGGGATCCCATACCCAGGAGAAGTCCTGAATGCTGTTTTGAAGCACTGCCTACTTTCCTTCTGAACTTTCAGTATTAGCCACCCAGAACCAGTGAGGGGCTGGGACATCCTCTCCTGCTTTAGGTAGGTTCCATATGTGCCTTTTCAACCTTCAGAACCTGGGGGGAAAGGAAGGCAACCATGGCTGGGCTCAATGTGTATCACCTCGCCTGTATCCCCACCTGGCACTGGAACCTAGTGAAGTCAACCTGACTAACCTCTGCGCTTCAGTCCTCAGTGCTGCCTCTTATCAGATCCTGAGCCCTTAGACAAGACTCAACTTCCTGTGCCTTTCTGTGTCACCCCATTCCAGTATGTTCCTTCTCAGAGCAGGTTTTGAAAACTTTTAAAGCCCTGACAGTGTTCCTTGTCCATTCAGAACTCTCCATGGTTTCCAAGTCCCTCAGAATAAAGGAACAACCTCTCCCTCTGCCAGGCCAGGCCTGATTATCACCTCACACTCTTGTTTACTGCACATATAAGATGGACCCAGGTTTCCCCATCCTCCTGCCTCAGTACGACCTCCAAGCCTCTGAGCCTGGGGGTCCCTCCGCCTGTCACCCTCTTCCACGAGCCATCACATTGTCAGACACAGGACCCCACCCACGACCGCCCCACCGTTCTAGATCCCGCGGCTGTGGGCACTTGAGCAGGAGCATCGCGCTCGGAGCTTTAGTGTCTGATGGGGTGAGGGCGGTGCAGGCCCGGAGATCGAGCGTTTACCTGAGGCGGGTCCCTCAGCGCCGCCGCCACCGCCGCCGCCGCCATCTGACTGTGGCCGGAGCGGGTCCGGAAGCGGCCTGAGAACTCGGGCACTGCAGGGCCTCTACTGGGCCTAGCGCGGGTCACCCCGGGCGGCGTCGCCGAGTCTCAGATCTGCCTCTGTGCAGCGGGTACAGGCTCTCCTCTCGGACCCTCTTGGTGCGGCCACCTAGATCCCGACACAACGGTCTGCAGCCGGAAAGGACCCAACGGGCGCGAAAAAATCACTGCCACAACGAGGACGCCGGAAGTCCCTCCCCAAAGCAATAAGACGGCGCAGGAATCCCTCGCCCTGATTGGTCGTTGCCTTTTAATTGAAGCTTCTCTGCCTGCCCTCTTCTGGGTGTCTGCGCTCTACGGGCGCAGTGAACGGAGTTATTGTTCATCTGAAGCATTGGCTTTGCAACCCCCTGAGAGGGACCGTGGCATCCACTCCCAGGTGGCACAGTGGTAAACAATCGGCCAATCAGTGCAGGCTTCGCTCCCTGGGTCGGGAAGATCCCCTGGAGACGGAAATGGCAACCCACTCCAGTTATTCTTGCCTGGGAAATCCCATGTACAGAGGGGCCTGGAGCGGACTACAGTCCAAGGAGTCGCGAAAAGTTGGAGGCGACTGAGCACGCACGTAAGCTGAAAGGACTAAGGAGGAACGCTGGACGGTGGTTCTTATCCCTCAAAGGAGGGAGAGGCTTTGTTTGTTGGCGAAAAGACATTATTTCAGACTCCATGAAACTCAGCCAGCTCTTATGTGTGCGCTCATTCGCTTGAGTGTCCGACTCTTTGCGACCCCGTGGACTGTAACCCGCCAGGCTCCTCTGTCCATGGGATTCTCCAGGCAAGAATACTGGACTGGGTAGCCATGCCCTTCTCCAGGGGATCTTCTGATCCAGGGATTGAACCCTTGTTTCTTGCATTGGCAGGTGGATTCTTTACTACTAGCGCCACCACTTGGGAAGCACCAATATACAATATGATTTATCCTAGATAATCCAATCACTTAGTCCCTAGTTGGCTCCAGAGGCCAAATATGAGATTTTTAACTCAGAGGCTTAGTCCTGCCTTTTCACTTCAGAGGCAGAATCCCAACTTGTGCATGTTGCTACCAGGGTGCATCAAAGTTATGGACACGGGTTTCTCTGACACAGAAGGACAGAAGGACAGGGAAGCCTGGCATGCTGCAGCCCATGGAGTTGCAAAGAGTTGGACACGACTGAGCAACTGAACCAACCACCACCGGATGCATGAGTGGCGGATGGTTGGGTGCTGCTGGGTAGGTTGGAGAGCCTGTGGATCCCCATGAACTGCTCTGCCTCCCTCAGAAGCCTCCAGGGACAGATCTGCCAGGAACTCTGGGCAGGGCCTAGCCTTTGGTGATTTTAGAGGGAGAAGCTTTCCACAATGGGCAGACACATGCTAGGTGTCTCCTGCGGTCCCTGTACCATCCCAGCCTCCCTGACTGACATTTTGGGTCTGGCACTCTCTGCTGTGCTCCTCCATTACCACTGCACCTGTACTCCTCCTCATCTGAGACACAACCTTAGATCACAGGTGTCCCCGCAGACTTGACACATGGCCCTCTTAAGGTATAGAGCAAAGAGTGCATGCCCCAGGCGCCTGCCCTGTACATTCCTACCGCAGTTCTTATGAGACACTGCCCCAACCAGAAGTGAGTAGTGGCCCTGAAGTCCAAGTGTCTGAAAAAGCAGCCAAACATGGCGAGATCCACAGAAGGTAAAAGCAGTTGCAAATAGTCAACAGTTAGAGAAAGGGAGAGATAAAAAAGAGTTTTGGAGAGTTTGGTGTAAGAAGCCCTTGCAAAGTAACCAGTGAGTCAGACAGGGCAACTCAGAATAGCATGACCACTCAGATACCCTGATGCTAAAAATGTGAGGCCAGTGAGGATTTCCAGGGATGCCCCAGTGTGTTCAGGGACATGCCTCCCCTCTGGTCAGTAAGTTATGTCTTTGAGGCCTCCAAGCCTCCAGTCAGGTCACGGTGCCCCGAGCTGTTGCCTGACTGGCCTTGTAAAGTCTCCTCCTGCACATGTGTAGTTTTCTACCAAAAGCTTGGGGGAACTTGGGTAGAATTTTTCAGCTCCACAAGGACCTCCCTGGCCGTCCAGTGGCTTCACACTTCCAGGACAGTTAGGCCCTGCTCTATAGCACAAGGAACTCTGCTCAATGTCATGTGGCAGCCTGGATGGCAGGGGAGTTTGGGGGAGCATGGATACATGTATACCACATGGCTGCGTCCCTTCACTGTTCACATAAAACTATCACAACATTGTTAATCAGCCATACTCTACTACAAAACAGAAAGTTCAAAAAAATAAAAGACTCTATGCATCCATGCAGGGGGTGCGGGTTCCATCCCTGGTCAGGAAACTAAGATCCCACAGGCCACACGGCACAGCCAAACACAAACACAAACACACATACACACAAAGAAATTTTCAGCTCCTTCTCTGACCACATTCCAAATTAGTGGTGATTGGGAAACACTATAAAGTAAGACTACATTTATTGTATTATTGAATATCTGGATTTAAGTAATGGAGGTCATGTTTATAATGCAGACTGATCTTAAATATGTGTGGGATATGGTCATGACATTGTAGAAACTTTGAGTAAAAATGAGGAAATATCTTACCCGTATTAAAAACAATGATTCCATATGGCAAATGTTACTCATTTAAGAAAGTAAAATTCCTCATGTCTTTGCTGTTTCCGTGTCTTATTTGTAAATGAATCAGGAAACTGTCATAATGCATATTTAAAAAATAGCAAATAAGAAGTGAAACAGCACAGAAACAGATATACAGGTGGCAAAGACCTGCAAAGTGCTCAAAACCACATATCATTAAAAAATGCAATTAAAATCACACTGAGATAGCACTCTGTATGTGTACATGCTCAGTCACTGAGTCATTTCCAACTCTTTGTGACCACTGGACTGCAGCCCACCAATCTCCATTGTCCATGGGATTCTCTAGGCAAGAATACTGGCATGAGTTGCCATTTCCTCCTCCAGGGGATCCTCCCAACCCAGGGATCAAACTCGTGTCTCCCAAATTGCAGGTGGATTCTTTTCCACTGGGCCACTGGGGAAGCCTCGAGATAGCACTATTCAGTTTTAAAAAGGGCTGCTATAAATCATATCAAGCATTAGCAGGGATATAGAAGAAGCGGAACTCTCTAACACACTGCTAGTTAATATGCCAAAAAAAAGTACAATCATTTTAGATCTATCCTGTGACTCAGACATCCCAGTTTAAGTTATTGACACAAGAGCAAAGAAACACACATCCATGTAAACTAACACAACTGTTTGTAACAGGTTTACTTCCAATAGTCACAACCTAGAAATAACCTAAAGAACCATAAAGAGATGGATAAGTAAGTCAACAGTGGCATATCCAAAGATAAGAATATTACTCAGAAAAAAAAGAGATACTCATATCTCAAAGTAATTACAAAACAAAGAAAACCAGGAAAAAAAAGAACAGCTTATTCCCATCATATAAATATAAGAAAATGCAAAGGTTATCTATTATAAGGGAAAGTAAATAAATGGTTACCTGGAGAGGTGGGAAAGCAAGAAGAGATTATAAAAAGACATGAGGTAAACACACCATGACAGATCTGGTCATTATCAAGAGTAGGATGATGTTTTCAGAGGTCTGTACATAGGTCAAAATTTGTAAAACTGTATATTTTAGTTATAAGCTGCTGATTACATATAAATTGTATCTTTATAAAGCTTTAAAAATTGGCTCAAGAAAAAAAACCAAACAAAATCCATGTCCCACACTTACAGAAAATAGGCTGAGAAACCCTGTGCTGACTCCAGCATCTCTCTCCTTATGCCCTCTGGAAGGTCAGTCTTGTCTCAGTAGCAGCAAATACAGGGAGCAATGAACATTTCTATCCATCAGGAAGAGTGCTGCACAGGCCAAGAGCCACATCCTCAGAATACGAAACCTCTTCCCTTTTTTCCTCCCTGTGTAGTAAGGGCCTGGAGGTGAACATCACTGAGGCTACAGTGATCCTCAAAGCCTAATTTCCCTGACAACATCCTCAGCTACATAAGATAGGCGTGCCCACAAGTCCTGAGATTTGCATGATCTGTGATCCTGCAGAGTCACAGAAACATTGCTGGCTACACTGTTTTATTTTGGCCACACTTTGAGGTTTATGGGATTTTAGTTCCCCAACCAGGGACTGAACCAGGGCCCTTGGCACTGAAAGCGTGTAAGTCCTAACCATTGGACCACCAGGGAATTCCCTCTAGCTACATTTTTAGAAGAGGTACATTTCATCTAATTGGCTGCAGTTTCCTACACTATATACTAGAGTTTCCATACTTATTATGGTTCCCCTTATAACCGTTCCGTATCTATCACAGTTCTCTTACAATCAGTGACAACCAGTGGATTGTGGCCAAGGAATATGGATCTTTGCAGACCTGGGGAAGACATTCCATCAACAGTGGTAGAAATACCTGTGATCTTTACTCCAAGAGAAAAAAATGATGTGGTTCTCAGAACCACTCCCCTTCCTTAGGAGTCATCTGAGTCCTAAGGAGTCTTCCTTAGGACTCATAAGAAATATAACATACAAGCTTCAAATGAAGAGAAAGTCCTGCAGTCTTTCCTAGGAGGCTCTGGGCAGTAACACAAATTTGGTCAAAATCACCAAGTTATTTTCTGCCATGATGCTGCCCCTCCTCAGTTACAGCATGTAAGACCTATAAAAATTTCTCCCCTCCTTCCTGCCTGTAGATTAGAAATCTGTACTAGTTTCTAAACTACCCTACACAGGAACAGAACTGTCAAGATTAATGAAGACTTCAAGGGTAAGGCCTTTGTTACTATTCAAAGCAATGTGTAGCTGAGCTCTGGAGTCCATGACTTGCAAGCTGGACACACTCATCACAAGTATCACATGACACCAACATGTCCCTTAAAACTGTCATCTTTGTTGGAGTGCCACCAGCAAACTCAAATGATGTTCTATGGATCAATATTGGGTTAGGTCTATGCCCAACATCATCAAAGAGGAGAGAAAGACCCCCTAGGGCTCAGGTAACTCCTGATTTGGCCAATACATGGGAGGACAGAGTTAAATTTCCCTGAGCACACTATGTGGACCTGCTAGGTGGTAGGTGTGAAATGGCCTTGACCACAGAGATGGCAGTGACATAAATCTGGGAAGAACCCTGGATAGGTTGGAGAGTGCAACATAGTCACACGTGCTTCACACATAACCAGGGATTCTCCCACTATGCATGCGCAGATGGATAAAAGTCAATTCAGACAGCTGGCTCCTCAGAAAGTTTCCTCCAGTACCCTTAAACTGAATGCTGAAACCACATTTCTTGCATATCTATGCCTTTGTGTGAACTCTGATGTTGAAAGGGGTTAGATTTTTCCTATAAAAGATTTCCCACATTCAGTGCACTCTTAAGGCCTTTCTCCAACATGACCTTTCTGATGACAACGCAGTTTGGATGTGGTAATAAAAGATTTCCCGCATTCACTGCACACATAAGGCCTTTCTCCAGTGTGAACTCTCTGATGATAATGGAGAGTGGAACTACAAGTAAAAGATTTACCACATTCACTGCACTCATAAGGCCTTTCTCCTGTGTGAATTCTCTGGTGTATTATGAGGTTATTTCTTTGGATAAAGGATTTCCCACATTCACTACACTCATAAGGTCTTTCTCCAGAATGAACTCTTTGATGATAATGGAGGTCAGACCTAGAAATAAAAGACTTCCCACATTCACTGCACTCATAAGGTCTTTCTCCAGTGTGAGCTCTCTGATGATAACGAAGGCTAGAGCTGAAGGTAAAAGATTTCCCACATTCATTGCACACGTAAGGTCTTTCTCCTGTGTGAATTCTCTGGTGTAAGATGAGGTTATTTCTTCGATTAAAGGACTTCCCACATTCACTGCACTCAAAAGGCCTTTCTCCAGTGTGAACTCTCCAGTGTTGAATGAGTGTCCACCTACTGTTAAAAGACTTCCCACATTCAGTGCACTTAAAAGGCTTTTCACCAGTGTGAGCTTTCTGGTGTTGATTCAATTGGGATCCATATTTAAACAATTTCCCACACTCAGTACACTCATAAGGCCTTTCTCCTGTGTGAACTCTCTGATGTTGAATGAGAACCCACCTATTGTTAAAAGATTTCCCACATTCACTACATTCATAAGGCCTTTCTCCAGTGTGAACTCTTTGATGATAATGGAGGTTAGAGCTAGTGGTAAAACTTTTCCCACATTGACTGCATGCATAAGGCCGTTCTCCTGTGTGAGATCTCTGATGATACCTGAGGGCAGGCCTAGAGACAAAAGATTTCTCACAGTCACTACACTCATAAGGCCTTTCTCCTGTGTGAGATCTCTGATGGTAAGTGAGGGCTGAGCTAGAGGTAAAAGATTTTGAACATTCACCACACACGTAACTATTTTCTCCATTGTGCCATGTGTGGGGAGAAATGAGGACAGATTTGTGGCTTAAGAATTTCCCACATTTGCTGCACTTGTACTGCATTGCTCCAGTATGAATGCTTTGATGTTGACACAGGGTTGAGCTTTGCCTAAAGGATTTTCCAGATTCACCACACACATGAATCCATTCTCCAGCATGGACTCTCTGGTGCACAACAAATGAGGATTTGTACCTGAATGCTTTCCCACATTCACTGCACACAAAACAAGGTCTTCCAGTGCGGACACCCTGGTCCTGAACAAGTATACATGGGGGACTAAGGGCTTTCTTGCATTCTTCCCATGTGTGATGACTTTTCCTGCCATG
Organism: Dama dama; assembly: GCF_033118175.1. Classification (NCBI taxonomy): domain Eukaryota; kingdom Metazoa; phylum Chordata; class Mammalia; order Artiodactyla; family Cervidae; genus Dama; species Dama dama. The sequence continues at coordinate 72,122,244 of NC_083684.1, read as the reverse complement.
TAAGGTTGACTCGCACTGGGTGACTGTGTTTGGCTTCTTCACAGCCTGTTGCTGCAGATGAACCATGATGGTCAGGAAGTCCTTTTCAAAATCCTTGCAGGTAAATGGCTTCTGTGACACAAGGAATCTGCAGCTCTTCACAAACAAGGCCTTGTCCACACTGCTTCTGAGGGTTTTCTCTCCCATGTGCTGCTTCAGGTGCTGCTGAAAGTTTGTACTAAAATAAAATTGTTTCACACATGCTCCACACCTCAACAGTTTCTGGACGTGTTGTGTTTCATGGTGCTCAGCCAAGTGGAAAACATTTCTCAAGACTGGACCACAGATCTCACATGGGGGCGTCTTTTGGGTAGACAAAGCTGCCTTCGTGGTCCTAGCCTGTGACATTCCTAGAGAAGTGATCTGTTCAGAAGGTGCCTCTGCATTCTCTGTTCCACAGCAGCAACCTGAACAGAAAGAAATGCAGGTCAAGTACATATTGACTACAGGGAAGGGTCAAGCTCATCACAAATTTGCATCTGCATCAACAACAAAACAGCCAGAAAACAATAAACAGTGGCCACAATTTCCCTGGAGATCCAGTGGTTAAAACTTCACCTTCTAATACAGGGAAAGTGGGTTCAATCCCTGGCTGGGGAGCTAATATCCCACATGCCTCTGTCAAAAAACCAAAACAGAAAACAGAAACAATACTGTAACAAATTCAATAGACTTTAAAAATAGTCCACATCAAAATCTTAAAACAAAAACAGCAACCAAATTAATAAAAGAACAAGACTGAATCTTATATTGTCAAAAAGAGACTCACATCAGTACTAAGGACACACAGAGCTCAAAATGAAGGCAACATAAAGATACTCCATGCAAATGGAAAACTGAAAGTCAGCATAAGTACTGTATAGCTAAAAAAAAAAGAAAAAAAAAGTACTGTATAGCTTCAGACAAAACAAACATTAAGTGAAAAACTGCCACAAAAGACAAAGAAGTTCATGATATAATGATAAAAAAGTTAATCAAGGGACTATAACAATGGCTAGCATATATGCATTGAACATTGTAGCATGAAAATGTCTGCATCAAATATTAACCAATCTGAAAGCAGAAACAACAACCCAATAACAAAGGATTTCATAGAACTTTCCTAGTGGTCTGGTGGTGAAGAATTCACCTTGTCATGCAGGGGACAGGGGTTCAATCCCTAGTAAGGTAATTAAGATCTCACATGCTGCAGAGCAACTGAGCTGGCATGCTAAAACTTCTGAGCCCGTGAGTTCCAGAGCAGCTCACCACAACAGAGGGCCTGCGTGCTGTAAATACTGAAGCCCATGCGCCACAACTAGGGAGTCCATGTGCCTCAACAAAAGATTCCAAATGATGAAACAAAGAAGATCCTGTGTATTGCAACTAAGATCTGACACAGCCAAATAAATAAATACAATTAGGGGGAAAAAAAAAGAGCTAGAGACTTCAATATTCTCCCTTCAACTAGAGGTTGATCATCCAGACAGAAATTCAGTAAGAAAACTTTGGACTTGAACATATATTTTAGATCAAATGGACATATACAAAACATAACGTCCAACTGCAGCAGAATACACATTCTCCTCAACTACATACAGAACACTGCCCAGAGCAGATCATATGTTATAGGTTATAAAACCAGGTGTAACAAATTTAAGGAGATTGAAATAATATAAACTATCTTTGCTGACCACAATGGATTGAAGCAAGAAATCAGTAACAAGGAGGAAACTGGGAAAATTCACAAACATGTGGAAATTAAACAACAGAATCATGGAAAAATAATGGATCTCAAAAGAAATAAAAAAATACCTTAGTAGTTCAAAGAGGGAAACTTAGAGCAATAACTGCTTACTGTATGCATATATAGGAAAATAAAAATTTCGGCTTCACAGGTGACTTCTACCAAAAATTCAAAAAAGATTAAATACCTACCCTTTTCAAACTCTTCCAAAATATTGGAGAAAGGAATGCTTCCTAGTTCATTTTACAATGGCAACATCACCAGACACCACAAAATGAAGACAACACAGAGAAAATTATAGGACAGCATCTCTGATAAACACAGATGCAAAAATTCTCAACAAAATACTAGTAAACCAAATACAACACCACATTAAAAGAATCATACATCACGATTAGTCCAGAGATGCAAGAATAGTTCAACATCTACAATCAATCAATGTGATATATCACATAAACAAAATGAAGGATTAAGACCATATGATCACTTCAATAGATACAGAAAATGCCTTTGACAAGATTAAACATCCATTTATGATAAAAACTCTGAATTAAGTCGGTAAAGAAGGAACATACCTCAACATAATAAAAGTCATAGATGGCAAATCCTTCAGCTGACATCAAGCTCAATGGTGAAATGTCAAAACCTATCTCTCTAAAATCAGGAACAAGAAAAGGATGTCCACTATCTCCACCCTTATTTGATGTAACATCGAAAGTCCTAGCAAAGAACAGTCAGGCAAGGGGGAAAAAAGGCATCCAAAATGGAAAGGCAGAAGTAAAACTTTCACTATTTGCAGATATCATGGTTTTACACATAGAAAACTTGAAGGACTCCACCAACAATCTATTAGAAATAACCAACAAAGTTGCAGGGTACAAAATCAACATACAAAAAACAGTTCAATTTCTAAACCTGAATAGTGAGCTAGCAAAAAAATTAAAACAATCCCATTTACAATTTCAACAAAAAAAAAAATACCTAGGAATATTTAACCAAGAAGGATGAAGACCTATACATGAAAAACTCTAAGACATTGTTGAAAGACTGAAAAAGATACAAACGGAAAGATATTACATGCTCACTGACTGGATGAATTAACATTATTAAAATGTCCTAAAGCAACCTACAGATTGAATGCAATCTCAATAGAAATCCCAAGGACATTTTTCACAGAAACAGAACAAAAAATCTGACAATTTATATATAAAACCACAAAACTTGGCAAATAGCCAAAGGATTATTATAAAATAAACAAAAAAACTCAAAAAAAAAAAAAAAAAGCTAGGGGAATTCCCTAGAGATCTGATGGTTAGGACTCAGTGCTTTTACTGCGATGACCCAGGTTCAATCCCTGATCAAGCAACTAAGTTGACCTGCTTGAAGACGCAGCACAGCCAAAAATGAATGAATTTTTAAGAAAATAAAAAAGGCCCCCCCGGCCCCCCAGGGTGGTCCAGTAGTAAAGAATCCAACTGCCAATGCAAGGGATACAAGTTTGATCTCTGGTGCAGAAAGATTCCATATGCTGCAGGGCAACTGAGCCCATGCACCACAACTAGTGAAGCCCACTTGCTCTAGAGCCTGTGCTCCACAACAGAAGAAGCCAATGCAATAAGAAGCCCATGCATCTTTGAATCAGTTCTAATGAGGTGGATGAAACTGGAGCCTATTATACAGAGTGAAGTCAGTCAGAAAGAAAAACACCAAATACAGTAATATTAACGCATATATATGGAATTTAGAGAGATGGTAACGATGACCCTATATGTGAGACAGCAGAAGAGACACAGATGTAAAGAACAGACTCTTGGACTCTGTGGGAGAAGGTGAGGGTGGGATGATTTGAGAGAACAGCACTGAAACATGTATATTACCATATGTGAAATAGATCACCAGTCCAGGTTTGATACATGAGACAGGGTGCTCAGGGCTGGTGCACTGGGATAACCAAGAGGGATGGCATGGGGAGGGAGAAAGGAGAGGGGTTCAGGATGGGGAACACATGTACACCCATAGCTGCTTCATATCAATGTATGGCAAAACCCACTACAATATTGTAAAGTAATTAGCCTCCAATTAAAATAAATAAATAAAATTAAAAAAAAAAAGAAGCCCATGCATCACAACTAGAGTAGCCCCCACTGACCTCAACTAGAGAAACCTCACATACAGCAACAAAAACTCAGTGCAGCCAAAAAAATTTTTTTTTTTTAAATGAGGGGTAACATGCTAGCAAGGATACACAGAAAAGGGAACCATTGCACATGGTTGCAAAGAATGTAAATTAACATAGTAATGGAAAATACCACAAATATTCATCAAAATATTGAAAGTAGAACTACCATATGATCAAACACACCCACTTCTGGGTATATATCCCAAGGAACAAAACCAGTATCTTCATCAAACAGGTTCACGTGCATATTCATTGCAGCATTATTCAAAAGAGCCAAGATACAGAAACATTCTAAAGTGTTCATTACTGGATGAAGTGATAAAGAAAATACGGTATACACACAAACATGCACCAACTTTCCCACGATTATGTGTGCAGGAATATTTGGACAAGAAAAAGGAAAAACTGCCACTTGTAAAAATCAGGAGCCTAGAGGACATTATGCTAAATGAAATAAGCCACAGAGCGATGAACAAATAGTGTATTAAATATAGAATCTTTAAAAAAGTCAAACTTAGGCATAAAGTAGAATGCCAAATATTGAGAGCTAGAAAAACAGGGAGATGGTCAAAAACACTTCCAGTTATGAGTAAGTTCTAAGAACCAAAAGTGCAGAATAGTGACTATAGTCATTAATATTGTATTGTATACTGGAAATTTGCTAACAAATCCTAAGTATTCTCACAGACACAAAAGAAAAAAAGTTATGTCTGGTGATAGGTGTGTTAATAAATTTCATGGTGATAACTGTTTCATAATATATATATATCAAATCATCACATTATATATATTAAGTACATACAATTTTATCAGTTATACCTCAATAAAGTTGGGACAACAGGATGAAATGGAAATAAGAGGTCTAAACATCATAAAAAGAACTATATAGGAGAGAGATCAATAGTAGCCAATGCTCATGTAAGTAGTCCCCATGACAATGGCTGCAATTCCATAAACAAGCAGAAACAGAATTGTCAGCTAAAGGAGGGGCCACAGAAACTGCGTGGATCTGGACACACTGACCCATTAAGGGAAAGGGCGAGCAAGCTGCACCCAAAGGCCTTATTGCAAGACTATGAACCACAAATCCTTCCCTGTGACAGTTCAGTATAGCAGGTATTAGGGCTGTAGAGGAGAAAAAAGGGCAGTGCAAACACCCCAGCCCTAATTACCACAACTACCCAGAACACTGGGGAAGGAAGCAGTGCCTACATGTGAGGACAGAGCACCTTCTGGGGCGTGAGGCAGGATACGGAGGCCAGCCCAGGTCAGTAGGGAGGCTGAAGGTCTTACCCAGTGAAGATATAAGTGCATAGTTCTCCAGCATCACATCCAGATACAGGCGTTTCTGAGCCTCATCAAGGAGCCTCCATTCCTCCCAGGAGAAGTACACAGCAACATCTGGAAAGGTCACACTACCCTGTGGTGAAGGGGACAAATGAAACCTTGAACATTCTCTCTCTAAGAATCCACAACACATCTCTCCAAACACCTATGCCATTCCCATCCTCCACTGGTGCCACTGATGCCTTCTCTCTCTTCACCAGCCGCTTTACTCACTGTGTTCAGCCCTCAGCAGTAACTGGGCAGGGTGCGGGGAGCGGTACTACAAGGCTTCTCCAGAATTTTGTGCACACAGATGCCATCTAAACTCTGGGCTTGGCGTGCAATGTCCTGTCCCTCCAGTCAAGCAATTCCCCTAGAGTCTCCCAAATTGTGGGATTCCAGACACAGCCAAAGATAAGCTCATACTTCACCTGTAAATATTCAACATCAGGAACCAGAGGCCATCAGTTCACACTTCCTCTCAATGGGCACATCATTCTGTAGGTAGCACTTCTCTCACAATTTCAGACTCTACAGTTGCACTTCCATAGCACTGACATCTCCCTGCACCACACCACAGAATTCTTCCTGAACATACATGAACACCTGGTGCTTGGCATCCAGAGATTGCTTTAGAAATTAAAAGAAGATTCACTACAACCCCAGTCCTCTGATGGATCTGACACCAGACTAAGCAACATGCTGCTTAGAAGATCTTGCCACCTGCTGCCAGTCCTTCCTTCAATATTCACCACCCTAAAACCACACATGATTTTCACATTCCCATAACTCTCTTCAACTTCTTTACTGCCAGCTTTGCCCCTTCAACAGCCACAATGCTCCTCTCTCCACTCAACCTTTGTAAAAAAAAAATCCAGCCCTAAAAATCTCCCCTCCAGTCATAGTGACTCACAAATGACATCGGCCCCAGACCTTATCCACTAGCAAGACTAAAACATCCCAGATCCTGTCAAAGTTTATTGCAACATTCTGGAGAAGTCATATGGTACTAAATGAGAAGCAGCCCCAGCCTTACTGCCTTCTTGTCTCAATTACTCCTGGGTTTCCTCAGCCATATCTCAGACTCCATTCACCTCACTGAAGCCTTGGCTGCCTGCCAAGTTGACCTCTTTTACATGGGTCCCACTGCTACTTCTCTACTTCACTTGGGTTTGCAATGCCGTACAAACCCTGAGCAAAAGAACTACTCCTTAGCACACACCCTAGTCTTTCTGACCTACTAATAATCATGGCCACTATAACCTGCATTCCCCCCCTAAATGTGATCCACAGCTCCACCTGTGTCCACACAATGGTCATCACTTTTGAAAATTTCCATTCCTGAACAGGTTCCCCAGTTTTCCAGACCTGCCTAGTCAAATGCCCATGTTGCCTACACTCAGTCTTCTCTGAAACATTTCAGACTCTTCAGAGAGCCAAAACAAACTCATAATATTTCCAAGGAAAATTAACCTGATGCTAAGGTCCCCATCCAGTTGATGGGTCTTCCATCCTTTTGTCTACTAGGGCCAAAATCCCAAGGGTCATCACTTACAATTGCTTTTCTCTTGTCATCAACAACACCCACAATCTTATATGTCCCTTTGTAACAGAACAGGATGAGAACAGCCCTTAGCAGGCAGCCATGGCTGTGCCTCATTACTCCGCACCCTGTAACTAGGCAACAAGTCTTGCTCAGCCATTGGTCAGTGCTGCAGAGGACCCTCCCCACAAGCAACCAACTGTCAATGAGTGACCATTAGGGAAGTGATTCAGTCAAGGGTCAGTGGTGTGGTGATCATCAGGTGGAGAGTGAGCTAAGGGGCAGATTCAGGCCTTCTCCTGGAGACCCTCCACCGCAACCATGCTTAGGCCAGCAGGTCACCTGAAGAGTCCAGGAAACAGGCTGGGGATTATGTCCTGCAGGGCTTCAGGGCCCTCATAAGGCCCTCTACTAGCCATGGCCCAGGCCTTGAGGCAGTAGTGAACCTCTCTCCCATCCCTGTCTCTGCGATGTAACAGCAGTGGCTGTTTGCATGGTTTGCAGTCTGTGAGAATTGGTTTCCCAGTTTTGGGCAGCCTGAGGAGTCTGAGTTGGATTATAAAGAAAGCTGAGTGCTGAAGAATTGATGCTTTTGAACTGCGGTGTTGGGAGAAGACTCGAGAGTCCCTTAGATAGCAAGAAGATCAAACCAGTCAATCCTAAAGGAAATCAGTCCTGAATATTCATTGGAAGGACTGATGCTGAAGCTGAAACTCCAATACTTTGGCCACCTGATGCGAAAGACTGACTCATTGGAAAAGACCCCGATGCTGGAAAGACTGAAGGCAGGAGGAAAAGGGGAAAACAGAGGAGGAGATGCCTGGATGGCATCACCGACTCAATAGATATGAATTTGAGTAAGCTCTGGGAGTTGGTGATGAACAGAGCAGACCGGCGTGCTGCAATCCATGGGGTTGCAAAGAATCAGACACGACTGAGCAACTGAACTGAACTGAGGAGACTGAGGGCCAGTTGGTTTGGGTGCCTGGCTCCCTCAGGGATGACAGCTGGGCAAGTCTGGGGACCTGGCCTTGAAGGAGCTGCCAACTGCAATCTGCCTCCTCTTAGCTAGGACTGGGACATTGGGGGGTGAAAGTTGTGCCTTGGGACTTTGCCCTTTCTTGTCAGGACAAAGAATAACATTCATCTGGTAGAGACTTACAGGAACTTCCTTACCTGACCATGAGCTGATGCCAAGATCAAAGGATCTGACATGAGAAATCTACAACTAACTACGCCCATACCTCACCTTTTGCTTTTAAAGAGCCTTGCTGAAAGCTTTCAGTCATTTTGGGGCTCATAGGGCATGAGCCACCCATCTCCTTGTACAAATCTGCAATAAACCTCTGTTCCAAACTCTGTTTTAGTATTGATGGGCCTGACTGTGTGTGGGGCACAAGGACTTGCGATTTCGATAACACCTTCTCAAAAACTTGATCCAGAATTCAATCACTTTTCACACATCCAAGGTAGTCGCTCCGGTCCATCAATACACACCTAGGCGATTACAATTAATACCTCTGTGCTTCCTGTCTCCTTCCTCCCTCTCCTAGTTTGTTTCCTTCTCTGCAGTCAGAGGGAGCCTATTTTGGTCTGCATGCGATCACTTCCCGCTTGGGATTCAAACCCTCTATTACCTATGAAATAAATGGTCCTTTCTTTTTTCTGGCCGCACGGTGGGACTTGTGAGATCTTAGTTCCCCAACCAGGGATTGAACCGGGGCCCTCGGCCATGAGAGGCGGAATCCTAACCACTGGGCTGCCAGGAAGTTTCCATAAATGGCCAACCTTTCTCGCAGCAACACTGCAACCTTGACTGGCCTAGCTGCAACTTGCTCCTAGCAGAAATTGCTAGGAGGGTGGAGAATTGCTATACCTAAGTCCCTGATCAGTACCACCTCCAAATCTCTGCGCCTGCAGGTCCCTTCGCCCGTCACCCTCTCCCACGCGCATTCACAGACACAGAGCCCCACCCAAGTCGGGCTCACCGGCCTGGATCCCGGGGACTGGGCTGCGGGCACGTGAACAGGCGCCCCCGACGCCCCCCGAAGCTCGAGGCTTTAGTGTCTGGTGGGGTGAGGGCGGTGAGGGCCCACGGGGACCAGCGTTTACCTGAGGCGGGTCCCTTAGTGCCGCCGCCATCGGACTCTGTGGGCGGAGCGGGACCGGGAGCGGCTGCAGTACCCCGCCCGGCGGGGCCTCTCCCAGTCTTGGCGCGGCAGACCCTGGGCGGCGTCACCGGGCCTCACACCCGCCTCTCTGCAGCTGGTACCTTCTCAGTCTCATCCCCGCTTCCCAGCACGAGTAACCGAAGCGCTTGAATTATGAAAAAACTCGAGCACATTCAAAATAACGCTCATAGCGTCGCCACCGGAAGTCCCGCCCAGACATTATTGCTTCACAAGAAAATGCGGCTTCTTTTCGTCTTAATTGGCTGATCGTCGCAGCCACCCATCGCACAGCCGCCTGGGTAATGTATTTCCCACAGATCCACGAGCCAAGGTCGTTTGAGTTATCCCTGACGTGCAGGAGAAAAGGCGAAGCTACACTGTGAGGTTTGCTAAAATAGCAACCTAAGTCCAGAGACTGAGGTGGGGCGTTGCTTCTTAAAGAGAATGCATTCAGATGTTTGAGGATTACTATCTGTAACTGATCACCCAAGTGTTTGGAGACAGTTTTTCAAATTCTTCGAAGCTCAGCGTGTTCCTAGAGGCTAAGAGTACCTTTCCAGATGCTCTCAAATCCATCAATCCAAATGCATCCCCGAACTTCCCAGGCGGTCCAGTGATTAATATTCCTCCCTTCCACGGCAGGAGGCGTGATTCAATCCCTGATGAGGGAACTAAGGTCCCACAAATCTCACAGCACGTCCAACCAAACAAAAAACCCAAATGACCTAAGCCGAGTCACTTAGACACAGAATGGAGACGCCGAGTCACTTAGACACAGAATGGAGACACTGATAACTGAAGCTAATAAAAAATAGTGCACTGTACATCTGTTTGATATAGACAAGTACACAAAAGTGTAGATAAGGAAAAGGATGCTGCGCCACCTTGAGGAAGGAATACAAAGATAGGTCTCTGACAACGATTCCCAAGACAACAGAAATCCTGCCTTTATAGTTGCTGGGAGAAATATCAATAACATCAGATATGCAGATGACACCACGCTTATGGCAGAAAGTGAAGAAGAACTAAAGAGCCTCTTGATGAAAGAGGAGAGTGGAAAAAGTTGGCTTAAAACTCAACATTCAGAAAACTAAGATCATGGCATCGATCCCATCACTTCATGGCAAGTAGATGGGGAAACAGTGGAAACAGAGGCAGACTTTATTTTGGAGGGCTCCAAAATCACTGCAGATGATGACTGCAGCCATGAAATTAAAAGACGCTTACTCCTTGGAAGAAAAGTTATGACCAACCTAGACAGCATACTAAAAAGCAGAGACATTACTTTGCCAACAAAGGTCCATCTAGTCAAGGCTATGGTTTTTCCAGTAGTCATGTATGGGTGTGAGAGTTGGGACTATAAAGAAAGCTGAACACTGAAGAATGGATGCTTTTGAACTGTGGTGTTGGAAAAGACTCTTGAGAGTCCCTTGGACTGCAAGGAGATGCAACCAGTCCATCCTAAAGAAGATCAGTCCTGAATATTCTTTGGAAGGACTGATGCTGAAGCTCCAGTACTTTGGCCACCTGATGTGAACAGCTGACTCGTTTGAAAAGACCCTGATGCTGGGGAAGATTGAAGGCGGGAGAAGGAGATGACAGAAGATGAGATGGTTGGATGGCATCACTGACTCAATGGACATGAGTTTGGGTAAACTCCAGGAGTTGGTGATGGACAGGGAGACCTGGCACACTGCCATCCATGGGGTTGCAGAGTCAGACACAACTGAGCGACTGAACTGAACCAAATTGACTCTGTCCAATTCATTGAGCAATACTTTCATCTATTTATCTTACTTCATATCCTCACATATATTCAATTCCTTTCCGAATCTGATGTCAATTTCAAAAAAGAGAACAAAACAAATGCCATTTTGACATGCGACAATGGCTGCAGTGTTTTGCAATATTTCAGCACTATTTGCTATTTCATGGTTGGTCTTGTTTCATCTACCCCAAGCACCTTACTATATTATTTCACCTGTAAAGGGGACGACAGAGGATGAGATGCTTGGATGGCATCACTGACTCAATGGACATGAGTTTGGATAAACTCTGGGAGTTGGTGATGGACAGGGAGGCCTGGCATGCTGCGGTTCATGGGGTTGCAAAGAGTCGGACACGACTGAGCGACTGAAGTGAACTGAATCCCAGATAGCATGTATTTTAATGTATAAACTCTTCAGACTGTTTTTAAAATGTAAGGGTTCTTGGGACTTACCTGGTGGAGCAGTGGTTAAGAATCCACCTAGCAATGCAGGAGACACAGGTTCGATCCCTGGTCTGGGAAGATTCCATGTGCCTCAGTGAAAGTAAACCTGTGCACCACAACTACTGAGCTCACATTCTGCAACTACTGCATAATGTCTTTGTACCTCAAGATCTAAGTTAAGTCAGAAAGTCATGTCCGACTCTTTTGATACTTCATGGAATGTAGCCCACCAGGTTCCTCTGTCCCTGGGATTTCCCAGGCAAGAATAGTGGAATGGGTTGCCATTTCCTTCTCCAAGGGGTCTTCTCAACCCAAGTCTCTTGCATCACATTAGGATCCTTTACCACTAAGCCACCAGGGAAGCTCAAGATGAAAGGTTCTATTGTTGTTGCTGTTTAGTCACTAAGCCAGGCTCCTCTGTCCATGGGATTTTTTTCTGGCAAGAAAACAGGAATAATGACAGATGCCATTCATCATAAGCACAAACTAGGTGTAAAACATCTGATTAACTATGGTTCATTTATTTCCTCTGGGAGGAAAGCATTGTCCTTACACCCCTTACATAGCCCAGGACAAGGAGAAACAGCCATACCACCGCTCCAGTGAATTTTACCTAAAGTCTCTGGGAAAATCCTCTGAAGCTATTTTTTAAATGTTTGCAATGATTATTTTTTTGTGATTTACTAAGTGTAGAGTTTTGGGAAGAATATTCCAGAGAGAGAAAAGTACATATGAAGGACAAGTATGTGAAGGGGTGTGAGCATTCAGGAAGCTGAGATAAAGGGTGGAAAGAGAATGAAGGGCACTTCTCATTAAGATGCTGAACTGAGCAGATATAATTATTTGTGGAAATATTAACAAGTTAACTGACCCATAAACCCAGTGGAGTATATTCATAAATTTCAAATCTTTAGATACTAAATTTTAGTCTTTATAAATTACAATAATGTGATAATATTTTTTCCATGGTAGAAAATGTTGTTTTTGTTTTAAAATTAAAATTATGAAGTGTTATTTGTTCAAAAAGTCATCCTGGTAGGGCTACTGTAGAAACTTTCAAAAATATAATTTATAAATATCTATATACACAAATCAAATGCTTAAAGACACTTCAAATTATGTAAAAGCTCTGAGAGTCTCCTGTTTCTTCTCACCTGGTAACCTATAAGGGGAAAACATTATTAAAAATTATACCTTTTAAACTTTTCTTTGAGAAAACAACTTTGAGCAAGATTATGTTTAGCAATGTAATGTGCTGACTCCATCCAAACCATTATAAGCCTAATATTTATCTTTCCTTTACTAGCTTAGTATAATTTCTTACATTTTCTAGTGTCCTTTTTAAAAACTTTTTTTAAAGGGGGGTTTGTATTATTTTTAACCTTTAAAGTCTACAAGATTTATTAATATTCAAACCCCTTTCAGGAAAGGTCTAAGATTTTTCAACCAATGTTGTTTTTCTTGTCTCAGTCACAAGTTGCCTGGACTGTGTACACACAGAAGAGAAATGAATGTTCTAATAAACTTTTCCAACCTGGGATTTAGGAAGTCTTTGACAATGCCAGAGATTTGAACACAACCATGCTGAATGTACATGGAGGGTTTCCTCCATGTGGAAATTGCAAATTCAGGGGACACTGAGTGGCATTTCCCTGGTGGTCCAGTGATTAAGACTTGCTTCCACTGCAGGGGGCACAGGTTTGATCCCTGGTCAAGGAACTAAGATCTAGCTAGCCACATGGTTCAGCACACACACACAAAAAGGACACTGAGCTACTTCAACCAGCTTATCAGAGAAGAGGAAAAGAAAAGAAAGGTGGGATGCAAGTAACACAAAGGGGGCAGGATTTAGGTGGTTTCACCAGTGAGAAAGCTTTAACTTATTCATAAATTATCTATAGCCAAGTGCCCCTAAGTGGATCCTACAGTATTGTTTACTCACAAGCAAAAGAAAGTTCTGATTAACCAATGGACCACTTTCCATGCATGGTGTGATGAAGCTTCCAAATGCAATTTTGACTAACAATGCCTCCTTGAAAGATGTTGGTTAAGGCATCATCTTAGATCCATTTGTTGCTAAAATGTCAATAACCTAAAATGGAAAATGAAATACAACAAACTAAATGCTGTATAAAGTGAATACTTGTATAATCACATAGTCAAAAACTATTTCAAATCAATTCATAACACAGAATTTTGACTACACTTACTTAGACTTGTGGAAATAAAGATAGCCAACCAAATGAGAACACTCAAAGCCTATTTATTCAGAGCTACAAATCATGGCTTAAAAATGTTGAGTATCTAGATTTAAGAACTAATCAGGAAACAAGGTCACGGAACTATATTGAATACTCTGTGATAAACCATAGTGGAAAAGAATATTAAAAAAAAAAAGAATGTATATATGCATATAACTGAGTCACTGTGCTGTACAGCATAGACTGGCACATACTATAATAAAAAATTTTTTTAAGTGAGCAAGAATATTAATGACTAAACTTTAAAAGTATATGCTGTATGTGGCTACTGCATTGTGTACAGTACACAAAGTGTTTATGAAATACTCCCACATTAAAGAACAGTTATTTTTATAGCAGAGAGGTCACATCACTGAAAAATGAATAAAATTCCAACATAAGTTTTTGCTGTTTCACCATCTTTTTTGTTAGGAAAAAAACAGAAACTTCCCCAAAGAATTTTTTAATATTTTTTTTTTGGTTGCAGCTTGTACCAGAGACTGAACCCAAGCCCTCAACAGTGAAAGTGCCAAACCTTAACTACTGAATTGCTAGGAAATCCCCCCAAAATTCAATAGGAATGCAGGGTGGTCTACAGTGGGGATAGCACATCCTCACTATCGTCATTTTCCTGCACAGCAACACATCTGAAGTGAAATCACATAGACACTACAAAACTGTCGGGAGCCATTATGGGAGGTACCGCCCATGACGAGGTCATGAAGAAAATACCGGGCAGGCAAGGCCGTCCGAGACCCCATCCATGACGAGGTCATGAGGAAAATACCTGACAGGCAAGGCCGTCTAGGATAAGGGACCCTCCAAGTTGGCCTCGGCCTCTACCCTACCCTATATCCTCCCCCCTTTTCTGCTGTTGTTCTTGTTTGCCCTGCTGCGGATTCTTGTGTTGCCTGCCGAAAGTTCTCCTGCTCCTCTTTCACTGAGTGAGGACCAACTTAAAACCCTAACTAATAAATCTCCTGGACGCTGGTACCCTATGAAGTGGCCAGGGATGAAGGAAATGCTTCAATTCAAACCCTTTTGCTGGCATTCTGGCTTGTTTGATAAATGTGTGCTCTTATTGCACAAAATGCTCATGATTGTTCTAAACATCCTAAACATAGTACGCTAACAAAAGAAACTATTAAGCATAGGCCCCTTTGCAGGGTGAAAAAAGCCCCACAAATATTATAGCCACATATACGCCTAATAGAAAATAGTTTAGAGATTAGCTGGTGACTTCTTGCAGGTAATTAACTTTTGGACTAAGAGCCTATTTTGTGCCACATCTGCTGTTTTTGCAATCCTTTGCATTTCTGTTCTGTGAAAATGTAATCCTATCTAGTTCCCATAGAGATGACGCTTATTAGAAAGAAAATAGATTAATTATAAGAAAGACAGGGTCAAAAAAAAAAAAAAGACAGGGTCGGCTACTGAAGTTGCTTAAAGTTGCACCAGGTGCAAACCATAAATTGTCAACAGGCCTGAAAGCCAAAAGATACTATATATAGAGATTAACCATAAAAAAGGCCCTAATAGGCACAGAGCCCTTTGAGGGTGAAGAAGCCCTATTAGAGAATACAAAAAATATTGTTTTAAAAGTGGTTATTAGATCAACGTTTGATTGATGTTAATGTGCTGAGGTTGTGCAGTGGACACTATTGTTAATACAGTTAAAGATATAGTAAAATAAGAGTTTAGCCCTAGTGTAAAAACAATAAGATAATTGTTAATTTTAACCAAGAGCGCTAATCAGGGGCTGCCTCACCAGAGCCACAGAGTCTTTGTGTGTTAAACTTTTTAGATAAATTTAGCTGAGAGTTTCTGCAAAAGGACTGACTTTTATGTTAACAGGATTGTATGTCTATTATGTTACAACTTGCTGTACCATGAGACTGCCAATTTTCTGTTTTCTGCTAACCTCAAGGCCAGAAGATAATGTACAAAAAATCTATGGGAAAAGACTCTCATAAACAAAAATATACAGAGCACACCTGGTTTCGTGAAGGACAAGCTGATATAATGTTAAACTAAGTCTGTATGCTTATCTGCCCCTTAGAAATGTACCAACTTAGGGTATAAAGGCTACGGTGAAAAATAAAGCAACTGCCAGACTCTGCTGCATATTCCTGGTCTGGTCTCTTTCCTTCTCTCTCTCTCTCTCTCCCTAGCAGACTTGGCCCTATCAAGGCCGGTCCTACGTGTCTCTCTCTCGCCGACGCTGTTCATCCTGAGGGTTCCCCTGGATCCTGCTGGGGCTGGACCCCGGCACAAAACCACTGATAATTTTTTCATCTCACAACAGCCTCCCTATACAAGATACATAGTTCTGGATGCCATGACAATTTCTGCACTGGCTCATCCTTCACAGCTAGTAACTGGAATACTGCAGAGGCCCCTTCAGTACAGGCACATTTCCACAAACTTGTGGCAATCTTTTCCCCTCCCTACAGATCCAGTGTTCCTTTAACAGGTGATTCCCCCTGCCTGTACGACTGTATAATCTATGCTGCCACTATCTCGAATTCTAGACATGAGGATACATGGCTCCACTGCAGGACCTAGGGAACAGTCTTCTCTTACTGACTGGACATAATCCATGACCTCCGTGAACAAGAAAATTTCCTTTATTTAGGAAGCAGCAAAGGTATCACAAATGCCCATCTAAAGACTGACATCTGAACCAACAAAATACCAATGCATCCAGGCTGCAAAAAAGAACCACAAATCCCTGCAGTCTTTTCTTGGAGGCCCTGGGCAGCAATGGCAACTAGGACAAAACTAGAGAGAGGTACACTCACAGCATACTGTTCTCTCTGAGGCACAGAGTGTGCAATTCCACAAAAAAGCTTTTCAACCCTGACTGCTGCTAGAACCCAGTTGTTTTCAAGTCACCACAGTGAATAAAATCCCAAGATTGAAGGGACTTAAAGAGTAAGGTCTTGCTTTTTCCTCCTCTGCTGCTAAGGTGCTCGGTTCTTCTGAGGAAGCTGCCATTTGGGGATGAGGCCCTCACTTCATCTGGTGACTAGCACCGTGCCTGGCAGCCCCCACCTAGCACTCGTCCTCACCATGGCCTCCATCTCAGAGCTCACCTGCATCTACTCTGCCCTCATTCAGCATGGTCATGGAGGATAAAATCAATGCCCTCATTAAAGCAGCCAGTGTAAATGTGGAGCCTTTCTGGCCAGGCTTGTTTGCAAAGGCTTTGGCCAATGTCAACATCAGAAGCCTCATCTGCAATGTGGGGGCTGGTGGACCTGCCCCAGCAGCTAGTGCTGCACCAGCAGGAGGTCTTGCCCCATCCACCACTGCTGCCCCAGCTGAGGAGAAGAAAGTAAAAGCAAAGAAAGAAGAATCTGATGATGACATGGGCTTTGGCCTTTTTTTTACTAAACCTCTTTAGTGACATATTCAATAAAAAGCTGAGCTGTTAAAAAAAAAGAGTAAGGTCTTCATTTTTCACACAAACCAGTACAATGGGATGCAGACTATTCCTGGGCTTGAGGCATGAAGGGGAGGAAAATCTCATCACAGGAGTCACAATAGACACTGAGAAAAGTAGGCTCCGTTGGCAAGTCACCAGCAGAGTAGCCTAGGACAAAAATAGGTCAACTCAGATATGTAACCCATCAAAAGAATTAGAAAGGAAAGAGTGCTCAGACTTATTACAAAGGCTCCCATAAATGGGACAACATCAAAGTGTTCTTCCCTGGACTCAGGGTGGTTCAAAAATGTACATCATGAACACCTTCCATACAACAGAAGCTCCCATAAACCTGGAATATAAGTGCATGTGTGAGGTCAACACCCTCATAAGGGATCTCCCCAGTGTTATACTGACCAATAATTCATCCCTGTACAACTCGTTTCTGAACTTTGTGGTATTCAATGAAATAAGAGTGAAGTTTGTGAACTCTCCAGTATGTAATGAGGCTAGAGTTTCAGATAAAAAAAAAAAAATTCCCACATTAGTCACATCCACAAGGCTATTATCCAGTGTGAACATTATGGTGTTCTATGAGACTAGAGTTGTAGGTAAAGGAATTCAAACATTTCCTACAATATAATGCCTTTCTGCAGTATGAACACTCAAGTGTTTAACGAATCTGAAGCTTTTTGCAAAGTACTTCCAACATTCATGGCACTCACACATGGCTTTGATCCAGTGTGAGTTCTCTGATGTTGAAAAACAGTTTCGGCTAACCAGCTTCTTAAATTTTCTTTACTTGTAAGATTTTTCTCCAATGAACTCTGTGATGTCGAAGGAGTGAAGAACTTTGGGAAAATGCTTTCCCACATTTGCTGCACTCATAAGGCCTTTCTCCAGTGTGAATTCTCCTGTGTTTAGTGAAGGTGGAATTATCGGCAAAGGATTTCCCACAACAGTGCACTTGTAAGGCCTTGAACCAGTGTGAAGTCGCTGATGCTGATGAAGAACAGAACACTGATTAAAAGTTTTCCCGCATTCACTGCACTCATAAGGCCTTTCTCCAGTGTGGATTCTCTGATGTTGAAGGAGCGTAGAGTTTTGGCTAAATGATTTCCTACATTCACTGCATTTATATGGCCTTTCCCCAGTGAGAACTCTCTGGTGTATAATGAGGTGGGACTTCTTGCTAAAGAATTTCTTACATTCCCCACACTCATATGGCCTTTCTCTAGTGTGAACTCTTTGGTGTTCAGTGAGATGGGACTTGTTGCTAAATAATTTCTCACATTTAAAAGGTCTTTCTCTAGTGTGAATTCTCCAATGTTGAATAAGGTTGGGCTTTTGCCTAAAGGATTTTCCACACTCTCCACATTCATAAGGCCTTTCTCCAGCATGAACTCTCCAATGTCGAAGGAGTGAAGAACTTTAGGAAAATGCTTTCCCACATTTGCTGCACTCATAAGGCCTTTCTCCAGTGTGAATTCTCCTGTGTTTAATGAAGGTGGAATTATCGGCAAAGGATTTCCCACAATCAGTGCACTTATAGGCCTTGAACCAGTGTGAAGTCTCTGATGCTGATGAAGAGTAGAACGTTGATTAAAAGTTTTCACGCATTCACTGCACTCATAAGGCCTTTCTCCAGTGTGGATTCTCTGATGTTGAAGGAGCGTAGAGTTTCGGCTAAATGACTTCCCATATTCACTGCATTTATATGGCCTTTCCCCGGTGTGAACTCTCTGGTATACAATGA
Organism: Dama dama; assembly: GCF_033118175.1. Lineage (NCBI taxonomy): Eukaryota > Metazoa > Chordata > Mammalia > Artiodactyla > Cervidae > Dama > Dama dama. The sequence continues at coordinate 72,103,625 of NC_083684.1, read as the reverse complement.
GGTGTGACTTCTTGCTAACTTCTCCCCAGTTAGGATAAGTTTTTCCCCTCTGAAAGGCTGTCTCACACTCAGTTCTGCTTGACCTCTCCCAGGTGTTAGTAGCCCATTGCTGGAGAAATTGAGACCTAGTCAAGAAGTCCTTCTCAACCACCCTGAAAACTAATGACTTTCCTGACACATGGAATTTGCAGTTCATCACAAATGAAGTTCTATCCACATCTCTTCTGAAGAGTTTCTCCCCGATGCACAGCTTCTGATGCTGATGAAGGTTTGTGCTGACATACAACTGTTTCCCAGACCTATGTAATTTCTGCTTTGAATGTATTCCTTGACATTCACCCAAGTATAGAAAGTCTGTCAATATTTGGACACATAGTTCACAGGGGTGGGCCTTTTTGGAGGATAGATCTGCCTTGGGAGTCCTGATCTGTGACATTCTTTGAAAATAAACATTTTGCTCAAAAGAAGTCTTCTCGTTCTCCACTTCATGGCAACAACCTAAAAGCAAGAAATGTTGGTGAAGCACATGTTGACTTTAGTGGGGCAGGGGGGAAGCCCACACATCAGTGTGTGTCTGATAAACTCATGAATAAATCTGTGTGATTATTTACAAGAACAGGGAGTTGGCTTCTTGATGACAATATCATGAGCAATACTGGGCTATAAAGGCCACAGGATGGGGGAAGACCACATGAGAAAAAAGATAACCATGTGATGTGCCATAGAGAGGAAAAGCAGGGTGAAAAATTACTTAATTACTGACAGTTAAAAAATCAGTTACAGAGACTTCCCTGGTGGTCAAGTGGTAAAGAATCTGTGTTCCAATGCAGAGGACATGGGTTTGATCCCTAGTTTGGAAACTAAGATCCCACAAGCCACAGGCAACCAAGGCCATGAGCTGCAACCTAGAGAAGCCCATGTGCCACAATGAAGACCCAGTGCAGCCATTACAAAAAAAAAAGGAAAAAATATATATATAAATTAGTTACAAACAACATCAGCAGGACTGTGTCTGCTGGTAACACATGACTGCAATGTAGATGAGCATTTCCAGAGCCAAGAAAAAAGGACTGCAAAAAAGTAGATTTTGGTCAGGAACATTTTAAGAATGGGTATATGTTTGATTATAGAAAATACATGGGCCAATGTTACACAATGAACAGATAAAGCAGGGAGGAAAATGGGTGATACAGAGATTCAGAGATATAAGGATTAGCCACAGGTTGGACTACAAGTAGAAGAACCACAATGCAGAATTAAGTCAGCACTATTAAGAATGGAGAAAAAAAAAAAAAAAGGAGAAATAAGGTGTGGTCCTGGAAATAGCCATCAAAATTGAAGTCGAACAGAACAAATTCCTGGTATCACTTGAACTAGCATCATGCACTCCCACAGGGTGATACTGTACAGCAGCCCTTTGGGCCTACCTGGTTGAGTTGAAATTCATATCCAGCTTGTGGACAAATAAGAGCTCCCCACTCCACTTCCAAAATGAACAAGTGTATGGGACCTGGATGATGCAAATACAAGGGGAACGACACCACACAGGAGAAGCTGACCCATATTCATCACATCATAAACCAGAGAAAAACATTTAAATACTATTAAGAGAACTTTGGAAAGGTTCTTGCAAGAAGTGCATGGTCTACACCAGAGAATTAATTCCCAGCAAAGGCAGTTACAAGGAAATGTTTATGAGAAGAAAGAAGTAGAACCTGAGGAGCACAGATAACTTGCATCTGGATGTCACCCAGTAGGAAGAGGGCAGGTATGGTGGGATATATTAGGCTGAATGGAAGATTCCTGACACTGGATCCTTCCAGGGGAGGCTGCAGGGTAGCAGATGTGGGACCTCTTCAAGGAAAACAGATGGCAGTGCAAATACCTCAGCCCAACCAACCACAGCACCAACCTAGAGTACTGGGGGAAAAAAAAAGCAGTGATCATGGTCCTGACATGAGAAGGACAAGCTTGTCTCTGGGGAAAAGGAAAGTGCAGAGACTAGCTCAGGTCATGAGGAAAGGTTTAAGGTTCTTACCCAGGGAGGTTATAAGTGCCAAGTTCTCCAGCATCACATCACGGTACAGGCATCTCTGAGGCTCATCAAGGAGATCCCATTCCTCCCAAGAAAAGGTCACAGCTACATCTTCAAAGTTAACACTGACCTGCCATGATGGTGACAGATGAAACAATAAACAGTACACTTCTGAAGAGCTGCAGTCCATTTCCCCACACATCTACCCTTTGACTATCTATCGCCCAGCCCTTCCAATTCAGAGAAGCAATCACACCCTGGCACCTTGGTGTGGTTGTCTCCCCACAGGCTCATTGATCACTAGGTATAACCACCAGGAACAAGAGGCAGGTGGATGAACATATATCTCAACTATAGGCCTGGCATAGAGGGATCCACCCCCTGCTGACAAGCAATTTTCCCTGGTATGGGCATTGCCCTGGACATGTTAGCACCATCAGACATGCTCCCTCTTCAAGCACACATCACTCCTTGGGTTGCACATCCTCAGTCTCTGTATCCCATAACCATACATGACCATGGCCACCAAAACCTCACTCTCCCACACCACAGACATCTCCTTACCCTTCCCACACCTTATCTGTATTTAAGTCACTTTCTCCTAACCCCAGCATAGGGCTATGATGGTGACCTAACACATGACACCTCAGACTGGACAAATGCAACTGACAGTAGCTTATTAATCACATAAACTGACCACTCACCACAAAGGCCCACAGGGAGTAGTTCTAAAAAAAAACAGCACAATCAGGATCTGTGTAAAGGAATCTTTGTGGGATGAAGGAGTTTGGATGCTCCAAGGAGGATGTGACTGCCTTATTTGAATAATTCTGAGGGCTAGTGCTACCTAGAAGTATCTGGTTTCCTTTGTAAAAATGGTTGTTAGGCTAAGAGACGTTATCCACAGGAACACTGTGAGGAGAGGAACTTGCACTCAGGTCATTTGAAGGCACCCAAGTTTCACCAAATGTCAAAGAAGCACATCACATTGAACTTAGGCCTTATACCATAACTTGGCAGGCAGTATCCACAATACAAATGGCAAAATCAAACAGAACCCAATATGACTACAGAACTCTCAACAATTCCCAAAGGCAGCATCAGAAATCATCTATAAGGGCCTTACTGCATGACTCTGATCCTTGTCTCAGATTTAAAACAACAGAACCGTGTGTGGATCTCAGATACACATAGTCCCATGGTACTTCTGTGTGGTCCTTGATGTAAGTCAGCAATGACAACCTTTCTCTGTTCCCTTACCCTCATTCAAACTCCAGCCCCATTACTTGCCTACCCCAAGCCTAGTGATTCTTACAGAGGACCTTATTGCTCGTGGCCATATAACTAGGTTGAATGAAACACGCCAGGCACCACCAAAGTTCTCACAAAACTTGGTGAGCTGATAAAGTGGTAAAGAAGTACCAGTTCTGGCCTGAGTGCCATATGGATGAATTATCCCTTGCTTCTACATCCACCTCATGTTAACTCTTCTCTTGGAAGCTTTGGCTGCCTGCCAGACTATCCTGTCTCATACAGCAAAACTTCCTGGCCATTTACTTACATTTATGAAGTAAATGACACCACCACACATGGAAGCAAGCAAGAAACCCAATCCTCTGCCCGCTTCTTCCATACCTCCTCCCTAAAAGATCTGCACCACAACCTGAAGCTTGCCTCTTCCAAATGTTGAGACACAGGTCATTCAGTTTGGTCTACACTGTAGTTACATTTTAGATGTCTCTAACCTGAATCACTCTCAAGAATTCCAAGCTTGTACATCAGATGTTCATTTGATGCCTCCACTCATTGGTGTCTAAAATATCTGATTCTTAACATGGTTAAAACAAAGCTCCAGATAAACAATGAATATTACACCTACTACCAACCTGCTATCTCCACTGATGCAGCTTCCATCTCTACAGCTGCAAAGCCAGGGCTCATCTCTGGTACCTGCGTTTCATTCCCTCACCACCCACTTTACAAAATCTAGCTGCCTCCTCTAAAAACATGCAGCCAGGGACTTCCCTGGTGGTCCAGTCATTAACACTCTGTGCTTCCAGCACAGGAGGAACATGCAAGATCACGGATTGCAGAACTAAGATCCCACATGCTGCATGGGATGGCAAAAAAATAAAATTCTGTGGCAGCCAGAATACAGCCACATTTCCCAAGGCATGCCCCTGCTCCATTAACCCTCAGCTGGACTATGGTAGTAACCTCCACAATGATGGTCCTTCTTCCTCTCTCAAGCCCACAGTTTTCCACTCTAAAGCCAAATGAAACCTTAATCACATCACCTCCATCCCACGACCCAAACTTCTAGTTTCCTCTAGAACACAAAAATTGACATCTCAGGCAGTTGTTCCTCTCCTGACACCAACCCACCTGCTATTTATTCCTACCCAAAAGAGAGGAGACCTGTGGGTCCTGAATATTCCTGAGCTCAGTTTTAAATCTAGGCATTTGCACATCTTGGGTTAGGTTGACCTTACACACGTTTACCATGACTGCCAGAAATGGGAACACCTCTCTATATAACCTCTAGCATGGACTTAGGACGGTAGGCTTGGCGTTTTTCAGGAACCTCGGACTCAAGGAGGAGATAAAGGACATTAAGCATCTCCTGTGTGAGTGTGTGCTAAATCGCTTTAGTCGTGCCTGACTCTCTGAAACCCCATCCTAACAGGATCCTCTGTCCATGGGATTCTCCAGGCAAGGATACTGGAATGGGTTGCCATGCCCTCCTCCAGGGGATCTTCCCAACCCAGGGATCAAACCCGCGTCTCCTGTATCTCCTACATTGCAGGTAGATTCTTTACGCTGAGCCACCAAGGAAGCCCATTAAACATATCGGGGCGACAACAACTCCAGGGAACATGGGAGCGACAGCGGGCGAGTGAGGCAACGGGACACCCCCTACCACCCTGTTCAGGTTCCATAAGCACTTCTTTAACCCTGAGAATTGTGTGAAGAGGAAGGAATGCGTCCAATGTGGGATTCCACCGTTCACCGTCTGTACTCCTGCCTGGCCAAGGAAGCCAGCTTACCTCAGGCTAGCGGATTAACCTCTGGGGCTCAATGCTCAGTGCTGCCTCTTACCAGCTGTGGGGCCCTGAACAAAGATTCAACCTCCCAGGACCGCAATATCCTCAACAACCCTCCCCACCCTGTTTTTCCTTTAAACAGCTCTTGGTGATTACATCCCAATAACGCACTACCCCGGGCCTGACTGCGCTAACATTCTTCTTTCCGGTAAGCAGAAGGCTGATGATAGGTTTCCGGAATTCTCCCGCCTCAGTCCGACTTCCAAGCCTCTGCACCTCCGGCAGACCCCATCTCCCTTGCGTCATCACGCTGTCTGTCAGACGCAGGGCCCCACACAGCACCGCCTGTCCATCCTGGAGCCCCGACCTGGGCTACGCGCACGTGAGCAGCCGCCGCGCAGGGCTTTATGGTATGATGGGATGAAGGCGGTGAGGGCCCGGAGGACGAGCATTTACCTGAGGCTGCTCCCTCAGCGCCGCCGCCGCCGCCGCCATCGGACTCTGGGGGTAGCGGGGCTAGGAGAGGCGGGGAGACCCGGGAGCGGCGGACCCCAGGCGGTGTCGCCGAGGTTCAGACCCGTCCCTTTGCAGCAACGACAGTACCCCCTCTCGGACCTTCCTGTTCCCGTCCCTCGGGTCCTGCCAGCCCTCTCATACAGAACAGAACCGGCGGAGTTAAAATGTCCGCCTTAAGGAGGAGGCCAGAAGTCCCGCCCCTTAGGGTTGTTCCCCAGCGGAAATAGCTTTTTTCTGCGCCATCATTGCCTCAGCAGCGTCGCCTTTGACGCTGGGCACTCTGGGTCTTGTAGTTCCCAGTTGCCAGGAGAAAAGGCCTTCGTCCACCTCATATGGCGCCAGGGAATGACCTCTCCCAAGTCATGCCAGAGCAGTGAGTCGCCGCCTTTAAAGGGGCCAAACACCATTGGTAGGGATGCGTTTTGCAACTGACCGCCAAGGAATCCATGCCATGAATTAAGAAGACACGTCTTTCCCAGAACGCCAAGGGCGCCAGTGCAAATTCACGAAATATTTTGTTAATTTTATCTTCAGTTCAGTTCAGTCGCTCAGTCATGTCCGACTCTTTGCGACCCCATGAATCGCAGAACCCCAGGCCTCCCTATCCATCACCAACTCCCGGAGATTACTCAAACTCATGTCCATCGAGTTGATGATGCCATCCAGCCATCTCATCCTCTGTTGTCCCCTTCTCCTGCCCTCAATCCCTCCCAGCATCAGGGTCTTTTCCAATGAGTCAACTCTTCACATCAGGTGACCAAAGTATTGGAGTTTCAGCTTCAACATCAGTCCTTCCAATGAACACCCAGGATTTATCTCCTTTAGGATGGATTTCTCCCAGCAATCTTGATTCCAGCTTGTGCTTCTTCCAGCCCAGCGTTTCTCATGATGTACTCTGCATATAAGTTAAATAAACAGGGTGACAACATACATTTTATCTTGAGTATCTGTAAATGTTTTTGGTTATAAGGCAAATATTTTTTAAAAGTTTCCTTTATGCCCTTGACTTCCCTGGTGGCTTAGAGGGTAAAGTACCTGCCTGCAATGTGGGAGATCTGGGTTCGATTCCTGGGTCAGGAAGATCCCCTGGAGAAGGAAATGGCATGCTATTTATGCCACTGGGCATAAGGGCATCATTGAAAATGCTCATGCCAGTCTACCTCAATCAGAATCACTGGGCGAATTTTATTCCAGAGTCCTTATCAGACCAAATAAACCACTTTATGTAGGGTCGGACTGGTTACACTGAAGTAAAACTTACCTGTTTCAAAGAAATCTAAACCATACGATTTTCCAAACCTTGTCACAGGAACTGGATAGTACACTATGGGTTGCACAAATAAGCGTAGCCATGTCTTAGGAATGGGGGTTCTAGTAGAAGATGGAAATATTCAGGATATAGAGTGAGTGTAGGCAGTATAGCTTTCAAGATCCCAATGGGGTTACAGAGGAAGTTAGATAGAGGGGGATGGGAGAGGAAGCTGAAAAGAGTCCTCCATGACGGGCATCTAGATTTTCTGGAGGTAGCCAACCTCCATAAATCCATAAATCCAATATGGATTTATGCCCTTATGATTCTCATTTGTGGAATTGTAATTTCTTTTTGGATACTGATCTTAAATAGAGCAAACTTGTGGAAGTGTCATGAATATGCCAGATACTAATGTTACTTTTTGAAATTCTTTTATGTAATCATAGATTCTCAGATAGGCTTGAAAGTGAAAGAAAGTGAAAGTCACTCAGTCGTGTCGGACTTTTTGTGACCACATGGACTATAGAGTCCATAGAATTCTCCAGATCAGAATACTGGAGTGGGTAGCCTTTCCCTTCTCCAGGGAATCTTCCCAACCCAGGGATTGGGACCAGGTCTCCCGCATTGCAGGCAGACTCTTTGATTCACCAGCTGAGCCACCAGGGAAGCCCAAGTGGGTTTTCAATTATTTTAATTCTTTAATGTCTGTGTTAAAGCACCAGTTACAATGTATAGTATATTTGATATAGCACCAATAATGAGAGCCTTGTCTGCTTGATAATTTTAAAGCAAACTTTCTTATTTTACTAGAATGCTAATTTATTGTAGTGTTTTCTTTGGTACATTTTGACTAATGATGTATATATTTGCATGTTGTGTTGTTTTCTAACATGAATGGATCTATTTTTCTGCACTTGTTAATATGAACATGTTTTATAATTCGTTAGTATTATGTTGAATGCTATTAATGTATTTCTAATACTAAACCATTCTTGAGTTACTGAGATGCTTTCAACTTGTATTACATTCTGGAAACACAGCTGAATTTAATAAGTTTTATGAGCCTGCTATTCTAGTACCATAAAATTAGTTGAGGAATATGAATCTCTGTAAGATTTAGAATAAGCTTAGATTCCTCGTTTCAGCAAATGATTCATGTAACTCCCTTCCTATGAATCAAGGTCTTTCTACAAATCTGTCAGATATCAAGTATCAGCAAGTATCAAAGAGATTTGGTATTTGTTAGTTTGATCAAAAAAGACATGCATTTTAGGGAGGTTTAAGAGGGAGATGACATATGTATAGCTATCAGACATATGTATATGACTGATTCATGTTGATGTATGGCAGAAACCAACACAATATTGTAAAGCAATTATCCTTCAATTAAAAATAAGCCTTAAATAAAGAAAGACATGCCTAGGAGGTTGACTTATTGTTTTATTTTGTTATTTTATTTTTTAATAGATTTACTGAGTTATAGGGCTTCCTTGGTGGCTCAGAGGGTAAAGCGTCCGCCTACAATGCAGGAGACCTAGGTTCCATCCCTGGGTCGGGAAGATCCCCTGGAGAAGGAAATGGCAACCCACTCCAGTACTCTTGCCTGAAAAATCCCATGGACGGCAAAGCCTGATAGGCTACAGTCCATGGGGTCGCAAATAGTCGGACATGACTGAGCAACTTCACTTCACTTTCACTGAGTTATGATATAAAACTGTAAGATATCAATGTGTACATCTTCCTCATTTGACATATGTATACCATGTGAAACCATTCCTTCATCTAGTTAATTAATACATCATCACCTCATATAGTCATCGTGTATATGAGAGAACATTTATGTTACACTCTCTTTAGATGTATCAATTATACAATATGGTTTTATCAACATTACTCATGGTTTTACATTAGATCCTCAGACCTTAGTCATTTTATACCTGGAAGTTTGCTCCTTTTCACCAACCTCTCCCTATTTCTTCCACCCTGCCTCACACCAGTAACAACACTTATACTCTTTATTTCTATGAGTTTGACTTTTTAAGATTTTGCATAAAAGTGATACCACAGAGTATTCGTCTTTCTGTTTCACTTCTTTTACTTAACACAATGTATTAAAGATCCGTTGATGTTGTCACAAATAGCAGGAGTTCCTTCATTCTTGTGGCTAAGTTGTTGTTCAGTCACTCAGTCATGTTCAACTCTTTGCAACCCCATGGACTGCAGGCTTCCCAGTCCTCCACTATCTCCTGGAGTTTGCTCAAACTCATCTCCATTGAGTTGGTGATGCTATCCAACCACCCCATCCTCTGTCACCCCCTTCTCCTCCTGCCCTCAATCCTTCCCAGCATCAGGGTCTTTCCCAATGAGTCTGCTCTTCACATGAGGTGGCCAAAGTATTTGAACTTCAGCCTTAGCATCAGTCCATCCAATAATATTGAGGGTTGATTTCCTTTAGGGTTGACTGGTTTGATCTCCTTGCAGTCCAAGGGACTCTGAAGAGTCTTCTCTAGCACTGTTATCTGGAATTGTTGGATACTAGGGTAGTTCTTTTTTTTTTTTTTTTTTAATTTTTTTGTGAAAACTCGACTTTTTTCCAGAGTGGCTGCACTAATTTACATTCCCAGAATTGATGCACAAAAATTTCACATTTCTCAACATCCTCTCTAAAACTTATTAGCCTTTGTCTGTTTGATGTTAGCCTTTCTAATGTGTGTGGTGATATCTCATTACAATTTTCTTTGTGTATTTAGTGATACTGAACACATTTCCATGTACTTGTTGCCCATTTGTAGGCTCTCTTTGGAAAATATGTTTATATAGTTTCACTGTTTATTTTTTAATTGGATTATTTATTTACTTTGCTATTAAGTTGTATTAGTTCTTATATTTTACTTATTAACTACTTATCAGATGTATGATTTGCAAATATTTCTTGCTATTCTGTACATTCCCTTTTCATTTTGTTGATAGTCTTGGTTTCCTGTGCTGTGCAGATGCTTTTTTAGATTGATGTAGTCCCACTTGCTTATTAATATTTTTCTTTTATTAGTTGCTTTTGTTGTTAATCCCCCCAAAAAATCAATGCCAAGGCAAATGACAAGGAGCTTTCGCTCTATGTTTTCTTTGAGGAGCTTTATAATTCCAGGTGATGTGTTCAAATTTTCCATCCATTCTGAGTTGATTTTTGTGTATGGTGTAAGATAGGTATCCAGTTCCACTCTTTTGTATGTGTCTCTCCAGTTTTCCCCAAAACAATTTTTAGAAAAGACAATCCTTTCCTCATTGTCTATTCTTGATGACTTTAATGTAAGCAGATTCACCATATGTGGACCTATTCATTTCTGGGCTATATATTCTGTTCCATTGGTCTACATATCTACCTCTATTCCAATGATGGATTTAAAAGCTTAATTCTAAACCCTTATACTATACTGGGAGTATAACTGTGTGTTTCTAAACTTCTATACACTTTGTAAATATCTATTGGGATTAAGTTCCAGGTGGTAAAGAATCTGCCTGTCAAGGCAGGAAATGCAAGAGATTTGGGTTGGATCCTTAGGTAGAGAAGACCCCCTGGAGGAGGAAATGGCACCCCACTCCAGTATTCTTGCCTGAAAAATTCCATGGGCAGAGGAGCCGGGTGGGCTACAGTCCATGAGGCCCCAAAGAGTCGGACCTGACTAACCAACTGGGCACTTCACAATAAGCTGTAATGAGGCTGTGTCCTTCCTATTCCTCCATTTACAGAATCTTTACAATAGGGTCAAGGGTATATTTCAGTAAATCAGAGACTTGAATGATTTCCAGTTAGCTAAGTAGTTCACCAACTAACTTTTGCCACCACTAGTCATAAAGTCATTTCTAACCCAGTCATAACTGAATAATTTTATGATGAAACATTCTCTTAAGCCACTTCAGTAGTGTCCAATTCTTTGTGACACTATGGACTTTAGCCTGCAAGGCTTCTCTGTCGATGGGAGTCTCCAGGCAAGAATACTGGAGTAGGTTGCCATGCCCTCCTCCAGGGGATCTTCCTGACCTAGGGATTGAACCTGCATCTCCTATGTCTCCTGCATTGGCAGGTGGGTTCTTTACCACTAATGCCACCTGGGAAGCATTAATATAACATTATTAATGTTGATGTATATTGAAATATTAATATAACATTATTATTTTGTCTGATGACAGATACCTAATGGACACTGTTAAGCAATGAATCCATAGTAAATAAAGAGGCTTATTTACCACATATTTACCATGTGACATGACCGTACCAATGTCACAAAGTCAGAAGTAAGTCCTGTCTTGGTTTGCTAATTTGTCTTTTTCAGTTATTTCATTTCTTTCACTTCTATCCCATTATGCATTTTCTTTTCTTTGTTTGGCCAAGCCATGGGCATGCATGATTTTAGTTCTCCCACCAAGGCCTGAACCCGGGGCCCTAGCAGTGGAAGGGTGGAGTCCTAACTACTGGATTGCCAGGGAATTCCATTATTCATATTCTATTGTCTCTGTGGCAAATTATTACAAACTTAGAAGATTAAGACCATTTTTGTAGATAGTACTTAGGATCTTGGTTTTCTACCTACCCTGGAAATCTCTTGTATTTAGTCTTTTGCTGTTCAAAGTGACTATTGAGATAGTTGGATTGTTGGATTAATATCTACCATGCTGTGTTGTGCTCAGTCACTAAGTCATGTCTAATTCTTCACGACCCCATGGACTGTAGCATATTTGTTACTAATTTATATTCATTGCCATTTTCCTTTGTTTAAAGTAAAAAAAATTTTTTAATTTATATTTTTTTGTGCTGGGTCTTTGTTGCTGCATGAACTTTTTCTCTAGTAATGGCAAGCAGAGGCTACTTTCTGGTTGCAGTGTGTGGGCTTCTCATTGCAGCAGCTTCTCTTGTTGTGGAGCACACGCTCTAGATTGCACAGGCTTAAGTAGTTGAAGTGCATAGGTTCAGTAGTTGTGGTTCCTGGGCTCTACAGCACAGGCTCAATAGTCGTGGCACACGGGCTTAGTTGCTCTGTGGCATGTGGGATCCTCCTGGACCAGTGATCTTCTGCATTGGCAGGCAGATTCTTTACCACTGAGCTACCAGGGAAGTCCCTTTATTCCAATTTTTGTTTTCCACTCTTTTCCTGCTTATGTGGTTTTCATTATTTTATGATTCCATTCTATCTTGTTAGTGTATCAGGTTATACTTCTTTGCACTACTGATAAAGAACCTGCCTGCCAATTCAGGAGATATAAGAGACATGGGTTTGATCCCTGGGTCAGGAAGATCCCCTGGAGGAGGGCACAGTAATACATTCCAGTCTTTTTGCCTGAGGAATCCCATGGACAGAGGAGCCTGGTGGGCTAGAGTCCACAGGGTTGCAAAGTCAGACATGACTGAAGCATCTTAGCACATGGACACTAGAGTTTTCAGTAAACACTGACAACTAAAACAAGTCCATTTTCAAATAATATTCTCCATTTCACAAATAGCGTACCTCATAATACAACAATCCCAGTTCTTCCCTCTAGTCCCTTGAATTATTGTCATTTATTCTACTTATAGTCAAATCCTATAAATTTATATATAGGATAACATATAATTATATTTTATATAATTATATTAAATATCATTATATAATATATATTAAATATAATTATATTATATAGGATAATATATAATCCTATATAATTTACAATTATACAGTGGAAGTGACAAATAGATTGAAGGGATTAGACCTGATAGAGTGCCTGAAGAACTATGGATGGAGGTTTGTAACATTGTACAGGAGGCAGTGATCAAAACCATACCCAAGAAAAAGAAATGCAAAAAGGCAAAATGGTTGTCTGAGGAGGCCTTAAAAATAGCTGAGAAGAGATGTGAAAGGCAAAGGAGTAAAGGAAAGATATACCTATCTGAATTCAGAATTCCAAAGAATAGCAAGGAGAAAAGGAAACTTAAGTGAATGATGCAAAGAAATAGAGGAAAACAATAGAATGGGAAAGAATAGAGAGCTCTTCAAGAAAATTAGAGATACTAGGGGAAATTTTCATGCAAAGATGGACACAATAATGGACAGAAACAGTATGAACCTAACAGAAGAAGATATTAAGAAGAGGTAGCAAGAATACACAGAAGAACCATACAAAAAAAGATCTTAATGACCCAGATAACCACAATGGTGTGATCACTCACCTAGAGCCAGACATCTTGGAATGTGAAGTCAAGGGGGACTTAGCAAGCATTACTATGAACAAAGCTAGTGGAGATGAAGGAATTCCAGCTGAGCTATTTCAAGTCCTTAAACATGATGCTGTGAAAGTGCTGCACTCAATATGCCAGTAAATATGGAAAACTCAGCAATGGCCACAGGACTGGAAAAGGTCAGTTTTCATCCCCGTCCCAAAGAAAGACAGTGCCAAAGAATGTTCTACTGAACAATTGCATTCATTTCTCATGCTATCAAAGTAACGATCAAAATTCTCCAAGCTAGGCTTCAACATTGCGTGAACCAAGAACTTCCAGATGTTCAAGCTGGATTTAGAAAAGGCAGAGGAACCAGAGATCAAATTGCCAACATCTGTTGGATCATAGAAAAAGCAAGAGAATTCCAGAAAAACATCTACTTCTGCTTCATTGACTACACTAAAGCCTTTGGCGGTATGGATCACAACAAATTGTGGAAAATTCTTAAAGATATGGGAATACTAGACAATCTCACTGGCCTCCTGAGAAATCTGTATGCAGGTCAAGAAGCAATAGTTAGAACCAGACATGGAAAAGACTGGTTCAAACTTGGGAAAGGAGAACATCAAGGCTGAATATTGTCACCCTGCTTATTTAATTTCCATGCAGAGTACATCGTGGAAAATGCTGGGCTGGATTGAAGCACAAGCTGGAATAGAGATTACCAGGAGAAATATCAATAAACCTCAGCTATGCAGATGACACCACCCTTATGGCAGAAAGCAAAGAGGAACTAAAGAGCTTTTTAACATAGGTGAAAGAGGAGAGTGAAAAAGCTGGCTTAAAACTCAACATTCAAAAAACAAAGATCATGGCATCAGGTCCCATCACTTCATGGAAAATAGATGGGGAAACAATGGAAACAGTGACAGATTTTATTTTCTTGGACTCCACAAAATCACTGCAGATGATGACTGCAGCTGTGAAATTAAATGATTCTTACTCCTTAGAAGAAAAGCTGTGACAAATCTAGACAGCATATTAAAAAGCAGAGACATTACTTTGCCAACAAAGGTCCATCTAGTCTAAGCTATGGTTTTTCCAGTAGTCATGTATGGATGTGAGAGTTGGAGTATAAAGAAAGCTGAGTGCCAAAGAATTGATGCTTTTGAACTCTGGTGTTGGAGAAGACTCTTGAGAGTCCCTTGGATGGCAGCGATCGAACCAGTCCACCTGAAAGGAAATCAGTCCTGAATATTCACTGGAAGGACTGGTGCTGAAGCTGAAACTCCAATACTTTGGCCACCTGATACAAAAAGCTGACTCCTCAGAAAAGACCCTGATGCTAGAAAAGATTGATAGCAGGAGAAGGGGACGACAGAGGATGAGATGATTGGATAGCATCACCAACTCAATGGACAAGTTTGAGCAAGCTCTGGTGAAGATGGTAAAGGACAGGGAAGCCTGGCGCATTGCGATCCAAGCAGTGAGTCGGACACACTGAGCCACTGAACAATTCTACTCACATAGAAGCATACATGCACAGAATATGCACACACATAAGCATACATAACAGGATGTGTTGTCAGTATTACTATTTCAAACAAACTGCTATCAGATCAATTAAGAACGAGAAAAATAACTTTACCTGTATTCGTTCTTCAGTGCTCTTCTTTAATTGGACTTTTTGACCTATAGTTTTGCTCATCTCTAATGAAATTTACACAGTTCTTGCAAGGCAGGTGCTATGGTCTGAATGTTTGAGTTGTTCCTCCAAAAGTTGTGTGTTGAAAGAACAGTTCCAAAGGTGCTAGTATTAGGAATGGGGTCTTTAATAGATGCTTCAGCTATAGGGTGATGGAGTCCTCGGAAGTGGAATTAGTGCCTTTATAAGAAGCTCCAGAGAGACCCCTAGCTCTTTCTATCACATGTGGACACAGCAAGAAAGCACCAGCTAAGACCCAGGAAGCGGGTTACCATCAGAAAACTCATCCATGCTGGTATCTTGATCTGGTACTCTACAGTCTCCAACTTAAAGGGAAAGAAATGTTCATTAAAAACAAACAAACAAACAAACAAACAAGGCTGTGGTATTTTGTTATAACACCCCATGTGAACCAAGATGGTAGTTTTACTGGGAAAAAAAAATTCCCTCAGTTTTTATTTCTCTTTATTTTTAAAAACTCTTTATTTTACATTGGAGTATAGCTGATTGACTTTAAAAGGCTTTGCTTTCCCTGCACAATTTTTGAAGATTATTTATTATTGGTTACAGTGGGTCTTCATTACTGTACACAGGCTTTCTCTAGTTGAAGCCAGCAGGGGCTACTCTAGTTGTTGTGGGAAGGGTTCTCATTATAGCAACTTCTTGTGTTGCAGAGCACAAACTCTAAAGCATTCAGGCTTCAGTAGTTGTGGCCCGTGGACTTACCTGCCCCTGGCATGTGTAATCTTCCCAGACCAGGGATTGAACCCATGTCCCTTGCATTGACAGGCAGATTCCCAAACACTGGACCACCAAGGAAGTCCCCCTGAACTTTTTTTTTTTTTTTGAGGTGGCGGCTGTGGTGGTGGTCTTTGTTGCTTCATGCTTTCTCTAAGTTGCAGCAAGCAGGGGCTGCTCTCTAGTTGTGGTGAGAGCTTCTCATTAGTTTCTCTTGTTTTGGAGAATAGGATTAGTTGCCCCATGGCATATGGGATCTTCCAGGACCAGGGAATCCACCCCATGCCACCTGCACTGTAAGATCAATTTCACCCATCTGAAATTGGTGAATTGTTAACCACTGTACCACAAGAAATCATTTCAGGACTTTTTAATATCTGATTTCATTTAAAACTGACGTCTACATGTAGTTTTTAATCTTTAACCCTTGATTTCCTGGAGTTTCAAGCTGATGGCTACGTGTAGTTTTTCATTGCCATTTATCCTGCTTAGTACTAAAGCTCCTGATTTGTGCTTTCTTGTCTGACATTAATTTCTCCCTCAATGATGTAGCTTGGACAACCTAATCAATACCAATATTGACGCTCCACTTTGCTCCAAAGACTGAAACTCTTGATTCTTGCCTCAGAGACTAAGCCTTGGTTTTTTGCCTCATTGAGGAAATCTTTGGCGTTTACACCATACATGTTGGGCACAAGGTGGGGCCTGCCAGCAGATCAACAAGACTGCATCCTGCCCTCACTGTCCTGCATTGCTCAGGAACCTCCGAGGGCAAGAGGGATCTGTGACTTTGGGCAGCGCATCACCTTGGGGATGAGCTGTGGTAACCTCACCCCAAGAGAATTGGTTACTCAGCCTGAATGGTCCTACCTAAATTCTCTTGGTGGATGCCAACACACCTAGGTTTCTCCTGGGTCCCCATTACCAACACTACCTTCCTGCCACCTCCTGCTCTGCACCACACCTGGCTCACCCCTTTCCCTCTCCTGAGATGCCACCTCCAATCAAACATGGCCAGTGGCTTGGAGAATGTAGGCCTTGGACAAAAAGGCCACACCAGGTTGCACTGGGGAACCTCCTGGCTCTAGTTTTCCTGAGAAGTCTCACCAGGGATGGAGAGACCCACAGTGGCCCCATCAACCAACTGGAGTGTCTGAAAAAGCACCCCAAGTGATGGTGAACTTCATGGAGGGAAAATACCTGATGCCATTGTCAATAATTATAAACAGAAAAAGATGACAAGAACCTTGAAGAGAGTGTTCAGAGCATAAGAAGTCTATATCAGGAGATGGTGAGACAGGGAAGCCTAGCGTGCTGCACTTCATGGGGTTTGAGTTGGACACGACTGAGTGACTGAACAACATAAAGACTGGATGCTAAGTTTAGTTTTCCACCAAACACCCAGAGGATCCAAGCAGAATTTATCAGTTCCTTCCCTGAGTACATCCCACTTTCACAACCTAAGAATTTTAAAAATTGGCAAAAGCTACAAAGCAGGGCTAGGTTTATTGTTTCACTGAATGCCTAGACTTAAGTGATGGGAACAGGGATGATACATATTTAAAAAGGCAAATGATATGATCAGCAATTATACAGAAGATATAGAGCTGGTAAACACCACATTAAAAATGCTCAAAATCATGAATCTCTAGGGAAATGTAGTAAAACCAATTGAAAGCTCACTGAGACAGCACTACTCACTTATTAAAAGGACTGATATTAATGACTAGTACAGATGTTGAGAAATTGGAACTCCTACAATGCAGATGGAAATGCAAAGGGGAACAGTCATTTTAAATGAGTTTCTTAGTTTCATCAGGTGTTAAAATTCATCTACCAAAGTGACTCAGACATTGCCCTGAGTTATCAATAAAAGGAACATACATCCACAGAAAGAAGTGACACAAATGTTTATAGCAGCTTTATTTTCAAGAATGAAAACCTAGAAGTAACCTGAATACTCAGAAAAAGATGAATGGATAAACAGTTGTACATCTAAATATAAGAATGCTACTCATTAAAAACTAAAGAGATGAGATACTTGTACACATCATGGATGAATCTGAAACAATTATGAAACAAAGGAAAACAAAAATAGCCGTTTATGACTCCAATCAGATAAATTCAAGAAAATGCACATGTTATCTATTCTAAGGGAAAGTACATCAATGGTTATTGGAGAGGTGGGAAGGGCAAGGAGAGGTAAACATGCCATTAACAGATATGGGCATTATCAGGACTCAAGGTTCATACCTAGGTGAAGACTTGCTTCAGCATCAGTCCTTCCAGCAAATATTCAAGGTTGATCTCCTTGCTGTGAAAAGGACTTTCAGGAGTCTTCTCTAGCACATTTTGAAATCATCAATTCTTTGGCATTCTGCCTTCTTTATGGTCCAGCTCTCACAACCAAAAGTGACCACTGGGGACACCACAGCCTTGGCTATACACATCTTTGTCGGCAGAGTAATGTCTCTGCTTTTCAGAACACTGTCTAGATTTGTCATTGGTTTCCTGCCAAGAAACAATGGTCTGACTTCATGGCTGCAGTTTGGTGAATGTAAATTATACTTTGATATAGCTTTAAAGATTGGCTCAAAATGGAAAAAACATGTATGTCCTACACTTTTTGGAAAATAGGTTCTGCAACTGTATGCTGAACCCACTAAAGCACTCCTCATGTCCTCTGGGGATCAATCTTCTGTCAGTGGTAGCAAAGATGGAGACAATGAAGTACATTTCTACCTGAGTCAGCAGGAATGCTGCCTAGATCACAAGAGTCACATCCCTTTTTCCTTTCTTGCCTCTGTAGTAAGGTTCTTGAAGTGAAATTCACTAGAATCAGCATATAAACTGATCCTGCACAGTCAATGGAGAGGTACATTCCATCAAGTTGCCTGCAATTTCCCCCACTCCCTATTAAACCAGAGTTTCTGTACCAATTGTGGTTTCCCCTGGACCCAATGGTCATACAAATAATGAGATTAGCTCAAAGATTTGTGGACATCAGGAAACATGGTTTTTTTTAGACTTGGAGAATACATACCTTTCAATAGTGCCTCAATACCCTATAATGTCTAATCTGAATAAGGAATAAAGATTCAGAAACACTTGAAATGAGATTCAATTCAGACCAATGGCCCCTCAATTTCCTCCAGTGTCCCTATACTCAACAAGGAAATTGCACATTCCCTGTACATTTATGCCTTCCTCTAGGGTAAACTCTCAAATTTTCAAAGTGATTTGCTTGTAAAAGATTTCCTATATTTAGTACATTCCTAAGGCCTTTCTCCAGTGTGAGATTTCTTATGACAGTGCAGTTTAGTGGTGTTAATAAAAGATTTCCCACATTCACTGCATTTAAAAGGCCTTTCTCCAAGGTGAACTCTCTGATGATAATAGAGGCTGTTGCCATGAGTGAAAGATTTCCCACATTCAGTGCACTTATAAGGCCTTTCTCCAGTGTGAGCTCTCTGGTGTATAATGAGATGATTTCTCTGGACAAAGGCTTTCCCACAATCACCACACACATAAGGCCTTTCTCCAGTGTGAGCACTCTGATGATAACGGAGGCCAGATTTGCTGCTAAAGGATCTCCCACATTCACTGCACTCATAAGGCTTTTCTCCAGTGTGACTTCTCAGATGTATATGGAGCTGGTAATTAGTGGTAAAAGATTTCCCACATTTGGTGCATTTGTAAGGCCTTTCTCCAGTATGAACTCTAAGATGACAACGAAGGACGTAACTAAGAGTATAAGATTTCCCACATTCATTGCACTCAAAAGGCTTTTCTCCAGTGTGGGCTCTCTGATGAACACGGAGGAGGTAATTAGTAATAAAAGATTTTCCACATTCAATGCATTTGTAAGGCTTTTCTCCAGTGTGAGTTTTCTTATGATAGTACAAGGCAGAGTTAAATTTAAAAGATTTTCCACATTCCCTGCATTCATAACGCCTTTCATCTTTGTGAATACTCTGGTGTTCAATAAGCCTACACTTACTATTATAAGATTTCCCACACTCACTACACACATAAGCACTTTTCCCTGTGTGAACTCTCTGGTGTTTAGTTAAGGTACTCCTAAAGATAAAGGATTTCCCACATTCACTACACTCAAAAGGCCTTTCCCCTGCATGTGATTTCTGATGACGCTTAAGGGCTGACCTAGACATGAAAGATTTTCCACATTCACTGCACTCATGAGGTCTTTCTCCAGAATGAACTCTCTGATGATTACGGAGAGAACTGACAGTAGTAAATGATTTCTTGCATTCATTGCAACTTACATAAGACCTGTCTCCAGAATGAATCCCCTGATGATAACGAAAGTTGAATTTAGAGGTAAAAGATTTCCCACACTCACTGCACCTATATGGCCATTCACTAGAATGAATTCTCTGATGGTAACGAAGAACAGCAGGAGTAATACAAGATTTCCCACATTCACTGCACTCACTAGGCCTTTGAGTGTGAGTGCCTTCATGATAATGGAGACTAGTGCTACTGGTAAAAGATTTTCCACACTCACCACACACATAAGGCCTTTCTCCAGTGTGAATTCTCTGATGACGACGGAGATGGGAACTAGTAATAAAAGATTTCTCACATTCATTGCACTTATAAGGCCTTGCTCCTGGGTGAGATCTCTGATGATATCTGAGTGAAGGCCTAGAGGTAAAAGATTTCTCACATTCACTGCACTCATAAGGTCTTTCTCCTGTGTGAGATCTATTATGACAAATGAATGAGGATCTAGACATAAAAGATTTCCCACATTCACTGCATTTGTAAGGCCTTTCTCCAGTGTGAGATCTCTGATGATATTGGAGAGCGCTGGTAGAAGTAAAAGATTTCCCACATTCATAGCATTTATAAGGCTTTTCTCCTGTGTGAGATCTCCAATGATATTGCAAAGCGTTGGTAGAGGTAAAACATTTCCCACATTCATAGCATTTATAAGGCTTTTCTCCTGTGTGAGATCTCTGATGATTACGGAGGTTGACGTTAGAGGTGAAGCATTTCCCACATTCACTGCATTTATAAGGCCTTTCTCCAGTGTGAGATCTCTGATGATATTGGAGAGTGCTAGTGGAGATGAAAGATTTCCCACATTCACTGCATTTATAAGGCCTTTCTCCAGTGTGAGATCTCTGATGATATTGGAGAGTGCTAGTGGAGATGAAAGATTTCCCACATTCACTGCATTTATAAGGCCTTTCTCCAGTGTGAGATCTCTGATGATATTGTAGAACACTAGAAGAGGTAAAAGATTTCCCACATTCACTGCACTTATAAGGCCTTTCCCCAGTGTGAGATCTCTGATGATATTGGAGAGCGTTGGCAGAGGTAAAAGATTTCTCACATTCATAGCACTTATAAGGCTTTTCTCCAGTGTGAGATCTCTGATGAGATCGGAGGATGCAGTTAGTGGTAAAGGATTTCCCACATTCACTGCACTGATAAGGCCTTTCTCCTGTGTGAGATCTCTGATGATAAATGAGGGCAGATCTACATGTAAAAGATTTCACACAGTCACTACACTTATAAGGACGTTCTCCAGGAAATACTCTCTTATATCCAATGAACATAGAGCTGTGGTAAAAAGACTCTGCACACTCACTGCACACAGAACTGTTCTCTCCATTGTCCAATCTCTGGGGAGAAACGAGGACTGATTTGTGGCTTAAGGATTTCCAACATTTGCTGCACTTCTCCAATCCTGAACGAGTATAAATTTTTTGATGCTGACTGACAGTTGAGTTTTGCCTAAAAGATGTGCCACTTTTGATTAACAAATGAAGACCTTCCCCAGGATGAACTCTCTGGTGCATAATAAATGTTGATTTGTACCTGAATGTTTTCCCGCATTCCCTGCACACAAAACATGGTCTTTCAGTGTAGACATGCCAGTCCTGAACAAGTGTGTGTTCAGGGCTGAAGGCTTTCTCACAATCTCCTGAGGTATAATGACTTCTACTTGGTGAAGGTGATCTGCACTGGGTGGCTGTATTCAGCTTCTCGACAGTATAAGTGGCCTGCAGATGTCCCATGCTGGCCAGGATTTTCCCAGAAGTAAGAGGCTTCCCTGACACATGGAATCTGGGGCTCTTAAAAGATAAAGCCTCATGTACACAGCTTCTCAAAGGCATATAAAATTTTTTTGCACACGCCCCACACCTCAACAGTTTTTGGCTGTATTGTGTTTCCTGCTGCTCCACCAACTGGAAAACATATCTCAAGACTGTACTACACTTCTCACAGGGATGGGTCTTCTGAGAAAATGGAGCTGCTGTGGGAGATCCAGTCCATGAGACTCCTACAGGAACAGTTTTTTCACAGGGTGTCTCCTCACCTTCTGCTCCACAGCAGCAACCTGAATGCAAAGAAACACTAGTCAAGTGCACATTGACTTCCTAGGGAGGGAGCTAGTTCACCATAAATGTATAGCCATTTCATATAAGAACGACCTTCAAAGAAATGGGATACTTTTTAAGACTAGGGAGTTGGAAATCAGTTTAAGCAGCAGCTGTGCATTACTGGATCTGAAAGTGGTGGAGACCTCAACAAGAAAAGGATGCAAAAATAAGAGTTGTCACTGACACAAGGAAGAGAAGCAAGGTCTAGTGCTTATTTCTCTGTCCACAGCTTCCTGTAGGACCTTTTCTACTACTGATGTGAAGCTCAGTAGAAGGGTGTGATCACAGCCACAAAAACACAATCACAAATTATTTGCTTTTCAAGGTCAATTTAAGCATATATGCATACCTCACAGCATGATGCATGATGGGCAAAGTTCAGAGAGTAATAGAGAAAGCGAGGTAAGAGAAATAGGTAAGATGTTGAGTCCAGAGAGGTGGAGATGATCCCTGTGCTGGAAGTCATAGCAGAAATGACAAAGTAACAGAAATGACAGGTCGGCAAAAAGTCAACAGTGGAGGAGTAAAGGTAGAAATGGGGTGTGGTCACTGGCAATAGTACCAAAGTTTTCATTGAACAAAGACAGTTTCCTGGTATATATATGTATATATATATATATATATTTTTCCCCCCCCTGGTATATTTTTAACAATGCCCTGATGTCACAGTCTCCCCAGCTATAATTCAGCAGGACCAGGCCCACTGAGCTCACTGTGCCATGGCCAGAGTCATGTCCATCCCATTATGCACAAAGGATTCCTTTCCCTAAGAAAGTCATAACTGCAATTACTGGGTACATGGAGCACTGAAGGCAAAAAAAGAAAAAGAGAAAGGCCAGTACTGTTCCAGAGCAACTCAGCATTACAGCAGACCCAGGAAAAAGCACAAGTTGAGTGACATCAATAAAATAGTAGAATAGGAGATACCCTTTCACCACTAATGAAAAATAAACAGCTCTCCATGAAGGACATTAATCAGCCTTGGAAGACACAAGAGTCCAGTCAAGAACTGACTCTCATATTCATGTATGGATGTGAGAGTTGAGCCATAAAGAAGGCTGAGTGCCAAAGAACTGATGCTTTTGATTTGTGTTGGAGAACACTCTTGAGAATACCTTGGACTGCAAGAAGATTTAACCAGTCAATCCTAAAGGAAATCAACCCTGAATACTCATTGGAAGGACTGACGCTAAAGCTGAAGTTCTAATACTTTGGCCACCTGATGCGAAGAGCCAACTCACTGGAAAAGACCCTGATGATGGGAAAAATTGAAGGCAAATGGAGAAAGGGGCAGCAGAAGATAAGATGGTTAGATAGCATCACTGGCTCAATGGACATGAATTTGAGCCAACTCCGGGGACAGTGAAAGACAGAGGAGTCTGCAGTGCTGCAGTCCAGGAGGTTGTAAAGAGTAGTATACAACCTAAGCGTTGAACACCACCACCACCACCACCACAGTGGAACATAATTTAAAAAGCACACAGAAAAGATCACTAGAAAGTGTCTTTAAAAAGACATCTGGAAATGACTAGGAAATGAGGGCTGGGCTGCCACTGGGCTATTTCTCTCAGCCATAAGACAGGGGCCACTGCAGTCCCAGTGGCCTCTGCTGCAGAAGACATAGCTGCCTGCTCTACAGAGGACACTGGAACTTTTGCCACTGAGTTATCTGACACTCATGGTCAGAGTGGATGCCCTGCTGAGTATGAAGCTACCAGTCAACACCCTCAGTAGGAGCTGTTGTGGTGATCCAGAAGCAGGGCTGCCACAACCCCCAAACCTGTGCCGGCATTCCAGACCCTGACTCCACCACTACACCATGTACTCCTGTGTCTCAGGCACTAGAAACAACTTTGCTATAGACATGCCAGTTTGACAGAATCACAGCCACTGTCTGCATGTGCAGCCAGGCAGATTCCATGGCTGATCCCTGCACAGCCACATATCTCAAACCAAAGCCAAGGTTGCTGAGGCTATCCAATGACCCAGACCCCATAACCACTGTCACTCCAAAAGTGCCTGTATACAACACCCCAGGTCTGTGGATCCTCAACAGATACATACACCTCAGACACCAGTGTTACTACAACCAATCAGGTGAGCAACAGTCGACAGGGCACCAAGAAGGATCCCCTTGGTGACAAAGTCCTCTGGGAGAAAAAGAGATCAGGAGTTCCCTAGCAGCCTTCTCCACCACTTTGGACACCCTCAGCCTTGCTAATTGAGGAGTCTTGATTATCTTTACTGAAACTGACTTCAGGTGAAGGAGCAGCACAGAGAACAACATAGCTGGGCTTTCCACAGAGCCAGAATAGCCACAGCCCAAACGTGAACCCACCACAGATTGAGGTCTTCCCACACCAAAAACTGTAATGTGAAGCCTGGAAGAAATGACTACACCATCAAATCAGCATAAAGAAATACAAGGCTACAGGAAACACACAAAAAATCAAAGAAAACATGAAACCAATACAGAAATACCATAATTTATCAGAAACCACACCCAAGGAAATGGAGACCTACAAAGGGTCAAAGAGTTCAAAATAATTGTTTCACCACAGTTCAGTGAAGCAACAACAAAGCACAGACAATTCAACAAAGTAAGGTAAATAATACATAAACAAAACAAGTTGTTTAACAAAGAGACAAAAATGAAAAAGAACAAAACAGACTGCCAAAGGTGCCCTAAGGGACAGTCTCTGGCTGCCACACCCAAGAGCTGCAGGGGACAGGTACACCATCTTCCATCTTCCACAGTTGTCTACAGGTCTTCCCTGGTGGCTCGGCCAGTAAAGATTCTGCCTCCAATGCGAGAGACCTGGGTTCAGTCCCTGGGTTGGGAAGATCCCATGGAGAAGGAAATGGCAACCCACTCCAGTATTCTTGCTTGGAGAATTCCACGGACAGAGGAGCTTGGTGGGCTACAGTTCATGGGGTCGCAAAGAGTCGGACATGACTAAGTGACTAACGATACCAGCACTCACTGAACTCATGAAGGTTGGCTGAGAGGAATAGGACTGAAGAATCACCCCACACTTTCTTTTCTTTTTTTTTTTCACCCCACACTTTCAACCAGTGATACCAGAGGTTCTGGTATGCCCACTCTCCAAAAAGGCACTCAGATGTGAAGAATCAACAGATAAATCGATAAATGAATATGTGGGAAATGCCTATCACATCACTGATGGGATTCTTAATATTGTCAGGCGAGTGTATGCTCCTCAGTTCTGTCTCATCACAACAAAGATTTGGAACGATGGACATTAAAGCCCTCGGCTCGTCACAGCTCTTGGGTCTTGGACAAACCATGCTATAGCTCTTAGACAAATCAGTGTTATAGCTCTATTTTATTTAGAAGATAGCAGGAGGATCCATCCTCAAAGTGTGAGGGCATGCCAACCCAAAGACGCGAAGAGAAGAGAGTGGAGGAGCACGACAGTGTGCGGGAGAGAGAGAGAAAGAGAGTGAGTGAGCATGGGGGAGGGAGGGAAAGAGAGAGAGAGAAAGTGCTTTGGTTCCTCCTTTTATGTTTTTTCCTCCCCCTGGGCCTGCCCTATGTAAATTGGGCTTAGCCAGAAGTGCTGTTTGTTGTACCTGAGGTCTTCACTCTGGTCCTCAGACCTTTCTTTGACCTTCCTTTGTTCTATTTTCACGGGCTTGTCCCTTCCTTGTCTTTTAGCCACCGCCATTTGGGACGCCTTTTCCCTCTTCTAACTACCTAACATTATGATACAACAGGGAGCTAAGAAGACATATCAAAATAAGAAATGGAACAAGACCATTACATATATTTATAATCAAACACTTTCATGCAGACACAGAACAACTATATCCTCTTAATACCAGTACAGTGTCAACTAATATGTGGGAAAGGCTGTTTCTACATTGACTGTCTTTATTGCACTGATCTTTTAGCAGAATTATTCTACTTGGTCTCCAAAAGAAAACTTTCTACTGGGCTGAAATAGCACAAACAACTTACACTTTTACAGTCTGCTCTTACCTATTACCAGAACAGTTTATGTATTCTTACACCTTTGGACTTCTTCTTTTTTTTTTTTTTTTACATCCCTACATATTTAATGCTTTCAAAATAAGGTAAAAACATTTTATATAATAGAATATATTTGTTACAAGTTAAATTCCAGAAACATACTCAAGATTGACAATTCCTACTGTTATTTTTTTAAGTACCTTTGGACTTCTATGGGTATTAAAAACTTGAATAACGAAAGTTAGGAGAACCAAGATAGTATATATATATGAAGTATACGCCTTCAGTTCAGTTCAGTTCAGTCACTCAGTCGTGTTTGACTCTGTGACCCCACAGATTGTAGCATGTCAGGCTTCCCTGTCCATCATGAACTCTTGGAGCCTGTTCAAATTCATGTCCATTGAGTCGGTGATGCCATCCAACTATCCCATCCTCTGTCATCCCCTTCTCCTCCTGCCTTCAATCTTTTCCAGAATCAGGGTCTTTTCCAGTGAGTCAGTTCTTTGCACCAGATGGCCAAAGTATTGGAGCTTCAGCTTCAGTATCAGTCCTTCCAACGAATATTCAGGACTGATTTACCTTAGGATTAACTGGTTTGATCCCCTTGCAGTCCAAGGGACTCTCAAGAGTCTTCTCCAACATCACAGTTTAAAAGCATCCATTCTTCACTGCTCAGCTTTCCTTATGGTTCAACTCTCACATCCACACGACTCTTGAAAAACCATAGTTTGACTAGACGCACCTTTGTTGGCAAAGTAAGGTCTCTGCTTTTTAATATGCTGTTTAGGTTGGTCATAGCTTTTCTTCCAAGGAGCAAGCATCTTTGAATTTCATGGCTTCAGTCACCATCTGCAGTGATTTTGGAGCCCCCCAAAATAAAGTCTGTCACTGTTTCTACTGTTTCCCCATCTGTCTGCCATGAAGTGATGGACCTGATGCTATGATCTTTGTTTTCTGAATGCTGAGTTTTAAGCCAGCCTTTTCACTCTCCTCTTTCACTTTCATAAAGAGGCTCCTCAGTTCCTCTTTGCTTTCTGCCATAACAGTGGTATCATCTGAATATCTGAAGTTATTGATATATTTCTCCTGGCAATCTTGATTCCAGCTTGTGTTTCATCCATCCCGGCATTTTGCATGATGTAATCTGCATAGAAGTTAAATAAGTGGAGTGACAGTATGCAGCCTTGATGTGCTCCTTTTCCAACTTGGAACCAGTCCGTTGTTCCATGTCTGGTTTTAACTGTTGCTTCTTGACCTGCATACAGATTTATCAGGAGGCAGGTAAGGTTGTCTGGGTTCCCATGTCTTGAAGAATTTTCCAGTTTGTTGTGCTCTACACAGTTAAAGGCTTTGACATAGTCAATGAAGCAAAAGTAGATGTTTTCTGGAATTCTCTAGCTTTTTCTATGATCCAACCAATGTTGGCAATTTGATCTATGGTTCCTCTGCCTTTTCTAAATCCAGCTTCAACATCTGGAAGTTCATGTACTCCTGAAGCCTTGCTTGGAAAATTTTGAGCATTACTTTGCTAGCATGTGAGATGAGTGCAATTTTGCAGTAGTTTGAACATTCTTTGGCATTGCCTTTCTTTGGGATTGGGATTAAAAACTGACCTTTTCCAGTCCTGTGGCCATTGCTGAGTTTTCCAGATTTGCTGCCATATTGAAGGTAGCACTTTCACAGCATCATCTTTTAGGATTTGAAATAGCTCAACTGGAATTCCATCACCTCCATTAGCTTTGTTCATAGTGATGCTTCCTAAGGCCCATTTGACTTCACATTCCAAGATGTCTGGCTCTAGGTGAGTGATCACACCATCGTGGTTATCTGGGTCATGAAGATCTTTCTTGTATAGTTCTTCCATGTA
Source organism: Dama dama (assembly GCF_033118175.1). Taxonomy (NCBI): domain Eukaryota; kingdom Metazoa; phylum Chordata; class Mammalia; order Artiodactyla; family Cervidae; genus Dama; species Dama dama. The sequence goes on along the minus strand of NC_083684.1, from coordinate 72,075,868 downwards.
TTCCTGCCACTTTTTCTTAATATCTTCTGCTTCTGTTAGGTCCATATCATTTTCGTCCTTCATTGAGCCCATCTTTGGATGAAATGTTCCCTTGGTATCTCTAATTTTCTTTTCTTTTCTTTTTTTTAATTTCCGGTCTCAGTCTGATCTCAGAACACGCTCCATCACCTAGTTCCCAGAACTCAGATTGCGCAGTGGTCACGTCATCATTGACCAGGGCTCGCAGAGCGGCAGGGGCCACCCTAACCTCACCCAAACCTTAGCCCAACTGCCTCCCCCTAACCTCCCAGTCCCTGGGTCCCTGGCCCCATTTTGCCTGACACGTTTTCATAATCCTCTCAGGCTACGGGTCAGCGGCGCCACCAGCCATGGGGCCCGATCATATAAGGAAAATACTGCGGCCTCAGCCGGGGGCTGCATCGTAGACCCGGGGGCGCCCTGTCCCCTACGCCACTCACTACACCCACACCTGCCAACCTCCCTGACCTGCTTCGCACGCCCGGACCTCCCGGGCGAGTCCAGCCGCCCCTCTAATTTTCTTGAAGAGATCTCTAGTCTTTCCCATTCTATTGTTTTCCTCTGTTTCTTTGCAATGTATATCCCTTAGGCATCTATTTTTAACTAAGTGAAAACTAGATGGAAATACCAGAGACCCAGTCAATTTGCAGGAAAGATATTTAAGTTTTTGTCAAAAAATTATGACTATGGGCTTAAGCTTTTATTGTCTTTTTGTGCTGTCTTTGTGTTTTGAATGTTCAAACATATAACTCATGTATTAGAAGAAGAGTATAAATAACTGTTGAAAAAGGATAGTATCAATAACCTGAAGATTTTAACAATCTTTTTTGGGGGAGTATAATTGTTTCACAATGTTGTATTAATTTTTTCTGTACAACAAAGTGAATCAGCCATATGTATACATATATCCCCTCTCTGTTGAGCCTCTCTATTTCTTACCTTGTTTAACTAAAAATCAGTCAGTTGGAATTCCATTTAGATTCTAGGTCCTTGGTACATTCTTATGTTATGGCTATTGAAAATCACTCCAAAGCAGCTACACTGGAATACATGTAAGAAATGCTTTGACTAGTCTGAGAAAACTGTACAATAAAAATGGAAATTTCATGTACTTGCAAAAATTCTGAGTTGGTAAAATTACCTTCATCTGTTGGGCATTATGTTTACCTTAGTAAAACAATGATGACACTCACTGAAAACAAACAAATAAGAGCTTCCCTGGTGGTCCAGTCTTTAAGAGTCCACCTGTCAAAGATCCCTGGTCCAGGAAGATTCTACATGGCCCGCAGCAACTGAGCCCCTGCACCACAACTACTGAGCCCATGCTCCTAGAGTCTGTGATCCACAAGAAAAGAAACCACTGCAATGAGAAACCTACACACCACAAGGAAGAGTAGTCCCCACTCACTGCAACAAAGACCCACACAGCCAAAACTAACCAAATAAAAATGTGTTTTTAAAAAGAAAGCAAACAAACAAATGGACCCAAACAGAAATTCTGCTGCTGAAGAATACAATGAAATAAAGCACAATGAAGACAGTATCAACAGCCAAATTTTATTAAGCAAAAGTAAAAATCTAGGAACTTGAAAACAGGTGTTTCAATTATCCAATGAGGAGGAAAAAAAGAGAAAGATGAAGTGAAGAAAGCATACATGGATTATGAAACATAAAGCAAAACATTATTTGCATTTTCAGAGAAGACAGAGAGAAAGGGGTAGCAAGCAGATTTAAAGGAACAATGATTGAACACTTTCTAACTAGAGAGAAAAGAGTAGATATCCAGATACATGAGGCTCACAGGTTCAATCAAAAACTTCACTGAAGCATATTATAATAAAATGGTCAAAAAGCAACTACAGCAAATTCCCTGGAGGTCCAGTGGTTAGGACTGGGCACTTTTACTGCTGGGGCCTAAGTTCAAACCCTGGTCAGGGAACTATGATCCCAAAGCCTTGAGGTGTGTCTGGGAGCGGTGGGGCGGGGGTGGGGTGGGGGCGATTATATACTAGTCATAAAAAGAATGAAATAATGCTATTTGCAGCAACATGGATGAACCTAGAGGTTATCATACTAAGTGAAGTAAGTCAGAGAAAAACAAATGTATGTGCTATCACTTATATGTGGAATCTAAAAAAAATAGTACGAATGAACTTTATTTACAAAATAGACACAGACTCAGATAAAAAAACCCATGGTTGCCAAAGGAGAAGTGAGGGAGGGATAAATTGGGAATATGGGATGAACAGATGCACACTACCATGTATACAATAAACAATGATTTACTGTATAGCACAGGGAACCATATTTAATAACTTATAGTAAACTATTTAATGGAAAAGAACTGAAAACACATGGATGTATACATATATATGTATAACCAAATCACTTGCCCTATGAGAGTCCAGTACAGCAAGGATTGGGGTTGGAGAGAAAAGAGAGCAGTACCCACACCCCAGCCTTCTACCTACCACAACAACTATACAGAAAACTGGGGAAACTAGCAGTGCCTATACCACGTGAGGACAGAGCACCTCCTTCAGAAAGGTAGGGTGAGGCAGGATACAGAGCCCAGCCCAGGTCACTGGGGAGGCTGTCTTACCCAGTGAGGATATAAGTGTGTAGTTCTCCAGCATCACATCCAGATACAGGCATCTCTGAGTCTCATCAAGGAGCCTCCATTCCCTCTGGGAGAAGCACACAGCAACATCTGGAAAGGTCACACCACCCTGTCATGAAGGGGACAGATGAAAGCTTGAACATTATCCCTCTGAGAACCTACAATCCATCTCTGCACACATCCATTCCAGACATTCTCCACCAGAGCTCCCAACCTGAGAGAAGATGCCAGGCCCTGGTGCAACAGATGCCGCTGTCTCCTCACAGCCATTAACCAATGTGTTCAGCCCTCAGCAGTCACTGGGTGGAGGGGGTGGTAGTGCACACAGATGCCATCTAAACTCTGGACTTGGCGTGCAATGTCCTTTCCTTCCAGCCGAGCAATTCCCCTGGAGACTCTCAAATTGTGGGAAACCAGACACAGACAAAGATAAACTCATGTTTCACCTGTAACCTCAACACCAGGGCCTGGCAGTGGGGGCAGTGGGGCAGGGGGGCAGGGGGGCAGTTCACACTTTCTCTCTATGTGCACTTCATTCTGTAGGTGGCACTTCTCTCACAATTTCAGACCTCACAGTTGCACTTCCACAGCACTGCCATCTCCCTGCACCACACCATAGAATTCTTCCTGAACATATGTGTACATCTGGCGCTTGGCATTCAGAAAATGCTTGAGAAATTAAAGGAAGATTCACTACAACCTCACTGCCCTGATAACTCTAATGCCAAACTAAGCCACAAATACTGCTTAGAAAATCTCGCCACCTGCCACCAGTCCTTCCTTCCATATTTGCAACCCTAAAACCATACGTGAATTTCACATTGCCACAACTCTCTTCAACTTCTTTACTGCCAGCTTTGCCCTCAACCACCACAACACTTGTCTCTCCACTCAAGCTTTGTAAAAAACCCAGCCCTAAAAAATCTCCCCACAAGACATCACTTCAGTTCAGTTCAGTTGCTCAGTCGTTTCCAGCTCTTTGCAACCTCATGGACTACAGCATGCCAGGCTTTCCTATCCATCACCAACTCCCAGAGTGGACTCAAACTCATGTCCTTTGAGTTGGTGATGCCATCCAACCATCTCATCCTCTGTCATCCCCTTCCCCCACCTTCAATCTTTTCCAGCATCAGGGTCTTTTCCAGTCAATCAGTTCTTCGTATCAGGTGGCCAAAGTACTGGAGTTTCAGTATCAGCCCTTCCAATGAATAGTCAGGACTGATTTCTTTCAGGATTGACTGGTTTGATTTCTTTGCAGTCCAAGGGACTCTCAAGAGTCTTCTCCAACACCACAGTTCAAAAGCGTCAGTTCTTCACTGCTCAGCTTTCTTTATAGTCCAACTCTCACATTCATACATGACTACTGGAAAAACCATAGCCTTGACTAGATCGACCTATGTTGGCAAAGTAATGTCTCTGCTTTTTAATATGCTGTCTATGTTTGTCATAGCTTTTCTTCCAAGGAGCAAGCGTCTTTTCATTTCATGGCTGTAGTCACCATCTGCAGTGATTTTGGAGTCCAAGAAAATAAAGTCTGTCACTGTTTCCATTGTTTCCCCATCTATTTGGCATGAGGTGATGGGACTTGATGCCATGATCTTAGTTTTCTGAATGTTCAGTTTCAAGCCAGACATAGTGACTCACAAATGACATCTGCCCCAGACCTTATCCACCAGCAAGACTAAAACATCCCAGATCCCATCAAAATTCATCACAAAATCCTGAAGAAGCCATATAGTACTAAATAAGCAGCAGCCCCAGCCTCACTGCCTTCTTGTCTCAATTACTCCTGGTCTCCTCAGCCATTTTTCCTCCACTCATCCCACACAAGCCTTCTCCACCTGCCAGGCTGACCTCTTTTACACGGCTCCCACTGCCACTTCTCTACCTCACTTGGGTTTGCAATGCCCACAAACATATCCAGGCCCTGAGCAAAAGAACTGCTCCTCAGGACACACCTGTCTTTCTGACCTACTAATATCACGCCTACTATAACCTGCATTCCCCTCCTAAATGTGATCCACAGCTCCACACTGCTCCACACAACAGTCATCACTTTTGGAAGTTTCCATTCCTGAACACCTTCCCAGTTTTTCAGACCTGCCTAGTCAACTGTCCACCCGTTGCCTACACTCAGTCTTCTCTGAAACATCTCAGACTCTTAACAGAGCGAAAACAAACATAATATTTCCAAGGAAAATTAATCTGCTGCTAAGGTCCCCATCCAGTTGATGGGCCTTCCATCCCTTCATCAACTAAGGCCAAAACCCTGAGGGTCATCCCTCGCTACTTCCTTTCTATCACCAACAGATCCACAATTTGGCTTGGCCCATCTCCAAAAATGGATCCAGAATTCCTGAGACATCGAGGGCAGTCCCTCTGGTCCATGAATTCTCAACTAGGCAATCGCAATTAATCATTCCATGCCTCCTGCTGCCCCTCCCGCTGTTTACTTCTATAGTCTGTTCTCTGCAACCAGTTGGAGCTTCTTTTGATTTCGGAAAGCCTACCTCCTACCTGCGATTCAAACCTCTCATTACTTGTGTAACAAACTGCCAACTTCTCAGGCAGCAACACTGCAAGCCTGACTCTGGCCCCGCCGCATCTGGCTTCTAAAGGAAAACAGAGTAGTTGTACTGCGGTTCCGGTTAGTCTGACCTACAAGCCTCTGCATTTTGGGGTCCCTCCATCTGTCATGCTCTCCCACTCTCCACCATGCGGTCAGAAACGGCCTGACGATCGCCTCACCATCCTGAATCCCGGGGCCCGAGCTGTGGGCAAGTGAGCATGGGCCCCAGACTTAATTGTCTGGTGCAGCATGGGCTTCCCAAGGTGGCGATAGTGGTAAAGAATGCTGCTGCTCAGGGCTGGTGCACTGGGATGACCTGAGGAAGGGGATGGGGAGGGAGGTGGGAGGGGGCTTTCAGGATGTACACCCATGGCTGATTCATGTGAATGTATGGTAAAAACCACTACAATATTGTAAAGTAATTAGCCTCCAATTAAAATAAATAAATAAATTTTAAAAAATGTGTTATAATTCAGAAAGCCTTTTCTATGCCTGAAGCTTGGAACTGAAAAAAAAAATGTATTAAATGTAGCCTCTTGCCTTCCTTCCTTAGAACAGCAGCATGGAGTAAGAGGCAGACTGCTTGAGGTTAAATTCTAGGGTACTGTACACCAGCCATAAGTCTGTACATTGTGCTTAATACCTCTGTGCTAAAGTTTCCTCCTCTATAAAAGTTACCACCTACTTCACATGATTACTATTAAGATTAAATAACATATATTGAGGGTTTAAAATAGTTCTTGGTAAGCACTGTGTGTTTACTGTTATTTTTGTGACCGTTATTACTACCATTGCTATTTACATATTCTAGTCCCTCTGCTCAGGATGTATTTTCTTTCTTCCTTCACTTGGCAAAATACTTCTCATTTTTCAAAACCTGACTCAAAAAACTGTCCTGAACTTTTAAAACAATGTCCTTTTTCAGTGCTTTCATAACAATCTTTCTATCTATAATTATTAACAAAATTATACTGAAATTATCTATTTGAATGCCATACGCCTGTACACACTTGCCTCCTTCCTCCCCACTAAGTTCCTGGAGAACAAGTGTCCCTTCTCCATTTGTTCCCTAGAACTGATGCACAATTTATGTATCAGGGATCCACCCGCCCCAGAAAAAGAATCCGCCTGCCAATGCAAGAGACACAGGCGACGCGGGCTCGATCCCTGGTTCGGGTCCCAGGAGTAGGGCACTCCAGTATTCCTGCTTGGAGAATCCCATGGACAGAAGACATGGAGGGCTACGGTCCATATGGTCGCAAAGAGTCGGACAGGACTGAAGCGACTTAGCACGCAAGCCCGGGGCAAGGGCGGTGAGGGCCGGGAGGACTAGCGTTTACCTGAGGTGGGTCCCGCAGCGCCGCCGCAGCCATCGGACTCTGCCTTGAGAGGGACGGGAGTGTCGGTCCTTATCCCGGGTCTGGCGCTGTGCAGCGAGGACAGAGCCTCCTCTCGGACCCTGCCGTCCCCAACCAGCGAGCCAACAGGAGAGACGCCAAGAAAGGGGGGTAACCAGGCTGGCTAGGCGGGTGTCCCCTTCTCCCCTCACCATTCCGTGAGGACAACCGTGCCTGACGGAGCACAACGGTTTCCCGGGAGCGTACCCTGCTCCAACGGATCCTCTAAGCAAATAGAGCGCTAGGCGAGACCGGAAATCCCTCGGAAATCCCTCCCCTGGCGCATGCTCACTGGGGGAAAGTCGTCATCCTCATCCCTCATTGGTTCAACACTGGTGTCGCTCTGCCTAGGCTCTTCCTGGTAGTGAGGTTCTGGGTCCTCTGGAGACCCCAGGAAAGGGTGTTTTGCCATCCTTAATTTCCAGAGCATTTCCTGTAAGCTACCGGGAAGAATGCGGGGAAATGGTTCTCCTCCCCAGAGGGAGGAGCTTTACTCCTTAAAGACGTGAAGAGACATAATTTAGACTCCTCCCAAGCTCATCCAGCTCTCAGAGGACAAGTCTATTATTTTAGACTTTTCCAAATTCTGTTACTGTGGGAAGGCAACGCTGCCCCCATTCCTGATCCCATTCCAGTTCTAAAGGAATCAAAGCCACAGCCACTACTGCTGTTCCCCAAAGGTGTTCCCTGAGGGGAAATCAGGATGCAGACAGACAGGAAGCATTCTGTGCCTGGGACAATGACCCTTAATAGTTAAGATGCATATCTAAGGACTAATGTTAAGAAGCCCAGATTCCTGCATCCTCTCATACACAGAAAAGAAGCACTAAAATCATTAACTTGAGTTTGTTCTTTGTGATTATCAGTGATCCTTTAATGGTCAACTGCCTGTTTTTTCCAGGAAAAAAAAAAAACTCCTTCTCTATACCCCAGCTTTTCCCTTACCTCTATGGAGCAGTTCCTCAGAGCTGTGTGAGAGATTGTTACTAGAGTTAAAATTTTGAGTAACATCCCTGAATAGAACAACTTGCAACTTTTATGTTATGTCTTCCACTTCTATCTACAACTGAGGTGTGAGGGGCATCATTCAATAGAGCCATTCAGGCAAAAAGGAGTCCATGGGTTGCTAGAAAATTGGTTATTGCTCTCAAATATTTGTAACCGGAAGCATTAGAGTAACTTTTGTGAGTTTCAGTGTGAATTGCTAGGAACAATAGAAAAGATCCCTTTCAGGTCCCGACTGGCAAGAAAAAAAACAATCAACTGGGTAAATTTTAAAAGTAATTGTCTTTATTGATTGGTTCATGAATTAAGCATCAACCCTTCTAGCAAGCAAGGGGGAGTTCTGAAGGGCTACAGAGAGGAAAACTTTTTTTAAAGTAGGAAAAGGAAGTCATCAATAGATAGGATGATTTCAGGCTTAGATAACCTACCTATGGAGAATGGAAGGGGTCTAGGCACCAGATTACCTCATCTTCCTTTGAGGGAGATGGAGAGGGCCCCATGTGACATATTACCTCATTGGTAACAACCAGAAAATTATTTTTTTTCAAACTTTAAACTTTTTATTTTGTTTTAGGGTGTAACTGATCAACAGTGTTGTGGTAGTTTCAGGTGAACAGTGAAGGGACTCAGCCATACATATGCATGTATCCATTTTCCCCCAAAACTGCTCCCATCGAAGCTGGTACGTAACATTGAGCAGAGTTCCATGTGCTATACAGTAGGTCTTCATTTCAACCAGAAAATTCTTAAGTGATTCGTTAAGGCTACATTTCCAGAGAAAGTTGAAGAGTCAATTAGGTTAGGTATTAAGTCCCGGTTTGCTGTCATGGCCTATCATAAGTAACTTCGTATTCAGCCTGTGGTTTTCTTGTGAACAGATGGTGGGTCACCCTGAAGTAAACAACAAGGTCTGCTTCTGGTCCGACACAAAACCTCTCTCTTGCCTGCACAATTAGGAATTTTCTCACTCATTGAGGAACACTTTTATCTATTGTAATACTTTTAATTCATATCCCCAGATACATGCAGTTGCTCTGAGCAATCAAACAAAAAGCAACTTGACTGAAGTTTTGGGCACTACATAGAAGCTTTGATTTTCAGTTGGAGTGCATGTGCAAAAGGGAGCATCTGAACCCTGATAAAAAAGCATTTCTGAACCCCTGGATCTCATCTTCTAGGCAGTGATCATTATTTCTGCAAGCCTTGGTGTAACATTTTGTATGTGGAGTTGAGATTATATCAGAAAAACTGCCGCAAAATGTGCACTTCAGAAAGTAGTTAATAATGTTTATGTAGTTCTTTAAAGATAGTAGCAGGGCTTCCCTATTGACTCAGTGGTATAGAACCCACCTGCCACTGCAGGAGACTTGGGTTTGATCCTGGGCTCAGGAAAATACCCTGGAGAAAGAAATGGCAGTCCACTCCAGTATTCTTGCCTGGGAAATCCCATAAACAGAGGATCCTGATGACAGTCCACGGGTCACAAAAGAGTCAGATACGACTTAGTAAACAACAACAAAGATAGTAGCAGAAATAGCTCTAAGGACACGTCAGTAAAGGCTGAAAAAACTTAAGACCTCAAGGTTTGGAGGAGGCTCTGTGAAGTCAGGAAATACAAAATCAAGCCAAGCATGTGATTGTCTTAAACTTTGGTCATTGTGTGTATTTTGTTTTCAAAACGTGATTCTTCTTCATCCCTGAAAACATGGAGCAATACTACTTTGCAGTGAGAGTTAAAGAGGACATTAAGAGTACTTGGAATGGTAAAAATAAGAGGAAAACTGAGGTATCATGTGTCGTGGTCCAGGCATGGGTTGGAAAAGAATTTCCAGACATGAGACAGGATGAAGGGAAAATAGAGTTTATTAGAGTGGGAGGTGCTGTTAGAATAGTGGGCCAGGTCAAGGGACAACCGACGTTGAACATCCTTAGTCCAATTTTATACCCAGGGTACAAGGAGTGGGATAGGGATCTTGCAAGTCATTTGCTGGTTAGATGAGGCACATATACTGAGTTGGTGGTGGTGGTTGTGGGGGATAAGGCAAATATCTTCTCACTATGGGGTAGGAGGGGAAATGGGTTATACTGTTCCATTAATAGTTACAACATGGGGGAGGGAAGGACAATAAGGGTCTGGTTTTTCCATTCCTGCACTCCAACCCTCCTTGGTTATCTGCTCCTTCATCTTTGGGTCACCACATCATGTTTATTTACTGCTCTAACAAATGATCATTGAGCAGACACTTGATTTTCAGGAATTTTTTCTAGGTGCATGGGAGAAATTCAGGCACAGGAGAAACAAAGAGCCCTGCTTTGGTGCAGCTTCTATTATATTTAAAGAAAACAACAAGAAACATAAAATAAGAGATATAAATTACATAGTATGTTAGAATATGGCAGGTGCAATGGAAACAGAGGTGGTTTTGCTGAACAGAAGGGATGGGATGTAATAGCACAAGGAACAGTAAGTCCTCCTTAATAAGAGCACCACTGAGCAAGGATAAGCCCTGTGGGTTTTTATGTCATTGTTGTCTGTTAAAAGAGAAGTGTCCTACATTAAGATTTTAAAGAGATCATTTGAGCAAACATCAATTCAAACTGGACAGCCCCAAACCTAAATAATGGAAAGGATTTTGGAGAGCAGGAAGGGAAGCAAAGTAAGGAAATAATCCCATTGGTTGTAGTTTAAGGAATAGACTTATTTGGGAAAGTCTAAGGGGGTGTTTGTGATTGATTGTTCTTAAGTTTCTATTTCTCTCCTTGGAGGCATTTACAAGAATTTACTCTGGCTCAAGTTTTGTTTTGCTTACAAGGCTGTTAAAGCATTGGAACCAACTCTGTCTGATGGCTTTCTTGTTTAATTACACTTCCAAGCAAAAGAAGCAGGTGGCTACATACCTTCAGTGTGTGGGGCTCACACAGTTGTCCTCAGCAGTAGAGGTCTGGTCCTTTTTTTTTTTTTTAGTTCCAGTCATTTTAGCCTTGAGTCCACTTGGATCACTGCAGAGACTGGGGGTGGAGGAGGGGATGTCCATTAGAAACCTTAACTCTGCTGCTCTCTGAGTCTGCAGATCAATAGCCCCATTATCCGGGGCTGGGAGGGAGGCAGCCTTCCTTGAACAACTACTCACAGTTTCCTCTCTGCACTGACCCTGTACATCAGCATCACCTAAGGACCCATTAGAAAAGCTAATTCTCAGTCCAAAACTCAGACACCTTGGGAGTAAGGTCCCTGTATCAATGTTTTTTTTTTTTTTTTTTGGTATCAGTGTTTTAAGAAGACTTCAGGTGACACAGATGCATATGTTAAAAAAGAACAGGCCCAAAGTAGAGTCATTTACTCCTTATGGCAGTAAACCATGACTTAAGTGCAGTTTTGGCCTTCTGAAGAATCTTAACCAATGACTCCAGAATTTTCTGGTTGGCAGCCATGAGGCAGTCTATCACTAACGCCCTCTCCATCCCCCACAGGAAGAAGAACTATCTACCTGATAAAACCTTCACCATTCCCTTCCTCCCATTCCACCCCCAAGATACTCTGTCTCTAAAGTAATCTTTTTCTTTTGCTAATATCATCCTTGCACCACCCTTCTTCTCAAGTTCCTTTCTGTACAACCCATCTGAGTATCCTTTTAGTTGCTACATGGATCATGATCGCCTTATAAAACCAATTAGATCTCCAAAGAAGAATTGTGTTTATTAACACAAGTAGTAATATAACAGGAAGGAAAGGGGCAGGGTACAACTTTTGAAAGAATGACATAGCCCAAGTGATCCAACATAAACTGATTAGAATCAAATGGGACCAAGATGGCAGACAAGACTAGACCTTGATCCTCGATCAGCAAGTGAAATGGCACATACAGAGGTGCCATGACAGTTCCAAGGCACTGTTAAGAGACTAAGGAGCAGGCAGTGGTCCATAGCCTAGAAATCTCCTTCCCTTCCCAAAAATCGTTGGAATAATCCTCCTGCTCTTTAGCGTATGAAATTATCCAGCTTATAAAAACTAACTAGATCACATTTTTGAGGCTACACTGCACTCTGCTATGGCCCATATTCTGTCTGAGGGGTATGCTTCTCTCTAAATCTGAATAAATCCACTTCTTACCTATCACTTTGTTTCTCACTGAATTCTCTCTGGGAGGAGACATCAAGAACCTGAGCTCCATTAGGTCCTGAAACCAGGTACCGTGGGTTTTGGCTGGGTTTAAGTCCCAGCCATGTGGGTTCAAGTCCCAATCTGTGGTAAATTGTTTCAATAAGAGGTTCCATTCTCACACTGTGTTTCCTGTGGCCAGGGTGCCTGAGCTTCCTGTCAGTAGTATAAATCTACTCTGTGCTTACTCCCTCAGTCTTCTCAGACTCTTTGCAACCTGCCAGGTTCCTCTGTCCATGGGATTTTTCAGGCAAGAATACTGGAGTGAGTTGCCATTTCCTCTTCCAGGGGATCTTCTCCATCCAGGGATCAAACCTGGGTCTTCTGGGTCTCTCGCACTGCAGGTGTATTTTTTAACCACTGAGCTATCAGGGAAGCCCAAACCTCTTCTATAGCTGCAGAATTTTAGAACTGTGGTTGCAAAAGTTTATTAGTGCACATTTGTTATCTTAATTTAAAAAGCTAAATTTCAAGAAAGCAGAATGGAAGGACCTTGAACTTACCTCCTCTCAGGAACACACCAAAATCACAACTAACTGCTGAACAACTATGGATTAAAAAAACTGTAACCTACAGAAAAAGATCTACAGCTAAAGGCATAAAGAAGAAACCACAACGAGATGTAATTATATTCCAATTAAATAAATTTTTTAAAAAATTAACATGTAGGGATTTCCCTGGCAGTGGTTAAAACTCTGTGCTTTCACTCCCAGGAGACAAGAGTTTGATCACTGGCTAGGAACCTAGGATCCTGAATCACCAGCTGCACAATTAAAAGAAAAAGTTTAAAGTGCAGAATGTCGAGTTTGGATTATTACTCCTTTATAATCATAGAAAGTGAAAAACCTCTAATCATTATACTTGGTACAGGAAAACAATATTTGCCAATAAAATATCTTTTGCCCTGGACTAATGGCTGTATGTGTGTCTGTGTGTTCAACATGTACCTATGCACAGTATTTTTCTTAGTACAGGAAAGTCATTCTTTACCCGACTGCACTGTAATTTTCTCCATTAACCATGAATCATGGATTACCCGCTTGCTGAAGCGCTTGGCCCTGACTTGCACAGACTGCCGCCTAGAGGCGCCCAAGCTGGGAGTGACCTGGGCTGGTCCAGAGATCCCCGCGCACCGGTGGGCGGAGGGCGGAGGAGTCAGCAGATGGCGAGGACCCGGCTGAGACCCTCAAGGGCCTCCCCAGAAAAGAGTGAGCCTGAACTCTGGGCAGGGCATCGCCTTTGGGCTACGCAGTAGAAAATTCGACCCAGAAGAAGGGAGAACTCAGCTTGGAAGGTCCTACCTATTAATAAATCGCCTTGGCAGGGCCCAGACACTCCTGTGTGTCGCCCGGGTCCCCGCGCCACCCCTGTTTTTCCACCCAGCAAAGGACTCAGCCTGACTCTGCACCCCGCCTGACTCGCACCTTCCTCCTGCAGGTCCCCTCTAAGATGCGATCTCCACTCAGCTGTGGCCCAGGGGCCGGGAGCAGGAGGGCCTCAGAGGAAAAGCCCTCATCAGGTTCCTCTGGGAACCTTCTCCCTGGGCTCCTGCAGGACCTTCCGCCAGGTGTCTCTGGGTGCCAGCCCTCCTGAGAAACCTCACCAGGGACCCGGAGGCCCACAGGGACCCCGCTCAGCAATTGAGGTGTCTGGGAAAGCAGTCCCAAATGGTGGTGAGGTCAATGGAGGGTAGCTACCTGTTAGAGACCATAAGTCAGTAATTACAGAAAGGGATAGATGAAAAGAACGGCTGAAGAAAGATGTTCAGAGGGTGAGAAGCCCTTACAATGAACCTGGTAAATGCAAGGACTGTGGCTGTGTTGGGTACCTTTCCAGCCCTCCAGTCTCTCCCGACCCTCCTCCCACTGTCCCTTTGGGGAGGTTGCATATGTGTTCCAGCACCAGATGGCTGCTAAGGTGAGGCCGCTCTGGGTTTCTGCTGATTCTCCAACCTGTTCAGGGAGGGCTCTCACCTCTGGCTGGTCAGGATTTTCTTTCCAGCTGGTGAGGCTTCCGGAACCTCCAAACAGCTTGCAGCCCCAGATGCTGATAACTGCCCAGCCTTGTAAAGTCTCCTCCTGCACATGCTAAGCTTAGTTTTCTACCAAACATCCAGGGGACCCCAAATCGAATTTTTCAGCTCCTTCTTTGAACACAGCCCACTTTTATGGTGGGAGCATTTATACCTTGGAAATTTGCTAGATATATGGTATTACTGATGTGAGTGTGAGAGTTAGACTGTGAAGAAAGCTGAGCGCCGAAAAATTGATGCTTTTGAACTGTGGTGTTGGAGAAGACTCTTGAGAGTCCCTTGGACTGCAAGGAGATCCAACCAGTCCATCCTAAAGGAGATCAGGCCTGGGTGTTCATTGGAAGGACTGATGCTGAAGCTGAAACTCCAGTACTTTGGCCACCTCATGCGAAGAGTTGACTCATTGGAAAAGACCCTGATGCTGGGAGGGATTGGGGGCAGGAGGAGAAGGGGATGACAGAGGATGAGATGGCCGTATGGCATCACCAACTCAATGGACATGGGTTTGAGTAAACTCTGGAAGTTGGTGATGGACAGGGAGGCCTGGTGTGCTGTGATTCATGGGGTCACAAAGAGTCAGACGGGATTGAGCGACTGAACTGAACTGAATGATATTACTGAATACTTGGATGTAAGACGGTGATGGTTAATAATGCAGACTGAACGTAAACATGTAATCTTCTCTGGTGGCTCAGTGGTAAAGAATCTGCCTGCCAATGCAGGAGAGCCAGGTTTGATCCCTAGGGTCAGAAGATCCCCTGGAGAAAGAAATGGCAACCCATTTAAGTATTCTTGCCTAGGAAATCTCATGGACAAAGGAGCCTGATGGGCTGCAGTCCATAGGGTTGCAGAGTCTGACACGACTGAGCATGCACACATATCCAGAAAATGAAACAGTTCTCAGCAATAAAAAGAATGAATTACTGGTATAAGGCTTATTGATGACTCTCAAAACAAGACAGCATCATGATGAATTTAGGGGAAAAAAGAGTAAACACTTCATGATTCCAATCAAATAAAAGTCTAGAAAATGCAAGCTAATCTGCTGTAGAGAAAGTAAGTTGATGGTTGCTGGGAGGGTCAGAAAATGCAGGGAGAGAGATTATAAAAGTGCATGAGGTAGGGTTTCCCTGGTGGTTCAAGGGTCAAGAATCTGCCTCCCAATGCAGGGGACACAGGTTTGGTCTCTGGTCTGGGAAGAAACCATGTGCCGTAGCACAACTAAGCCTGTGCACCACAACTAATAAGCCAGCATTCCAGAGCCGTGAGCCACAACTACTGAAGCCCACATGCCTAGATCCTGGGCTCCACAATAAGAAACACCTCTGCAATGAGAAGTCTGTGCACCACAACTAGAGAGTAGCCCCCACTCTCCGAAACTGAAGAAGGCCCTCCCGTGGTAACAAAGGTCCAGCACAGCCAAAAATAAAATAAATAAATCTTTTTTTAAAAAGTGCATGAGGTAAATGCGTAAGCAACAGGTATTATGATCATAGTTTTACAGGTTCATATGTATGGTAAAACTTCTTAAACTGTAAATTTTTTTTTCAAAACTGTAAATTTTAAACATGCACACTTTAATTTCTATCAATTATATTTTAACAGTCCTTTAAAAGTAGTTCAAAATAGAAACCTAAATCTCCCACTTCTTTCAGAAAATAAGCTTTGGTAACCCTATATTGACTCTATATAACCTCTCTTCCTAGACAGGTTAGTTTCATGTCCATTGCTGGAAGCAATGAAGGGTATTTTCATTTGTATCAACATGAATGCTGGCTGGACCGGGCCACGGAATCCATACACCTGGACTCTGAGATCTCCCTTTTCTTTATTCTTGTTTTCCTGCCTGCACAGCAATAGCCTTATGGGAATCCAAAAAAATTTAGATTATTTTATCTCACAGTGACCTCTGTCACACTTTCCATGGATCTGAAGGTTGAAGAATTTCTGTGCACGATGATCTTGCATAGCCATAGTCACCAGAACATCTGTGGACACATGTTTATCTTTTTTAATTTATTTTCATCTGTGCTGGGCCTTCAGTGCTGAGTGGTCTACTCCCTGTTGTGGTGTGCATGTGCAGGTTTCTCATTGCGATGGCCTCCCTTGTTGTGGACCAAGGCCTCTAGGGTGTGGGCTCAGTAGTTGCAGATCCTGGGCTCTAGAACACAGGCTCAGTAGTTGTTGTACATGTACATGTTGCTCCAAGGCACTTGAGATCTTCCCAGATCAGGGATCAAACCTATGTCTCCTGCATTGGCAGGCAGATTCTTCACCACTGAGCCACCAAGGAAGCCCTATGGACACACTTTTAGAAGAGGTACACTCCATTTGGATGACTGAAGCCTCCTCTACTCTCTATTAATCCAGCCTTCTGGATTACTAATTATGGTTCCCCCCCCACCCCCCTTAGTGTTACCAGTGAATCCTGTATTTCAGGGCAGGTGATTCCTTTGCAGGATCTGGGGGAGATTCCACTCAGTAGCCTGAGCACGATGTGATGTCAACAGAACAAGCAAAACATTCATGGTGTTTTGAAGCATTGGAGGTTGTGGCAACTGCTCCCTCTTCAGAGTGATTTTTAAAGTAATTTATTCATTTTTGGCTGTGCCAGGTCTTCCTTGCTGCTCGGGCATTTCTCTAGTTGTGGACAGCAGGGGCTACTCTGTAGCTGCAGTGTGTGGGCTTCTTATCACAGCGACTTCTCTTGTTGTAGAGCACGGGCTCTAGAGCCCAGACTCAGTAGCTGTGGCATAGGGGTGTAGTTGCTCTGAGGTGGGTGGGATCTTCCTGGATCTAGAATCGAACCCACATTTCCTTCATTGGCAGACAGGTTCTTTACCACTGAGCCACCAGGGAAGTCACAGGATGACTTCTGAGCCCACAAAATATTCTGGTATTGAAACCACAAATTAAGACCATGAAGCCCAGATATGTATCCTACTGGTTGTATTTATCTGCTAGAGCAGCTATAACAAAGCACCACAGACTGGGTGGCTTCAACAAAAGAAATTTCTTTTTCCACAAATTTAGAGTCAAGAAATCTGAACTTGTTTCAGCTTCGGTTCCTTCTGAGCCCTTTCTCTTTGGCTGGTAAATAGTGGTCTTCTCCTTAGACTGATTCTGTGCACATCTGTATCGAGATTTCCAATAACTTTCAGATCATGCCACTGAACTTGGTAAGAAATTAAATTCTAGTGGGACTCCTAAAGGCTTTATAAAACTGTTAACAAAAGATCAAAGATTAGTTACATGGGACCCAGTGAACTGATGAATACAGATAATTTTATGGGTTCGTCTGAAGTATTACTAGCTTTTAATCTTTGCTTCCCAGATAAAAGGAAATATTTACCTTTAAGCTAATAGTGATTTAAAGCAACTTGATAAATCTTTTCTCTCTAGCTGATCCCTCCAAAAGTTGGAAACTCTTAGTGAATCTTATTCTCATGGCATTATGGTACTTCCTTGGTGGTTCAGATGCTGAAGAATCCACCTGCAATGCAGAAGACTCAAGTTTGATCCCTGGGTTAGGAAGATCCCCTGGAGATGGGAATGGCAACCCACTCTAGTATTCTTGCCTGGGAAATCCCATGGACAGAGGAGCCTGGCGGGCTACAGTCCATAAGGTCAGAGACACGACTTAGCTACAGAGCACATGACTATGCACTCTGCTTACAGGATTCACAGGTAAGTGTCGCCACCTCCTGGCAAGTTCAGGAATCACATGATATTAGTTACCTTGACAAGAGAGGAATTCCCCCTTCGTGGATCACAGCCTTGTGGTGAAGGGCTTGCATACCTCAACGAAGCTAGGAGCCATGCAGTGCAAGGCCACCCAAGACAGAGGGGTCATAGTGAAGAGTTATGACAAAATCTGGTCAACTGGAGGAGGAAGATTAATCCCCCCAGGTCGGAAAGTGTCCAATATGCTACTGGGGAAGAGTGGAGGGTAATTCCTAATAGCTCCAGAAAGAATCAAGTGGCTGGGCCAAAGGGGAAATGATGCTCAGCTGTGGATGTGACTGGTGGTGAAAGTAGAGTCCAATGCTGTAAAGACAGCATCACCAACACACATGAGTTTGAGCAGACCTCGGGAGATAGTGAAGGACATGGGAGCCTGGTGTGCTGCAGCCCATGGGGTCACAAAGAGCTGGACACAACTTAGCATCTGAATAAGAAACAGAGGAATTCATCCAACTGTTTAGATAGATCTCTGACATCAGTCCCTTGGTATGGCTTCCCTTGCCTTGAAAGGCCTCTTAGAAGTTCAGTCTGAGGGACTTTCCAGGCGATCCAGCAATTAAAACAGCTCTGGGCTTCCATTGCAGGTGTGTGGGTTCAATGACAGATAGGAGAACTAAGATTCTGCATGCCCTTTGGCATGGCCAAAGAATAAAAAAAAAAAAAAGCACAGCATGTGTTATAAAAAGACAAAGAAAATGCAGAATTACATTGGGGGTCAGAGACCTCCAGGCAGTTTCACAGACTGTTACCCACACAGTGTTTTGATGAACTTCCAGATTAAGCCACAGATATCTGGGTGATGACTCCTGACTTTTGGAAGGCTCAAGTCAGAAGATATCGGCAGGGACTTTTATGCCTTTCTGGTAACAGTCAAGCCAGACTGCCTAACCATTACCATCAGTAATCAAACTGACCTTAGTGTTGTCACAGGATTTTAGGCCACGCTGCATGGCGTGTGGGGCCTTAGTTCTCCAGCCAGGCATCAAACCTGTGACCTCCAAATTGAAAGCACTGAGTCTTAACCACTGGACTGCCAGGGAAGTCACTGCCACAGGATTTTTTAACATTAAACAACACATAATAAATCCTGTTATTCTTATTTTAGCAAAATGTCAAAGCCGGATATTTAGAAGTCCCAAGAGACAAAGCTAGAACTGTTCTGGTTCAGTTTTAAAACAAATTTTATCTTACATGAAAACAAATGCCCAATACAGCAAAATTTCTGGGATGCTGGAATATAGTCACTCCAGTCATTTTTGCCGGAGAAGTCCGTGGACAAAGGAGCTTGGTAGGCGACAGTCCATGAGGTCGAAACTGTTGGCCATGCCTGAGTGATTACTTACAGAACAAGTGACTACATTAGGTGCGAGTTCTTGGATAAATGACACTATCCACCTTAAGAAAACAGAAAGGACAGACTAAATCCTATGTTTGGCAGCTGTATGATTATTCCACCATATCCTTATACCCTGGGAGTCAGGGCAGCAAACTGACAACCGATTAAACCTCTTTCAACAGGAGTTACCAAAAACACTGGGTAAGTCACAAAATGCATATCTCTGGAATCCTAGATTTTCATTATCTCAGCCCCCATTCTCCTTTCTGCACAGCAATAGACTTGACCTGATTCATCGAGTCTAGGGACTTCCCTGGAGGTCCAGCAATTAAGACACTGCACTTCCACTTCAAGGGTGTGGGTTCAATCCCTGGTGAGGGAACTAAGATCACACATGTTGCATGGTGTGATTTTAGAAAAGTAAGAAAAAAAACTGATTCATCAAGTTTAAGCAAATCCACAGAATGTTTATAGATTGTCATGCAAGTGAACTTGGCTATAGAAGAAACACAGCACTGGAGGTCCTGACAATTTCTATACCCTCTCATCCTGTATAGCTATAGAATGGGAATATCTGAGGAGGTACCTTTAGCAAGTACATCCCTCTAGGGTGCTGTAATCTCTCCAACTGCTTATTATGCATACTCAGTGTTTCTGAACCAATATGGTTCCTGTAGGACACCCAGCTAGTGACACTTGCCTCCCAAGTTCTGAACTCAGACTCCTTGGCAGATACCGGGGACCAATTGCTTCTTACTAATGCTTGAGAACATTCTACAGGAACAAGGGACCATCTGGTTATCTTCATACTTACAAATAAAACTAGTATTGAGGCCACATGTATCTGGTGGGACCCAGAAGTCAGTCCTATAGTATCTTGATAGCAATGCAAACTGGGCCAAAAATGGACAGCTATTCTTTGCCATCATATTGGACTCTCTGAAGCACAGAAATCTGAGGGTTCTCATGAAATCTGTTTACCCTTTCACACTGGTAGTACACAACTGTGTCCTTAACAGACTCCACACAGTAAACAGAATCCTCAAGATTACAGGTAGCTCAGAGTAGGGACTTTATTACTGTACTAAAATGAGCAGGTGTGAGGCTCATGGTTCCAAGACTGGGGGACTTGCAGACTGTATTTTACACTCCTAATGAGACCAAGACATCCCAAAGGTAAATCTCTGCAGGCTTTCTGGAGAACACACGTGCTGATCCTTTCCATACTGAACCCAGTAAAAGGGGGAAAATAAGGCCCCCTGTGGGTCCCTGAGGCTACTCCTGACTCCTCCAGGGGACTGGGGAGACAGCAGAGGTCGGCCTGCCTGAGCCTGTAACCAACACACATGTGGGACTTCTCCCATATGCAGGATGCCCTCTACCACCGGCAAAGGCACTTAGTGTAGAATGTGTACCACAGCTCCTGAAAGCAACTCACACAAGGGGCGCTCATCGAGAGCCTTCCTGTTGTGAGTGTTTATATGTATGAGGTGTCACTTCTGATTGATGGCTCTCTTACAAAGCCCATGCTCAGATCTTTACTCTGGGGAGTTGTCAGGGTGAACAAGGAGATAGCATATTCCCTGGACTCTAAAGCCATTGTCCAGTGTGGCCTTTCTGTGCTAATAAGGTTTGCTGTTGTTCAGTCACTCAGTCTTTGAGAACCCATGGACTGCAACATGCCAGGCTCCCCTGTCCTTCACTGTCTCCTAGAGTTTGCTCAGATTCATGTCCCTTGAGTTTGTGATGCCATCCGACCATCTCATCCTCTGCCACCCTCTTTTCCTCTTGCCTTAATCTTTCCCAGAATCAGGATCTTTTCCAATGAGTCGGTTCTTCACATCAGGTGGCTAAAGTATTGGAGTTTCAGCTTCAGCATGTCTTCAATAAATATTCAGGGTTGATTTCCTTTCAGATAGACTGGTTTGATCTCCTTGTAGTCCGGACACTCAAGAGTCTTCTCCAGCACCACAGTTTGAAAGCATCAATTCTTTGGCACTCAGGTATCATTATGGTCCAACTTTGGTCTTTGGGAAAAGGCTTTCATGCTTCCCTGGTGGCTCAGTGGTAAAGAATCCACCTTCCAATGCAGTAGATATGGGTTCAATCCCTGGGTTGGGAAGATCCCCTGGAGGAGGACATGGCAACCCACTCCAATATTCTTGTCTGGGAAACTCCATGGTCCATGCAAATTCCATGGGGTTGCAAAGAGTCAGACACAACTTAGTGACTAGAGAACAACAAAGGCTTTCCTATGTCTGCTGCACTCACAGGCACTGTCAGGAATTCTCAAGTGCCCAGCAAGCTGGGAGCATTGGGTAAGAGATCTCCCATGTTCCCTGCACTCTCACGGTTCTTCTCCAGTATGAGTCCTCTGGTGGAGAACAAGAATGTATTTGCAGTTGAACTCTTTCCCGCAGTTACTGCAAACATAAGTCCTTGCTCCCATGTGAACCTTCCAGTGCTGAGTAAGGTTTGGCCTTTGAGCAAACGCCTTCCCACACCTGCTACACTCATAAGGCTTTTCTCCAGAATGGGCCTTCTGGTGCTGAATGAGTTTAGAGATGCAACTGAAGACTTTCCCACATTTCCTGCACTTGTAGTCACTGTGTGAACTCACCAGTGTAAATTAAGGTTGGAGCTTTGACTGAAGGTCTTCCCACATTCGCTGCATTCATAGGGCTTTTCTCTAGTGTGAGTTCTCTGGTGCAGAACCAGTGTGAGTTTGCAGTTGAACTCTTTCCCACATTCACTGCACATGTATGGCCTTGCTCCTGTGTGAACCTCCTAGTGTTGAATGAGGTTTGATTTGCTGTTAAAGAATTTTCCACAGTTACTGAACTGAAAGAGCCTTTTTCCTGTGTGAACTCGCCTGTGTTCAAACAGGCCAGAGACCTGTCTGAAAAATTTCCTGCATTCGTTGCACTTGTAAGGCCTTTCACCTGTGTGTATGGTCTGATGTTTGAAAAGGTCACAGCTTTGGCTGAAGCATTTCCCACATTTGCTGCACTCATGAGGTCTCTCTCCAGTGTGGATTCTCTGATGTCAAGCAAGCGTGTCTTTCCAGGTGACTTCTTTCCCACATTCACTGCATTTGTTAAGCTTCTGTCCAGTACTAAGGGCTCCCCCACAACCAGTGCTCATGTGGGGGCTTCATTCTGTCATGAGGGACCTAGTGCTGAAAGTCAGAGGCAGCTGGCATGTGCATTATGCCTTCACCATGTACATAAATATTCTCCATCACACAGATTCTGCAGCTTTTCAGAGTCTCTGCTCTCATCCTTCCTGAAGAATTTCTCTCCACTGTGCTGTTTCTGGTGCTGGTGGAGGTCTGCACTGAACCAGAACTGTCTCCCGTAGGCCTCACACTTGTGTGGCTTCTGTTTGGCTTTCCCCTCCTGGTTATTCAGTAGGGTGAAAAATGTCTTTTGATACCGGGCCAGACATGTCATATGGCTGGGTCTTCAGACCTGCCACAGGGGTCCTAAATGGTGACATTCCTTCTAAAGAAACAGTCTGCTCAGAGGAAGCAGCCTCAGCCTCCACTCCATGGCAACAATCTGCAACAGAGGAGTGCCCAATGAGACACATGTTGACTTTCAAGGAGGGGACAACCCCACCATAAACATGTCTGACACACCCAGGGTGAGTCCATGGGACTATTCACAGGAGAGAGAGGTGGGACAGGTTGAGGAAGGGGTTGCTGTGCAGTGTGGGGCCTCTGAATGTCACAGAGTGGGGGAGGCCTCCTGACAGCAAAGACATGAGTACAAGTTTCAACAAACAGCTTCCAGGAGGAGGTTGATCATTGGGGCAGGTGAGTGCTAGGGAGAAAGGCATGTCCAGGTCCAGAAAATCCAGTTACAAGTGAGTAACTGGTGTTCAAAGATGACTGAAACATATGTGCACCTCTCATGAGACATGCAGTGCAGGCCAATGCTCTAGACAAATGCAGACTGAGCAGTAAGGAGTAGTGGGTGCAAGGTAGATGTTAGGGTCCAGAAGTCAGACTAGAAGTAAGTCACAGTGCTCAGAATATGGGGAAGAATAGGTAGATTTACTGTGTGGCCACGTGCATGCTCAGTCACTTCAGTCATGTCCAACTCTTTGTGACCCCATGGAGCCCACCAGGCTCCTCTGTCCATGGAACTTCCCAGGCAAGAATACTGGAGTTAGGTTGCCATGCCCCTCTCTTGGCAATCTTCCCAACCCAGAGAACACAGGGTTCCCAATCCCAACACAGGGATTAAACCTGTGTCTCCTGCAGTGCAAGTGGATTTTTTTTTAATGTGGAGACACCCACATAGGACTTGAAATCAAACACTGGCAGGAACAGTTGATATTTCTGTATTTGAACCCAACCTTGACATCCCACTCTTCTCTGTGTCCACTCACCATGTCCCATATGAGGCTCTTTCTCTGTGGCTGGAGTCATCTCCACCTGGGCAGGTATCCAGGTTTCTTCCCTCTGCTCCAGCTGCATGATGATGTGTGATCTGGTGGGTATGATTCTTGAGGGAAACCCAAGACAGGTGAGTACAGGCTCAGAGCAACCCATCTTGTGACAGACTACCAGTTAAAAAAATAATAATTATCACTGGGACTTCCCTGATGGTCCAGTGGTTAAGACTCTGAGCTTCCAATGCAGGGGCTCAGGTCTGATCCCTGGTGGGGGAACTAAGATCCTACATGCTGCACTGCATGTCCAAAATAATAATAATAATTATTATTATGAAAAGAACCATGAAGGAACCATCCAAGAGTCTCCATTAAGTAGTGAGTATATGAGTGCTTGAAACTCTGGTAGGATGGAGCTTCAGAAAAATGTCACCTGGAGCAAGAGGCCAGAACCTTGGGCACATAGGTGTCATAATTCTGGACAGATTCACCAACCCAGAAAGCAACTATAATTAATGGGCTCCACTGGGCCAACCATGCCTTGTGATCACTTAAACCTCAGCTTGTGTGGCTTTGGGGCTTCTCAGTAAGAAGTGAGGACACAGCTCCAGAGCTCATCCCTGGCATCTCCTCCAGGAGACACAGCAAGAAATCAGTGTGGGAAGGACAGGGTGGACCCTGGGGAAAAGGAAAAAGGAGATGGGGTTGGTGTGAGGGCCTTACCCAGGGAGGCTAAAAGTGCCAAGTTCTCCAGCATCATATTTCCATACAGGAATCTCTGGGCCTCACCAAGGAGCCTCCATTCTTCCAGGGAGAAGCACACAAACACATCCTCAGACAGGACACAGCCCTGCAAAGATGGAGACACAAGGTCCATGAGAAGTATCTCCACTGAACATCCCCACGCTGCTTACCCATAGCAATGTCCTGCTCCCTCATGTCCCCAGGTTGCCAGGTCACAGAAAGTACCAGGCACCTCTACCACTGGACCTCGCTCTCTCCTGACCACCCCCAGCAAGCACTGTATCAGCCCACAGCAACAAAGAGTGGGCTGTGAGATAGATGCCATCTAAAGTCCATGCCTGGGCTTTCCTGGTGGCTCAGTGGTAAAGGAGCCACCTGCCAACTCAGGAGACACAGATTCCATCCCTAATCCAGGAAGAGCCCACATGCCATGGAGCAACTAAGCCCCGTGCTGCTACTGAAGCCCTTCTGCCCAGAGTCAATGCTCTGCAACAAGAGAAGACGCCGCAGTGAGAAGCCCTTGTGCCACAACTAGAGAAAGCCCAGGTGTCAGTGAAGACACAACACAGCCAAACAAGCAAATAAGCAAATTTTTTACAAAAAGAGTCCGTGCCTGGCCCAGTTCCCCTAGGGAACCCTGTAACATACTTCCTGGGCATAATTCCTACATCTGGGCTCACTCTTTTCACTTACGTCTCCAATGACAGGGACCATCAGTTAACACTCCCTTCTCTCATGCACTTTGCTCTTCAGACTGTCTCCCTCACATCTTGAGCTACCTACCACCAGGCTTCTGTCCCACATCACAGATGTCACACTGGACTCCTCACAGGTCACCCTGCACACAACATGGACAGAGCACTTGGCAATGCAACCAGGCTGCCATCTTGTCACAAACCTCCAATGGCCCCCAATGCCAAAGCCCCCATTCCTGGTCTAAAGGCCCTGCAAGCTGGTCCTTTTCCTTTCTTCAAATCCCAGGGACCCAGAACCTCATGCACACCTCAGTTACTCTCAGCCCTCTTCCATTTCTCAGCTGTACATTGTATTAGTTTCCTATCACTGCTGGAAGAAGCCACTATGAGCTGGTGGCTTAAATCAACACAAATTTATCATCTTACATCTGGAGGGTGTAAATCCAAAATGGGCAAAGGTTCCAGGAATTAGGAAATGGAGGTCATTGTGCTGTTTATCACACACATGTTGTCCACACACTGGTCACAATATTTCTACACCTGAATATTAACTTGACAACAGACTTCCCCATTTCACTGGCTGGCATTTCCATCCTTTCAGCAGCTAAACTGAAAACTTTGAGTCCTCTCTCCTCGACTTCTGTCTCTCATAATCCACTTAAGAAAATAAAACCAGCTTTAGTAAAATTACAGCTTGAATGCCATGGAGCAGCTGAGCCTGTGTGCCACAACTACTGAGCCTGTGCTCCAGAGCGCTATCTCTGCAACAAGAGAAGCCACCACAGTGAGAAGTCCATGCACCACAACTAGAGTAGCCCCACAGTAATGAAGACTCAGTGCAGTCAAAAATAAATAAATAAAGTTAAAATCACAGCCTAGAATTACAACCTCTCGTGCCACTTTCACAGCAATCACTCCAGTGCAGCCCACCAACATTCATTTAGATGCCTGCGATAGTCTCTGCCTCAATTTCCCTGTGGTGTGACCACTTATAAAACTAAAATTCTCAGTGAGCTTATGGTTGCCAGGGGGCAAGGGAGAGTTAGGGGGTTTGGGGTGGACACGTACATACTGATTCATTTAAAATGGATAACCAATAAGGACCTACGGTACAGCACAGGGAACTCTGCTCAATGTTACAAGGCAGCGTGGTTGGGAGGGGAGCTGGGGGGAATGTAAACATGTATATGTATGGCTAGGTCCCTTTGCTGTCCATCTGAAACTATCACAACATTGTTAACTGGCTATGAAAAAGTGAAAGTGAAAGTGTTAGTCACTCAGTTGTGTCTGACTCTTTGTGACCCCATGGACTATAGCCTGCCAGGCTCCTCTGTCCGTGGGATTCTCCAGGCAAGAATACTGGAGTGGATTGCCACTCTCTCCTCCAAGGAATCTTCCCGACCCAGGAATCAAACCTGAGTCTCCTGCATTAGCATGTGGGTTCTTTACTGTCTGGGTCACCAGGGAAGCCCCTAACTGTCTATACCCCAATACAAAAAAAGTTAAAAAAAAACAAAAAAAAACACACACCTAAAATTCTGGTCCATAACCTCTGCAGAAACTGAACCTGATTTATATCCACTTCCAACTTAGGGATCAATCAGCCCTCTCCCTCCCGTGCCTGTGAACCTCAGCTTCAGGGAAGTGATGGTGCCCAACTCCCTTGTTATTACCAAGCTCTGAATAGGTGGCCTTCATTTATCTCATGTGGGTGGGCTTGTGTCGGGGTCCAGCCTCGGCAGGATCCAGGGGATACCCTCGGGATGAACGGTGTTGGCGAGAGAAGACAAGTGAAACCAGCCTTGATAGGGCCAAGTCTGCGAGGGAGAGAGAGAGAAAGAGAGAGAGAGAGAGGGAGAGTGACCAGCCAGGGGGTGCAGCAGAGTCTGGCAATGCTTTATTTTTTACCATAGCTTTTATACCCTAAGTTAGTACATTTTTAAGGGGAAGATAGTTTAACATTACATTGGCTTGTTCTTCACGAAACCAGGGTGTTTTCTGCATACTTCTTTGTTTATGAGGGTCTTGTGCATTATCTTCTGGCCTTGGGGCCTATTAACATTTTATGCAGGCCAGGTGAATGTAAACCTATTTTCTCTTTCTATGGTGATCTTAACTGAAAGGTAGTGGTCTCATAGGGCAACAGTACAGAGTAGAAGTATAACCTTGTTAACACAAAAATTAATCCTTCTGCAGAAGTTGTCAGTTGAGTTTATCTAAGAAGTTAACCTCACACTGACTCTGCGACTTTGGTGAGGCAGCCTCTGCCTAGCACTCCTGGCTGACAATGAACAACCATCTCATTGTTACTACACTAGAGCTAAGCTCTTATTTTTCTAGATCTATAACTATATTAACAATGGTTTCTATAATACAACCTTAGCACATTAAAAGCAAAAACACAGCAAGCAAACGTCAACCCAATAACCACCTTTAAAGTAATCATTTATTGAGGGCTTACTGTCTTCTTAGCCTGCCAGTTGCTCCCAAGCCTCAGGCTGCATATCACACCTCAAAATCTCTGTAACCAGATGAGGCTGGTACCAAACCCAAGTTCAACTGCTTGCCACTGGAAAAAGCAGACAAATGTTGGTGGGAAAGGAACAGTTGCTTTATTTAGGAGACCAGCAGTCTGGGAAGATGGTGGACTAATGTCCTGAGACCATCCAAGTTGCCGGTTATGAGACAAAGGATTTAAAGGCTGTGTGAGGAAGTGGGCTGCAGGGTGTGTGATCCACTTGTGCTCAGTCCTCAGATTGGTTGGCCTCAAGGTGAAATTTCAACAGGTCTGGTTCTGTCTGCTTGTGGTCAGCAGTTTTCCCCCGATGGGGGGCCTGCTTCCTGTAAAATCTCCAGCAGGCGCTCCACATCCTGAGTGAGATACGCTGATTCTGGCTGTTTTGGAGGTTCACAGCCTGCAAATACCAGCCTCTGAATTTGGGACCCAAAGCCAGCAGCTTCACTTCCATGATGTGGAATGCAAATTGAAGTTAAAACCTCTCTTGCAGACCTCTGTGAAATTACTTAAATATTCCTCAAACATAAATGAGCATTCACTAAAATAGTACCCATATCTTGGTAAGGTTACATTATTAAGGGCTTAAACCATGGCATGGTGCATGATTAGTGCTGGCTACATGGTTCTCATCATCAGGAACCTGGGCTCTCAGGTACCTGTGTGGTGGGAGGTGAGGCAAGGCTGCCTATGTACAGAGTTCTGGGCAATGTCTATCAGAATTCACACACACACACCATGGACCTATGAGGAGCCTTAACAGGAATGATTTAAAATTTTATAGGATGGCAGTGTGTACAATCTGTACCATTTAAAATTCATTTAGGAAGAAAATAATCACACATACAGAATAATGTCATCAATTTCAGGTAGCCAGTTTCATTAAGGGTATGTTCTTCTAGGCAAGATGATTCAAGATTTATAGTTTAAGAAACATTTTTCCCTCAGGAGTATATTTTTTTGAAACAGGCAAGAGCAATTTTTTAACTGCACCATAACGTATGTGGGATCCTAGTTCTCCAGCCAGGGATCAAACCCATGCCCCCGGCATCAGAAGTGTGGAGTCTTAACCACAGCATAGGATGGTAGCATAAACTTTTTATATCTTACTTTCAAATTCACAGCCTTTGAACTTACACTAGAACCAATCATGTGTTTGGCTTCAAACTGGCAAGGCAATCTATGACATGGTGTCCAGTGTCTGACTTCAGGGCCTGTAACCCCATTACTGATTATGGTACATTAGCCAGAAAGCCTCACTTCTCTAAGCGTCTGTTTCCTCATTTCTGAAAGTGGGAAACAACAGTTTTCATAGCACATGATTATTGGGATTATTACCTGGAGAATTACATGCCATCCTCTAGTCATTCTCCCAACAGTGCTTCAAACCTTTCACATTGGAAGACCAGGAAATGACTCCTGACCATTCATATTCTCTTGAGTTGATTCAGAGGCCTTCAGGTGCTCACTTCTTCCAGGAACAAGAACCTCACCCTCACCAGCCTCCCTGCCCCTACTATCCTCAGGTAAACTGGCCCTAGGTGGATCTGGCTAGTAAATGAAAGCTCAGCCTGAATTCCCATGACTCAGGCTTATCAGGTTCAGTCTTCAACAGGACACCATCACTTGATACTGGAGTCCAAAGTGAGCACAAAACTCTCAGAGGAGGGAAAAACTGAAATCAAGTTCTATAAGAAAGACTGCTCCATTTATTTAAGTCATCTTTAATTTCTCTGAGCAGAAGTGTTTTTCTGGATTTCAGCTAAACTTCGAAGTTTTCAGTAATACTAAAAAAATTATTTTGTAGTTTTCAATAAATGAGGAATGAATATAATCAAAGAATTTGCATATATTTAATTATATTTATTCCTATTTTACTTTTTATGCTATAGATTTAGAAAATTTATTCAATTGTTTTCTATGTATTACTAATACATAGAACACAGTTCATTTATATCTATAACCTCTGTCTACCATATACACACATGTATTTATAAATATATATAAAGAGAAAAAGAACTATACACAGCACTTTGCTGCATTCAACTATGCTAGTGAGTTTTTTGCATCAAATGATATGTGATTTTTCTTCTTTAACCTGTTGATATGGTGGATAACATTCTTTGTTTTTCTCATATTAAATAAGTCCAACACCACTAAAAAAAGAATCTCTCTGATTACAGTTATGTAATTCAAACACATTGCTGAATTTTATTTGCTAATATTGTTTTTAATGATATTTATATTTATTTTCATGAGGTGTGAGTATGCTCAGTTGCATTCAATTCTTTGACTGTAGTCTGCCAGGCTCCATTTTCATGAGGTTGGTTTAATTTCAGATGTTTTAGAATGTTTTTTACATTCTCTGTTCTCTAAAGATTGCTGTATTTGGTATGCAGTTCTCAAATGTCAACGGGTTTATCTTATCATATGCCTGATAATCACCTTGACTCCTTCTTCCACTGGTTGCTCTTATTTTTGTCATTTAGGTTGGAGTTGTATTTCTTGTTCTAATTAATACAGTTTCCTTGTATGTCCTGTGTGCTCATCCTTTGGCAGTTTTAGAAACTGGAGATATAGTCTTTTGCTCTTTAAATTTTAACTGTCATGAGCTTTATGGAATAGAAGCCTGCAATTCTAAAAGAAATTACTCATCAATTTCCC
This sequence comes from Dama dama, assembly GCF_033118175.1. NCBI lineage: Eukaryota > Metazoa > Chordata > Mammalia > Artiodactyla > Cervidae > Dama > Dama dama. The sequence continues at coordinate 72,045,972 of NC_083684.1, read as the reverse complement.
CACACAAAATATTTTGTTTTTTGGTGATATTTTAAATTGTTCTTGAGACTTCCCCAGCAGTCCAGTGGTTAAGATATCACACTTCCAACACAGGGGGCATGGGATTGATCTCTGATCAGGGAACTAGGTCTCACATGCTGTGTGGTACAGTAAAAAAAAGTTAAAAAGAATTATTCTTGCCCGTTTAAAAAAACTATTCTCCTAATTTATCTTCTATTGGTTTCCTTATTTCTTTTGCTTCCCTGATGGCTCAGGTGGTAAAGATTCCATCTCAATGCAGGAGACCTGGGTCCGATCCCTGGGTCTAGAAGATTCCCTGGAGAAGAAAATGGCAACCCACTCCAGTATTCTTATCTGGAGAATCCCATGGACAGAGGAGCCTAGTGGGCTGGGACAGTCTATGGGGTTGCAAACAGTCAGACACAACTGAGCGACTAACACACAATTTCTTTTACTCTTTGATACGTAATAGTTCTTATTTTAAAACTTACTGAAATTTACTTTATGCCCCCAGAGTTTAATTTATCTCGGAGGAATGTACTATGTGTACCTGAAAAGAATGTGTATTCTGCTGTAGACTGAAGTAATGTCTTATACATATTTACTGAATAAAAATAGCTGATGATACTGGTCATGTCTTCTGTATCCTTATTATTTTCCTGCCTGTTCTATTAATTATTGAGAGTAAAGAATTTTGAAAGCCTATTCTTAGGTACAAATATACTTAGCATTTATTTATTTATGGCCATTCGACTTGCAGGATCTTAATTTGACCAGAGATCAAACCTGTGACCTTTGAAGTAAAAGCACATAATTCTAACCACTGGAGTGCCAGGAATCCCCCAGTTAGCATTTTTAAATATTCTTGATTAAATTACTTGTTTAATATTATAAAATGGCCATGTGTTTTCTTTGGTCATATTATTTTTCCTTAAGTTTTTCTTATATTAAAATAACCTCTCCAACACTTCTTTGGTTAGTATTCATGTATTATTTCATTCCATTCCTTTTCACTTAAATTTATGTTTGTAATTAAGGATTATTTATTATAGGTTCTCCAAGAACTTAATCACTTGAAAAAAATTTTCCCTATAATTTAAATATATGAGAGTATTTATTTTATTTTATTTTTTTTATATGAGAGTATTTAAAGCAAAAAACTGAAAAATAATTGTAGGAACAAAAGTATAACTTATTCATTCACATACATCTTCTTAGAAAGAGATAAATCAAACAAAGAATAAGCATATAGATGATATTAGTAATATAACATTCAGAAGATACACATTTATCTTGATTTTACACTGTTGAACATTTGAAAAATCACACTCACTAAGGTAAAAATGAAGCCACAATATAGAAAGGTTTCTGAATTCTCTATGAACATATCCATATTTGTTTACTACAGCAGTGCAGTACTAAGATTTATAACAAGAAATACATATTTGGTCTTTGTCCAGGTTTCCAGCACAGAACTCATAAAACCTTAGGTCTTTCCTAAGGGAGAAGCCAAATCAAAAACAGCACTCATTTGTGGATGTGACTGGTGATGGAAGTAAGTCCGATGCTGTAAAGGGCAATATTGCATAGGAACCTGGAATGTTAGGTCAATGAATCGATGCAAATTGTAAGTGGTCAAACATGAGATGGCAAGAGTGAACATCGATGTTTTAGGAATCAGAGAACTAAAATGGACTGGAGTGGGTGAATTTAACTCAGATGACCTTTATATCTACTACTGTGGGCAAGAATCCCTTAGAAGAAATGGAGTAGCCATCCAATTTCCTGAAAAACAACTCTGGCAAACATCTTAATTGTTTAGGCATTACAGCTGAGATGACATGAAGGCATTTTACAGTTCATTTATTTATTAAGCGAGTTATAGTTTAATGGGCTTCTCAGGTGGTGCTAGTGGTAAAGAATCCACTTACCAGTGCAGCAGATGCAAGAGAGGTGGGTTCAATCCCTGGGTCAAGAAGATGGCCTAGAGTAGGAAATGGCAACCCATTCCAGTATTCTTGCCTAGAAAATTCCATGGACAGAAGAGTCTGGTGACTGCAGTCCATGGGGTCACAAAGAGTCAGACACGACCGCACGACAGAGCACACAGTTTAATAGATCTAACTGATGAGTCCTCTCAGTTTCAATAGCAGTTATGTGTTTTGTGCTTGTCTCAGGCTATTGATAACCAATGTCTCCTTTGTCTGTATCAACAGTGATTGGCCTACCCAGCAAAGAACACTCTTTTTTAAAATCCATATTATATACCTTATTCCTCAATATTCTTTTGCCCAATCATTCCAGGGCCAGGCTCCAGGCAACTAGATATCACTCCTGTACACCAAGTCTCTCACCTCAGTTATTCAACTTTATTGTTCTTGTTTAGTCACTAAATGGTATCCAGTTCTTTGTGCCCCATGGACTGTACCTGCATGGCTCCTCTGCCCATAAGATTTCCCAGGCAAGAATACTAGAATGGGTTGGCATTTCCTATTGAAATAGCCAATCTTAAGCTGTTTGCTCTGCCCTTGCCTTGCCTTTTCCTTGAAACCTCGTGAAGGATCTGGCCTGGACTTCCCCTCCCTTCAGCATGTATGACAGGATGACAGTATACAGCCTTGTTGTACTCTTTCCCAATTTTGAACCATTCCATTGTTCCATGTCTGGTTCCAACTGTTGCTTCTTGACCTGCACACAGGTTTCTCAGGAAGCAGGTAAAGTGGCCTGGTATTCCCACCTCTCTTTTTTTTTCCCCATCTCTTTAAGAATTTTCCAGTTTGTTGTGATGCACACAGTTAAAGGCTTTAGCATAGTCAGTGAGGCAGAAATAGATGTTTTCTGGAATTCCCTTGCTTTTTCTATGATCCAACGGATGATGGCAATTTGATCTCTGGTTCCTATGCCTTTTCTAAATCCAACTTGAACATCTCAAAGTTCTTGGTTTACACACTGTTGAAGTCTAGCTTAAAGGATGTTGAGCATTACTTTTCTAGCTTGTGAAATGAATGCAATTGTGTGGTAGTTTTAACATTCTTTGAATTGCCTTTCTTTGGGATTGGAATGAAAACTGACCTTTTCCAGTACTGTGGCCACTGCTGAGCTTTCCAAATTTGAGGGCATATTGAGTGCAGCACTAACAGCATCATCTTTTAGGATTTGAAATAGCTCAGCTGGAATTCCAGCACCTTAATAGATTTGTGAGTATCTCAAATTTTATTTCCTGGGAGCAGGCTGATCTTCACAGAGTATGAAATTACATCTTTCTCCTGCAGTTCACAAGAAGTAAAGCCCCTCAGTCCATCTAGGTGGGATTATCACTTTCACGTATTTCTCAGAGTAATGCATGGATGGAAAGTTCTTTAAGAGATGGGAATACCAGACCACCTTACCTGCCTCCTGAGAAATCGGTATGTGGGTCAAGAAGTGACAGTTACAACCAGTCATGGAACAACAAACTGGTTCCAAATTAGGAAAGGAGTACATCAAGGCTGTATATTGTCACCCTGCCTATTTAACTTAAATACGGAAAACATCGTGTGAAATGCCAGACTGGGTGAAGCACAAGCTGGAATCAAGATTGCCAGGAGAAATATCAATAACCTCAGATATGCAGATGACACCATCCTTATGGCAGAAATCAAAGAGGAACTGAGGAGCCTCTTGATGAAAGTGAAAGAGAAGAGTGAAAAAGCTGGCCTAAAACTCAACATTCAAATAACTAAGATCATGGCATCCAGTCCCATCACTTCATGGCAAATAGATGAAGAAACAATGGAAACAGTGACAGACTGTTTCCTTGGGCTCCAAAATCACTGCAGATGGTGACTGCAGCCATGAAATTAAAAGATGCTTGCTCCTTGGAAGAAAAGCTATGACCAACTTAGACAGTATATTAAAAAGCAGAGACATTACTTTACCAACGAAAGTCCACTTAGTCAAAGCTATGGTTTTTCCAGTAGTCATATATGGATGTGAGAGTTGGACCATAAAGAAAGTTGAGCGTCAAAGAACGGATGCTTTTGAACTGTGGTATTGGAGAAGACTCTTAAGAGTCCCTTGGACTGCAAGGAGATCCAACCAGTCCATCCTACAAGAGATCAGTCCTAAATATTAATTGGAAGGACTGATGCTGAAGCTGTAACTCCAACATTTTGGCCACCTGATGCAAAGAATGACTCATTTGAAAAGACCCTAATGCTGGGGAAGATCGAAGGCGGGAGAAGGGGACGACAGAGGATGAGATGGTTGGATGGCATCACTGACTGGATGGACATGAGTTTCAGCAAGCTCTGGGAGTTGGTGATGGACAGGGAAGGCTGGCGTGCTGCAGTCCATGGGGTCGCAGAGAGTCAGACACCATTGAGCGACTGAACTGAACTGATTCTCTGATAGTCAAGACCGTCAACACCCTTTCCCAGTGGCCTCTAGAGCGCTAGAAACTACATTACCCAGAAGGCTGTGTGCCGTTTTGAGCCAATGACAGGACAACATAAAGGCATTTCCGTGCCTGTGGCTCTCCTCGGGGCGGGACTTCCGGCGTCCTCCTCCTGGCGGCCATTTATATTGCTTTTCTGTGTGTTGTCGCTCGGGAACGCTACGTTGGGAGTGAGGTGACGGGATTGAGAAGGTCCAAGAGGCAGCGCAAAGAGGCGGGTCTCAAGTTCGGCGACGCCGTCCGGGGTCCCCCGCTCCAGGCCCCAAATCTCGCGCGCTGTGCCCGCTTCCCGTCTCCTCTCCCGCCGGCTCTGGCCACAGAGTCCGATGGCTGCGGCGGCGCTGAGGGATCAGCCTCAGGTAAACGCAAGTCCCCTGGGCCCTTACCGTTCTCACCCCACCAGACACTAAAGCCCGAAGTGCGTGACGCCTGCTCACGTGCCTGAAGCCCGGCCCTGGGGTCCAGGCCGGTGAGGTGGTCGTGGGTGGGGCCCTGTGTCTGACAGTGTGATGGAGCCGGGGAGAGGGTGACAGGCAGAGGAACCTTACAAACGTTTAGAGGTCGGATATAGGCGAGAAGGTCCAGGAAAACTGGCGTGGATCTGGTGTCTGCAGGGAACAGAGTGTGACAGAGTGATCTTGATCTAGGGTGGATCTACCTGCAGTGAATTGAAGCGGGTGACTGGGTGGGTATGCTTCGGTTCCTGGCCAGAGATTGAGGGATTGAGGCAGGTTGGTGGTGGTGTGAACACCGAATCCTAGTCACTAGACCAGTGGTCAGTGACAAGGGCCTAGCCCTTCAGTTTTGCAGGAAAAAAATTCCCACAAAGAGGGGAAGCCGTGAAACAGAGTATTTATCAGGAGGAGAAAAGAGTACAGTACCTTTTGGACTGTACACCAGCGGACTCGGGGAGAGTCGTGCTATGGTGGTTTTAGTCGCTTTTGTGGGGCATTTATTTCTGGTTTCCTTTGGCCAATCATCTTGCTTTGCCTGGTTTTGAGTCGGTATTTGGTGTATCTCAGGATTTTCCTGGGTGTAAGCGCATCTTTTAGCCAAGATGAATTCCAGTGAGAAGGCTTATTGGGTAGTTGACATCACCTGCTATGAGGTGACGCCCCTTCCCTTTCCAAGGAGGTTTTCTGTGCTGACTTCCAAGGAGCCTTTCTGTGCACGTGTAGTGGGAAGGTATCCTTAACTTCAAGAATGGAAAATGTATGGTTTCTTATGTTTTATATGGGCAGGGCCCAGCCTCCATCATCCCGCCTCAGACCTACTCAAACGTGAGAGTCATTTGTGGTGTCTAGAACAGACACCATGTGGACCAGGATTCCAAAGAAGGTTGAGGGAGGGAAGGGTTTTGGCTGCTGAGGGGACAGGGAGTGCAACACAAAAGGGGAAGTGGGTCTTGGGCATCTGTAATCACATGTGCTTCTGGGTGGCTCAAATTGAAGCAAGAATCAATAAAGGTATAAAAGGGGCCTTCAAAGCAACTTTCCACAAGTGCAGTTGTGGGAGTGCAGCTGTGGGGACTAGAGGTGTGAGAAAGGTACTGTCTACAGAATCATGGGTACATGGAGAGGAAGTACTAGCTCATGACCCCAGCATCCTGTTATTGGGGACTGAAGGGTGAAACTTGAGCCCAGGTTTGGTTGTGTCTGTGAGTCACAACCTAGAGACTCCAGGGGAGTTCATTGACAGAATGGATGGGACCCTACAGGCCAGGACGAAAGCTTGGAAAGCAGTCCATCCCAATGTTGCTGAGGACTGAACACAGTGAATAAGGGGACCCTGAAGGATAAGGTGGGCATCAGTGACAACTAGGTCTGGAATTCCTGTTCGGGGGAGAGCTTTGGAAGAGGATGAGGGTGGAATAGATGTGTGATGAGATGGATTGTGGGATCCTAGAATGTTCATAGTTTACTCTGTCTCTCATAGAAGTGCAGTGTGACCTTTGAGGATGTGGCTGTGTACTTCTCCTGGGAGGAATGGAGACTCCTTGATGAGGCCCAGAGAAGCGTGTACCTCGATGTGATGCTGGAGAACTATGCACTGATATCCTCGCTGGGTAAGACTCTCACAGCCTTCCCAGTGACCTGGACTAGATTCTGTCCCATCTCACCCCCCTTTCCCCAGGGTGTGCTCTGTTCTTCTACATGTGGACTGTGAGCACTGCTTGTTTCCCAAGCTTTCTGAGTTGCCAGGGTCCAGCCTCGGCAGGATCCAGGGGGTACCCTCAGGATGAACGGCATTGGCGAGAGAGAGAAGACACTTGAGACCAGCCTTGATAGTGCCAAGTCTGCGAGGGAGAGAGAGAGAAAGAGAGAGAGAGAGAGTGACCAGACGGGGGTTGCAGCAGAGTCTGGCAGAGTCTGGCAATGCTTTATTTTTCACCGTGGCTTTTATACCTTAAATTAGTACATTTCTAAGGAGAAGATAGTTTAACATTACATCGGCTTGTTCTTCACGAAACCAGGGTGTTTTCTGCATACTTCTTTGTTTATGAGGGTCTTGTACATTATCTTCCGGCCTTGGGGCCTATTAACATTTTATGCAGGTCAGGTGAATGTAAGCCTATTTTCTGTTTCTATGGTGACCTTAACTGAAAGGTAGCAGTCTCCTAGGGCAACAGTACAGAGTAGAAGTATAACCTTGTTAACACAAAAATTAATCCTTCTGCAGAAGTTGTCAGTTGTGTTTATCTAAGAAGTTTACCCCAGACTGACTCTGCGACTTTGGTGAGGCAGCCTCTGCCTAGCACTCCTGGCTGACAATTAGCAACCATCTCATTGTTACTACACTAGGGCTAAGCTCTTATTTTTCTAGATCTATATTAACAATGGTTTCTATAACACAACCTTAGCACATTAAGAGTAGAAACACAGCAAGCAAATGTTAACCTAATAACCACTTTTAGAATAATTTTTCTTATGTTTTCTAATAGGACTCCTTCACCCCTCAAAAAGGCTCTATGTCTATTAGGGCTTCTATATGGTCAGGTTCTTTATGCTGTCTTATGATTAGGGTATTATGAGCAGTCCTGCATGTTAGTACCAAGGGCATAAATGGATTTGCCAAACAAACTAAAATACCAGCAAAGGAGTTTAAATTAAAACACTCCTTTCACCCTGGATAATCTCATAAAATACCACCACCCGGGAAACTTATTGATTAAAGTTCTGAATTGATTGTTATTTGGGAAGAGATCGGGGAAGGCCTTCTGCCAGTGTCACAGAAATTAGGGAGTAGTCTATTGAGGCAGGCATCAGAAAGACAGATATCATCTTTAAGGTGAGCACCGGGGGCAGCTTTTTGGAATCCCTGAAAACCTGATCTGCCTTGCCTGTCAGGCTTTCTCCTCATGACCTTGTCATGGGTGGGATCTCATGAGCTGGCCTTTTCGAAACCCCTGAAAACCTGATCCGCCTTGCCCATCAGGTTTTCTCCCTCATGACCTTGTCATGGGTAGGGTCTCGTGTGTTGGCTCCCGGCATCTCCCCCTTTTTTTACTTTTTAAGACAGCCAGATGGATCTCAGTTGCGAGCTTCTGAGTGCTCTGCCGGAGAGTTCTGACAATGCAAGGAAGGATTATAATGAGAAGTAAAACTAGGGCTGCTACAGCAGCATAACTGAAGATAGTTGATAGGATATTTTTTCCAGTAATAAATTTAGAAAAGGTACGAAAAAAATCATTTGCAGCTCCTGCAGCAGTAAAGTCCAGGCGGGAATGTTCTAAGGTTTTTATCTGACCGTGAAGCTTTCCAAGATCTAAACTAATGTAGCTATTCCATACACCTGAAATATGATTTTTAATCCTTTCCCAATTGTAATCTGTATCATTTACTTTCAGGGGTGTTACACAGATCCACCGATAGTCGGCGTGACAGGATAGTGCTAACTTTACTCTTAAAGCCTGCAACTCAGTTCCAATATGCATGACTGCTTCTTCTAGGGCATCTATTTTTCCTTCTAATTTCCTATCTATAATCTCTTGCATAGCTAGAGCTAAAGAAACATTTTTTGACATATCATTGACATATTGAACAGTATGTACCTGTTGAGTCAATGATATCGCTGCCACAGTGACAGAGGTAATTGCTGTTATCAAAGCTGAAATCCCTAGAATAAGTAGTCCTACAAACCGTTGGGAATGCATTAAATCTTGTAGTTGTTGCAAAACGGCTAAACCGTAATTGTCATACCAATAGACATTCACTGTGACAAGCACCATAAGATAAGGTGGGCGTTGCAGCACCACAAAAGAACAAATATTATATTGAGGGGTTAAACAGGATGAGAGCATGCATGGTTCACAGTAGACTATATTGGGTCCACCTGAAGAATTCTTCTGTATATGAAGCCCTTTTGAATCATTAGTAAACAACAACAACAAAAAAAACATAAGGGGAGGGTAAACAAGCCAGCACAGAATAGGTGGAATCATTTTCTGGCCGAGATAGAGTAACAAGGGAGGTGGCAGCAAGGGCTCTCCAAATTTCTGGTTGCCAAAAAGTTTTGCCCTTAGTTGTATAGGACAACATGGGGGAAACAAACTGATTATAATGCCATCTGTTGGCCACCAGTGGCCAAGGGAGGGAATCATTTTTCCAATTGCTAAACCTACTGACATGGTCAGAAACAGCTCCTGGATTCTGACTTGGATTTGGATTGCTCCAGTCTTGTACCGAATAGTTTCCGCCTCCCGGTATTCTATAATCTATTCTTGAATTGTAAGTACAAAATTTTCATACCAGGTATCCAAGGCGGTTGTCTATAATTTTCCATATAACGTCTGACGGAGCAACATCAATACAATTTGGATATTTTGGTGGAGCATTAAGGAACAAGGATTTACAGGGGTCAAGGGCCCCGGGCATATGGGCCTGTAATATCCAAACCAGCCGATCTCCTGTTTTATCTGAAAATTTTCATGCTGGAGAATCTGTCAGAATTGCTTTTTTGGAGGCTCCGACACACCCCTCCTTAGAGGGAGTGATAAGATCGCTTGTATGACTATGGGGGAAGTTAAAGCAAAGGGGAAGGTCATCCGTTAATCCCCTAAAAGTATAGTTAAAATTGATGGGATAATGATCTTTATTATAAGAAGTATAGGATCCTCCCAAGAGATGAGGCTGGTCTGTGTTGACCCGTATAGGGTCATTGTTCCAGGTAACTACTTGGAAGGTCGGGGGATCAGGGAAATATGCCCAGTATTTTTCTGATGTAGAAGAGGTAGCACTTACCTGGCAAGACATAAAGCAAGCATAGCAATAAAAACCCTTTCAGGAGAGGCTGAAGATCCCTGCAGAGAAGCGGCACAGCGACTTAATTTGCCCCCATGTGGGTATGGAGGCTTGTTGAGTTGCTCGCACAGGACGTCCTGGTGGTTTCCGTTTGTTCTTCCGGGATCTCCACTGCCAGTTGTTTCAGAGTCTGCTGGACCTTCCAGGTGGGCGGCGGAGGCAAGGGCAGGGGAGTGTCCTCCTTCTTTTGTGGTTGGAGCAATGGGGGAACCGGATGTCTGGGGGACTGCGACATGGCAAATCAGTCTGTCCAGGACCCAAATTGGTGACTCAGCACCCTGGGGAAAAATACAAGCATACCCTTGGCCGCTGGTTAGCAATGGGTCAGGACCCTTCCATTGTCCTGAAAGAAGGTCTTTCTATTTAACCAGAGGTTTTGTACTCTGCTGCTCTGGACTCCAAAGTCGGAGCATTACAGTAACCCCAAATGAATCAGTGTTTAGATTGTTTATCACAAAAGAGCGTGTTGTAGAATCTGGTGAGGGGAACTATACTTAAATTCACCTTGCTTTAGTTTTAAAATTTGAGTTTTTAGGGTCTGATGTGCTCTTTCTACGATGGCTTGTCCCTGTGGGTTATAAGGGATACCTGTGGTATGTTTTATATAAAACCTTGTACAAAAGTCTTGAAACGATTTAGAAGTGTAAGCAGGGGCATTGTCAGTTTTAAGACATTAGGATAGCACAAGTCTAACAGTGAGGGGTTATTTTCGGTAGAAGCAGAATGAGCTTTTAAATGTATTTACTTTACTAAAGTAACAAAAGATTTTAAAAACAAATATAAATCACTTAAAGGCAAAGAAATTCATAATCTGTTATTGAAAGATTCATTCTAAGAAAACTTTGTTCTCTTAACATAGAGAGTAGACTAAATTTCAGTCTGTTACCAATTTACCAGATAGCAGACAAACAAAATTTTTCAGTTAATCTTAGAAAAGTCTTCTTTATAAATCTTGAAGAACTAGCAGTATTTTTCTAAAGGCATGAGAGTTAAACCATACAAGGCATGTTTAAAATCTATTTAAATTGTAATTGACAAAGTAGCCTGGTCATTGCTGTGACTTGTAACACTTTAACATGATAACTAAAATTATAACTAACAACATTTTACCAGGAAATATCAGATTTTCATGAATTTTACATAATTTCTAGGATATCTATATAAGTAACATCAACCATAGAATATAACGGGAGAAGATTTATCACTCCTCCAACAATAATTCCCATGCAATTTAACATGTCAAATGAACTCAGGTAGTTTAATAGCTCTTTGGGATGTCTCAGGGGCCCTCTGAAGCATCCCAAAGTCAGCTAGAAGTCAAGCTATTTAGGCAGTTTTGTCAATAAATATCAAAAGGGTTTATAGTACTCTGTCAGGTAGAATCATATAGTTCACTGTGAAATAATATATTTACTTAGCCAAAGTAAAAAAGAAGATTTTAAAGATAAACATAGAACAGATCACTTCAGAGGTAAAGAAACTTAAAATCCATTATCAAAGGCAGTTCAACGTCTCAAGAAAACTTGTATTTATGCATAAAACTCTTCCCTTGGAGTGCACTTTCCATCAAACCTTCTTAACACTTTCTGTACCCGTTACTTTGTTCTCCCATCCTGAAACAGCCACCTGTAAGTCAGACTTACTTCCTTTTTTTGTTTTTTTTTTTATAAAATGTAACTTCATTTTTCATACCATCTTTACTGAATACACACATCCTACTTTCTTTAAGCAACCAAGAATTTACTTTTATATTAACATTCTATAGATTGGTAAATATAAATACCAGTGATAATTTCTAAAAAAAAATTCTAGCGAACATTTCAGGATGGCATCAAAAATTATTTATTAATAGTCTAAAATCTTTAGTTTCTCTGTAAGAGGAAATTAGTGTTCAGTAATGAATGTTTTAGAATCTTATTATTTTTTTTTTAAAATGATCTAGTTATTCAATAAATCAGTCACTTAATTTAGCACAACCCTAGAAATTCAGGTTACCAAAATCTAAAGGGACTGTTTTAGAGAGACATTTCTAAAGTATGATGATTTTTAATAGTTTATCTAAAAACTCCTATCTCATTTACATTTTTTTTGAAGTTTCTTTACTTGAGGTACTTTCCTTGTTGACAAACTTGTAGCGGATATTACAATATAACAATATTTAACTTATAATAAACCTAGGCATAATGAAAATATTTTACTTGATGTTAATTATTCTAAGACATGTCTATATTAGATAGGTCAACAAACAAACATTAATATCAGGTATTTAATACTGAATATTTTCCAGTTTACCTGAACCTGGAATTTATTGTTTAATTTAGAATTATTTGATTTGTAAGCACTTACCTTTCTTTAAGCCAATTAATTAGAGCTCTTTTACAAATTAACCTAAAAAATACTACCCAGAGACAAAGACATACCAAGACATATTTAGACAGACACAGTGCAAGATCTAGCTTCATTTTTTAAGTTTGGTCATGAATTAGATATTACAATATAAAATTTACTAGTTTATAAAAAAGTTGAAATAAATAAAAATTTTAAAGGCTTTTTCCCTTTTTCCCTCAGTCTCAGGATTTAGAGATGGTCTAGATAAGTGTTCCTGAGAGCCCTGGTCTCAAGGTACAGGGAAAGAAAATCAAGTTCTAACAAAAAGCAAAATGGCCATCAAAAATCACAACACAGAACACAGAGTTAAAACACACACATATAAACCTGGCATTCCTCATCAGACACGCCCTTAAATACAAGAATACAGTCTCTCAGAAAACCTTCTATAGAGACACAGAACTTCAGATGTCTTCAAAGATTTTAAGAGGAGGAAAGGAAAAGAAGGAGGAGGCGGGAAAGGGGGGCAAAAGGGGTGGCCTTACAGACGTCTCCTGCCACCTGCAGATACCCAGGCGTTACGGGAATTTTCCCTGGGTTTCTAGAGAAGGGAGGACTGGAACTCGGCCCTACCAGAATTCAAGTTCTCTGCCAAGAGGAGGTGATCAGTCTCCAATCCTCAGCTCAAGCTGAGGCCCTTCGACCAGATTCCTGCGTCCAGGACCAGGAGACTGGAAAAACGGGAAGGATAGGAAGGGCTAAGGAGAGGAACGAGAGAGGGAAGGGGAGAGAGGTCAATAAAGTCTCTTGTTCCTTACCAGTTAGGGCACTCTGGCCAGTTGTCCGCTTCAGGAGGAGACCAGGGACAAAAGGGTCCCAGTTGCGGCCGCTGGGTCTGGTCCATTGGCAGGCAAGCTGGCCCCTGAGTACCCCGAGTGGTCAGGATGTCAGTCTCAGCGAAGATGAGTCCCCACCAGAGTCACCATTTGTTGCAGGAAGGGGGACCCCTTCCAGGGCCCGAAACTGGGCTCTTGTCTAACACTCGGAAATGAATTGTCCGAGGAGACACATGCTGACAAAGCAAGAGATTTTATTGGGACAGGGCACCCGGGTAGAGAGCAGTAGGTAAGGAAACCCAGGAGAACTGCTCTCTTCTGGAAAACAAGGACATTGCTCTTGGACAAACATAAAAAAGGACTGAACACTGGTCTTTTTAACTTTAATTCCTCTGTGGTTAAGGAGTTGCATTATGATTCCAATAAAAAGCTGTCTTCCTTTGACTCACTGTTACCCATTTTTGTCACTGATTAGAAAAAGAAAAAAAGAAAAAGGCTTAATTTTAGAGAAGAAAGAAAAAACCTGAAATGTACCCACCTTTCTTACCCTACCTTTCTTATGTAGGGGGACCTGTAGCACCCTAGTGGGGTTCTAAAACCTGAAGCCTACCCATTTTCCTTACCCTACCTATCTTATGCAGGGGGGCCTGCAGCGCCCTAGTGGGGTCCTAGCCGTCCCGAAGACTGAACAATGGGGGGAGATTACCTTCAGGTTCCCTGTTCGGGCACCACTTGCCGGGGTCCAGCCTCGGCAGGATCCAGGGGGTACCCTCAGGATGAACGGCGTCGGTGAGAGAAGGCACTTGAGACCAGCCTTGATAGGGCCAAGTCTGCAAGGGAGAGAGAGAGAGAGTGACCAGACGGGGGGGTGCAGCAGGGTCTGGCAGAGTCTGGCAATGCTTTATTTTTCACCGTGGCTTTTATACCTTAAATTAGTATATTTCTAAGGAGAAGATAGTTTAACATTACATCGGCTTGTTCTTCACGAAACCAGGGTGTTTTCTGCATACTTCTTTGTTTATGAGGGTCTTGTACATTATCTTCTGGCCTTGGGGCCTATTAACATTTTATGCAGGTCAGGTGAATGTAAACCTATTTTCTCTTTCTATGGTGACCTTAACTGAAAGGTAGCAGTCTCATAGGGCAACAGTACAGAGTAGAAGTATAACCTTGTTAACACAAAAATTAATCCTTCTGCAGAGGTTGTCAGTTGTGTTTATCTAAGAAGTTTACCCCAGACTGACTCTGCGACTTTGGTGAGGCAGCCTCTGCCTAGCACTCCTGGCTGAAAAATTAGCAACCATCTCATTGTTACTACACTAGGGCTAAGCTCTTATTTTTCTAGATCTATAACTATATTAACAATGGTTTCTATAACACAACCTTAGCATATTAAGAGTAGAAACACAGTAAGCAAATGTTAACCTAATAACCACTTTTAGAATAATTTTTCTTATGTTTTCTAATAGGACTCCTTCACCCCTCAAAAAGGCTCTATGTCTATTAGGGCTTCTATATGGTCAGGTTCTTTATGCTGTCTTATGATTAGGGTATTATGAGCAGTCATGCTTGTTAGTACCAAGGGCATAAATGGATTTGCCAAACAAACTAAAATACCAGCAAAGGGGTTTAAATTAAAACACTCCTTTCACCCTGGATAATCTCATAAAATACCACCACCCGGGAAACTTATTGATTAAAGTTCTGAATTGATTGTTATTTGGGAAGAGATCGGGGAAGGCCTTCTGCCAGTGTCACAGAAATTAGGGAGTAGTCTATTGAGGCAGGCATCAGAAAGACAGATATCATCTTTAAGGTGAGTGCCGGGGCAGCTTTTCAAAATCCCTGAAAACCTGATCCGCCTTGCCCGTCAGGTTTTCTCCCTCATGACTTTGTCATGGGTAGGGTCTCAAGTGTTGGCTCCCGGCACTGAGTTGCTGTGATAGCTAGCAAGGACTGGGTTGTTTTCACTGCCCGCTTCTTTCCCCTGCAGTACCAACCCCAATACCTGCTGTATAGAACGCTGTTAGGAAAAAGATTCCAGGTCAGTAGTATTACAGTAAGTTTAATGGATTCTACCTTACTTGCCCTTTCTCTATTCAGGTCAGTGTGTCTAGATCCTTTTCAACTCTGTGTCCCTTCTTTTATGCTGAGTTGTGCAGCTTGTGGGATCTTAGTTTACTGACCAGGGACTAAATCAGGGCCCTGGCAGTGAAAGCTTGGGATCCTGGTCACTGGACTGCTAGGAAACTCACTTGATCCCTTCTTTTTAGCTAACATTTCTTTGTGCCTGCTTATGCTGAACCATGAGCTACTTTTCAGTGTCCTCCAAGGTCGGTAGTGTTTAGATTTGCTTTCTCTTTTTTCCCCAGCTTTGTCCAGATATAAAATTGCATATCTTGATGTGTAAACGTTTTGACTTGATGTGTGAATACAGTATGAAATAATTGTCACAGTGAAATTAGGTAAACATCTATCACCTCATTAAGTTACATTATTGTTGTTGTTACCGTTGTTATACATCATTTTTTGTTAATATTTATTTAGGCTGTTCCAGGTCTTAGTTGTGGCACTCAGGATCTTTGATCTTTGTTGCAGCATGCAGGCTCGCTCTTTGTGTCATGTGGGATCTAATTCACTGACCAGGGATTGAACCCAGGCCTCCTGCTTTGGGATGGCAGAGTCTTAGCCACTGGACCACCAGGGAAGTCTCAGCATCATTGTTAACTATAGTCGCCATGCTTTATATTACATCCTCAGAACTTGTTAATCTTATAACTGAACATTTGTACCTTTTGACTAACAATCTCCCTATTTTCCATATTCCCCAGCTTCTAGCATTTTACTCTCTATTTCTATGATTTTCCCTTATTTAGTTTTTAAAAATTACAACCATAGTGGACAAAGATTGTTTCCTTTAAATCTATGCCCTCACCAATACTTCTTATCTCTGCTCTTTTTTTCCTTTTCTTTTTTTTTCCCCTGCTCTTTTTTGATAGTAGTCATCTTATCAGGTAGACTTCCCTATAGTTCAGATGGTAAAGAATCCCCTTACAGTGCAGTTTGATCCCTGGGTCAGGAAGATCCTCTAGAGAAGGGACTGGCAATCCACTCCAGTATTCTTGCCTGGAGAATCCCATGGACAGAGCAGCCTGCCGGGCTACAGTTCATAGAGTCACACAGAGCGGAACATGACTGAGCAACTACTACTACATCTTACCAGATGTGAGGTGTTATCTCATTGTGGTTTTGATTTGCATTTTCCTGATGGTTAGTGAGATAGTGAGGAGGAATATTTTTTCATGTACCTTTTAGCCATTTGTAGATCTTCTTTGATAAAATGTCTATTCAAGTCCTTTGCTCCCTTAAAAAAAATTTTTTTTAATCTTTATTTTTAACTTGTGTGTTAGCTTAGTCACTCAGTTGTGTCCGACTCTTTGAGACCCCATGTAGCCTGCCAGGCTCCTCTATCCATGGGATTCTCCAGGCAAGAATACTGGAGTGGGTTGCCACTTTCTTCTCTAGGGAATCTTCCCAACCCAGGGATTGAAACCAGGTCTCCTGTATTGCAGGCAGGTTCTTTACCATCTGAGCTACCAGGGACTCCTGTTTTTAGCTTGATTTTAATTAACTTATTTAGTTTTGGCTGCCCCACATCTGTGTTGCTGCATGCAGGCAAACGGAGGCTACTCTCTGGTTGCAGTGCACAGGTTCACAGTAGTGGCTTCTCTTCTTTTGGCTCATGGGCTCTAGAGCACAGGCTCATTAGTTGTGGGCTCATGGGCCTAGTTGCCTCAAGGCTTGTGGAATCTTCCTGGACCAAGGATTTGTCAGGGAATGTTTGACGGGAGGATTCCTACGTGCTGTCTCTCATGAGTCCTTTGTCCCTCTTCAAGCGGAACAGCACCCTGCTCCCAGGGACTGAGGTCATTGTGTGAGGCAGGCTTGGGTCTCCTTTAGTAAACATTCTCTTTAGGACAAAACTGCTTAGTCTCATTCCCCTTTCTTGAGATATGGATTGTCTCCTGACCTTGTGACTAACATTACCCCTTGTTCCCTTGGTAACGGTTGCTGTACATTTGGTTTTCTGATCTCTATCATTCCCGAAAGAAGTTTCTTGTACCACAGCATATATATACTCATAGAAAAATCATTAAAGCACCTTTGCTCCATCAGAGCTTAGGTCCCCGGGTCTTTTTTTGTCTCTCTCTCTCTTTCTCTCTTTTACTTATCGTCGACTCCGTACCACCAAGTTCCGGGCCATTAAAGGACCCCAACAAATGGCGCCAAGGAACAGGGACACTGGTGTACGTGGCATATCGGGCGGAATGACTCAGGGACCTATTGAGGTCGGTAAGTACTAAGGCATGGGTCAAACGGCTGGCCAGCCCCATTATTTTTCTATTTTACTTCACCATTTGTTTAAATTTCAGGGACTTCTGGTTTCATGCCAATGAATAGAGGCTTGCCTTCAAACAGTAGTTGAACATAATCCATAGTTTCCTGATAAATGCAGTTTTGATTTAGAAATTTGACTCCAGGTCAAAGAAAATGTTAAATGAGCAACCAAACAAGGGAAAAAATATTCCAATTGATCTGTAGCCCCTATGGGCTCTTATTAAAGCTGTAATTCTGCCATTTCAAGGTACATTCTAGCCCTTCCAGTATTCAGCAACAGACAGAACACTTATTACGTAAATATAAATTAAATGATTAAACTTTGCAAAAGGCCCAATTAAAACAATACAAAATATCTCAAAATTTTCTTACTCGCCCTGCCTCAGCTGCTCCAAATGCTTCTCCTCTGCCAACAGTCGCAACTCGAAGTCTCTCCTTTGTTGGAACCTAATGAAAAGTTATGCTAATTTTTAAGCTAGATTAGAAGCTGCTATTTCCCATACTGTAATCAGAGTAGAAACCAAAAAACAGCTAGAGAAATTACTTGCTTATGAGAATGCAAATCAGAAATGTCAAAGAGCTATAGCTGCAATTTGTGAGACTAGGACTATTATTGATTATTTGAAGGCTTGTCACAATCTAGGATCAGAAACTTAAAAGATGCAAATACTAGCTGAAACAATGGCTACTACCTTTTAAAAAGGGAAATGAAGGATGCTTTACATGTGTAGATAAAAACCATTTAAAAAGGGACTGCTCTAAGAAGGCTAATAAAAAACCTCCAAAAATTTGCCCTTGCTGCCATAGAGGAATGTATTGGGCCAAAGACAGTAAATTTAAATTTGATATTGAAGGAAAACCTATTCCAGGAAACTCCAAACAGGGGACCTCTCAGGTCCCCTACAACAAAAACCAGAGGCAAATTCTATCTTTTCCCTCAAACCCTCAACGTCCAGCAGTGCTGCCATTAGTATACCAGCCCTAAATGATTTTTTCCTTCACCCTTAAGCAGTCCCTTCTAGAATACCTACTGGACTTTTTGGACCCCTGCCCCCACAAACCTTCAGTCTTTTACTTGGCTGATCTAATTTGGCTTCTAAAAGGAATTACTGTTCACCCTGGAATAATTTATTCAAATTATAAAAGAGAAATTCAAATTATGATGTCAGCTCAGATTCTTTGGCAATTCAAAAGGGGGGACAAAATTGCTCAGTTACTTCTTTTGCCTTACATTTCTATTAACTCCTCTAATAATGTACGGACAGGCAGATTTGGCAATACAGATCAAAAACAATCCTTATGGACATCATTGGTATTTAAATATGTCCGACCAACTATAAATATCAAAATTAATGGTAAAAGATTTCCTGGTCTCCTCGGCACTGGATCTAATATTATTATTATTTCCAAACACTGTGGCCCAAATCCTGACCTATACAAAAGGTCTCTTGCCAAATTGCAGAAATTTCTTAAACCAAAGTACAAGAAATTTATCAAAATATTCAAATCTACCCATATGATAGACTAAAAGGCCAACCTACAACATTAAGACCTTATGTGATAGATGCACCCCTTAATCTAATAGGAAGGGACTTACTTATGCAATGGCAAACTCAGAAATACATTCCACATTTTCCCTAGGGGCCACTGCTCATTTAACAAACAAAACAATTATTAAAATAACAGAAAAATTATGAGTCTATTTGGACAAAGCAATGGCCCCTTACAAAGGGAAAATTACAAGCTACTAAAGAACTTATAAACACACAATTAAAATGGAAACATATTGAGGAATCTTGCTCTTTTTGGAACTCTCCTATTTTTGTTATAAAAAAGAAATATAACAAATGGTGTCTCTTAACAGAGTTTAGAAAAGTTAATTCTTTTATGAAACCTGTGAGTGCATTGCAACCAGAGCTCCCATCACCTATTACTATTCCTCAAAATTGGCACATTATTATTATTGATTCACAAGATTGCTTTTTTAATATACCTTTACACCCTTTAGACCGGGAGAGATTCACTTTCTCTCTCCCTTATCCTAATCATATCGGGCCTCATAAAATATTTCAGTAGACTCTGTTACCTCAAGGTATGCTTAAAAGTCCTGCTATTGCTGTTGCTACGTCACTTCAGTCATGTCCTACTCTATGCGACCCCATAGATGTCAGCCCACCAGGCTCCCCCATCCCTGGGATTTTCCAGGCAAGAGTACTGAAATAGGGTGCCATTGCCGTCCCCATAACTGTCCTAGAATTTGTCAAAATTTTGTAGCCAAGGCTTTACTTCCTATGTGACAGCAATTCCCTTATGCATATATCATTAATAATATACTATAGCTACAAAAAGGAGAAATGATATTTTTGACACTGAATGGCTATGATATTCTTTAGACTCCGGAGAAAACTGATTAAAATAAAATCTTTTTTGAAATTGCAAAACCGGTTCTTCTTGCATGTGCAGTTAAGAAAAGGTTAACTTGTTAAAATATTTTTTTGGAGCTCCAGTTCTGCCTGGGAAACAAAAATAGGCCTAAGAAAAAACCTTAAGTTAACTCTTATCATGTCCTTGGGATACACAGCCCACTCTATCTAGGACTCCAGCCATTAACAAATTGGTGGAGCTCAAAATAAATAAATAAAACAAAAAGATACTTTAAATTTCAAATGGAGAACTATGCTTATGTATCTAAAATTATCTATGTCTCAATATATGTCTTTGTTTTTGGATAATATAAAGTTAATAAGCTCTATTTAAATTCAACTTCACATGAACTGAAAAGTATTCAATATTAAATATAATGTTTATTTAAATATAAATATAATTTAAATATAATTATTTGTTAATCTAATTAAGACATGTCTTAAGTCATCAACATTATATAATACTTTTATTATGCCTCGGTTTAAGGTAAACTAAGTTTGTCAACATAAAGGTAACTATATATATATACAAATATATAAATGAGATGAAAACTTTTAGATAAGCTCCATTAGAAATAATTATATTTTTAGTAGAATAATCTATTATCTATAATCTAAAACAATCTCTTAGGATTGGAGTGACTTAGGTTTCTGGAGTTGTACTGAACTAAATAGTGGAAGTTTGTTGAATGGCTGGGTCATTTCCAAATGAAGTAGGATTTTGAAGCATTAATTGCTGAGCATTGGCTTACTCTTACAAGGGGTTTTTCTTGCAGAAGAGCTGAAGAGATTTTGAGCTGTTAATGAATATAAATATATATTTATATAGGAATGGATATATATAATATAATATGATTTGATTAATATATTCAACAGTCTATAAAATACTAACATACATTTCATAGTTGCTATAGAAAAGAAAAATATATGCTTTTAATAAAAAGATATAAGAAATGACAAATAAAATGAATACAAAAATAGTTTTTTTAATTGTTGAAACATTTATTATAAAATAAAGTAGTATTTACATAGGCTTTACTAAACTAGTTTTTCATTGTCGTTCTAGCTACAGCAAATGTTCTTTCTCCAAATTAAACCAAATTAGAAACAAAAGAAAAATTCTGGGAAAACAACATTTAACAGAATTAACTTTAGTCAGCAGATACATTCAGACTGCAAAAATATTGGAAAATGCAATTAAAATATTTAGGTAGATAACAATGAAAACCACAAAGTATGATGTGTTTATTTGAAATAAACATTACATTTGTTTATTGTGCTATCATATTTTGTTTTGGCCTTTTAACTTTTAAAGATATTTAGTGCTGGAATTTTAAAAAGGCTTATGACAAATGAAAGAAAATTTTATGGCAAATAAATGTAACTCATTGTCCTGAACTTTCTTCCTCTTCCTTCTTACATTTCTCGATCAATACAAATTCTTCTTTTCTAAGGGCAATACCTCTCTAAGGTAAAACTACACAACATGTTATAACCTACCTATCAACTTACTTCATGATAATGAGAACACCTAATTCTATAAAAACAGACAATGACTCTGCCTATATTTCTAAGCAGTTCAAACAATTTTTACATTCATTCTCTATTAAACAGATTACAGACATTCATTATAATCCACAAACACAAGACATAATTAAACAAACACATTACACACTGTAACTGCAAATAAAAAATTAAATAAGAGGAAATACACAGGAACACTTTTATCTTCCTTATCCAGAACAAACTTTACTAGATTCTAATGTAATACAGTCTTTAAGACTATAACTATTATTAATATGACTTTATTTCTGTTTCCAATCTGTAAGATTCTTAAAACGAAAACAACATAAAAAAAGACCATTTCCTGAATGGATTATTTGTTCCTAAGAATATCAGAAATGTGGAATGTTCGCCTTCTTTTCAGGTCTGTCTTGGAAGTGTAGTCATCCTCTTTAACACACTGAACAGTGAGATTCAACAGTTGCTAAGCTGCATTTCTTTTTCAAGGACAAGGTCAAATATATTTGGATGTGAGCAACATTTCATTTGTCAAGTTGTTCTGCATCACCTTTTCAATAATTTCACTTAGGGAAAAATATTTAAATGGTTACTCCTAATCCTCTGCCCCAAATAACACAAACCACAGCCAAATACCAGTCCCAAACAGATTTCTGAATGATTTTTTTCTTTTGGACTGAAATATTTCCTAAGAATGTTTTCATCATTATCGCTTTCCTTTCTTTTTATAACTATTGTTAATATAGCCTTATTTGTTTTAAACTTTTTAAACTTACCACAAAGAGATGTTTTGACAAAAGCAAAAAACAAAAAACAAACAAACAAAAAAAGAAGTTTTGAAACATTAAAGGACACCTCCTTTGCTTTGCCCATTTGATATCAAGACGGGTTAACTAATCAATGGAAATCTAAGAAACTAATCTTACAGGGAAAGGGTATGCTTCTATTTCTCCAGATGGATCCAACGAGCTCACATGACTTCCTCTTCAAAAGATTCAACCTAAGGGGGCCCCCAACATTCAGACTAGAGATGAAACAGCAAAAAACCCAGGAAGAAAGAATTCGATTACGAGCCATGGCGACATTAAAAATTTCCAAAAAACACCGCACTTGACGTCATCGACCTTATGATCTCCCTACTTGGAGACAGATAAAAACCCTTACTAATCAAACTGAAAATCTGATTTCTCAACAGGGAATGCCTCGGAATCCTGAAAATATTTTTCTTCGCTATGCTTGCTTTGCTTGCTTTTGCTCCCCCCGCTCAGGCTGACTTGATTGATCACACTTACTGGGCTTATATACCTAACCCCCCCTTTTTATTGTAGGTTATAAATTGGACAGATATAGGACCAATCATATCCACTAATGAGTCAACACATATGCCCCCTTCTTGGAACTTAGAGGGGCCCTCTCATCCTGAAGAAAAAGAAAAACTAATTAATATCTTTCTAGGTTATGAAATCCTACCTTTGTGTATGGGCACAACAGAATTATGCATAAACGTTAGCTGACAAACTTAGGCCTTCCCCTGCCTCCAAAAGAGGACTTTCTGATGCTTCTTTGATTACTTACTGCCCTTTCTTTGTCCATGAATCATGTTTATAATACTAAAACTTTAGGAAAAGAATTAAAGAAAAAACAAAGAACACTATGCAAAGGGTTTACTAATAAGAACTTTAAATATATTCCTGTTCATTAAGACAAATGTCAGGCCAAATCAGGAAAATTAACGTTTATAGCTAATCATACAATTGTCAATTGGGGACCCCATAGTATGTGGTTATTGAACTGCTCAGATGATATTAACAATACTATGTATGATTATATTACTAAAGTAACATGGAAGGTTACTAATACTACAATGAAACATTACTATGACAGAGGACTTCTTGGCTAGCTTGACGATGGAATGGCCCCCACCCCGTCCTCAAATTATCCTTGATAAACAGATTGGGCCTAAACAATGGGACATCTGAAAACTTGCTGCAAACACCGAAGAACTTGGGACTTGGACCAGACATTTCACAGGGACCAATCTATGATAATTGCTATAGCAATTATTTCTTTCACTATAATCAATCATATTTTATACAAGCCTATGTTCCACTTCCTTTTGTTTTCAGCTATAAGAAATTTACAATTCAATAAGACTTTATGTTCTGTAACTTGCATAAATTGTAAATTATATACTTGTCTTAACTCCTCTATTTCCTTAAAAAATGACTCCCGTTTGATTCTTCGATCTCGACATAATCTATGGTTGCCAATAATCTCCAGTGGCCCTGGGAAGAAGGTCCCAAGGCTAGACTTGCTTCCCAGTTATTTACTAAATTGCTCTAGTGATCTAAACGATTCATTAGATGGCTGATTTTTGGCATTATAGGATTAAAACTATTGGCACCATTGCTGCCATCACTAGCGTTACTTTACAAACCTCAATTCAAACACATAATTTTATCCAAAATTGGACTAAAGATGCTCATACTATGTGGGCTACTCAGGCTCAAATAGATTAGGATATTCAAAAAGAAATACAGGAACTGAGAACAGCCATCAAATGGGTTGGAGATCAATGAACAGATGTACAAAAACATGATGCTAAAATGTGATTGAAATTCTACTCAATTTCATGTTACTCCTGTTCATTTCTATAATAGTGGCTACAACTGGAAGCAAATCAAGTTTCATTTACAAAACATATATGATAATGCCTTTCTGAATGTACAGTTATTACAAAAAAGAAATATGTGAAACCTTTTCTAATAATCTGCCCTCTTCCACTAGTATGGGAACTTTAGCTAAACAATTAGCTGATCAATTATCTGGGCTAGACCCACATGGATGGTTTCAAAGCCTTACTCATAACATTGGGTCTAGAACTATAATTTTGGTGATTGTCTTAACAATTATATTTGTTGTCTACCGTTGGCTTCATGCAAAGATTGTCAAAACTGAACAAACTCTGATGGTCAGAACTCTTCTTACAAATATTATAAATAAATAACGGGGAATTGTCAGGGAATGTTTGACAGGAGGATTCCTACGTGCTGTCTCTCATGAGTCCTTTGTCCCTCTTCAAGCGGAACAGCACCCTGCTCCCAGGGACTGTGAGGCAGGCTTGGGTCTCCTTTAGTAAACATTCTCTTTAGGACAAAACTGCTTAGTCTCATTCCCCTTTCTTGAGATATGGATTGTCTCCTGACCTTGTGACTAACATTACCCCTTGTTCCCTTGGTAACGGTTGCTGTACGTTTGGTTTTCTGATCTCTATCATTCCCGAAAGAAGTTTCTTGTACCACAGCATATATATACTCATAGAAAAATCATTAAAGCACCTTTGCTCCATCAGAGCTTAGGTCCCCAGGTCTTTTTTTGTCTCTCTCTCTCTTTCTCTCTTTTACTTTCTTATTTTCGACTCCATACCACCAAGTTCCGGTCCATTAAAGGACCCCAACAGGATTGAACCCGTATCTCCTGTAATTGGTAGGCGGATTCTTAACCACTGGACCACCAGGGAAGTTCCTTTGCTCACTTTTTAAACAGATTGTTCTTTTCCTGTTGAATTGTACAGTACCTTATGTTATTGAGTACTTTAGATATTAAAATATAAATTTCACCAATGAAATCTATCTGATCTAATGGCCTATTTTTGTTGTTGAAGATTACTGATTCAAATTCCTTATTGGTATTGGTCTATTAAATTTTTCTATTTATGGTTAAGAATTGATAGGTTGTATGTTTCTAGAAATATATCTGTTTCTTCTAGGTTATCTAATCTGTTGGTATGTAACAGCTCCTAGTAATCTTTTATGATTCTTTTGTTCTGTTTTATTTCTCTGTTAATTTATATGAGATAAAGTCTAGACAAAGGTTTGTCAATTTGATTTATCTTTTTATTTATTTATGTTTGGCTCTGCTGGGTCTTTGTTGCAGCGAGGGCTTTTCTCTAGTAGTGGAGAGTAAGGACTACACCCTAGTTGAGGTGCTTGGGCTTCTCATTGTGGTGGCTTATCTTGTGGAGCACAGGCTCTAGGGCACAAGGTCTTTAGTAGTTGTAGCACGTGGGCTTAGCTGTTGCAAGGCATGTGGGATCTACCTGGATCAGAGATTGAACCCATGTCTCCTGCATTGACAGGTAAATTCTTTACCACTAAGCCACTAGAGAAGCCCCTATCTTTAAACAAAACCAGCTTAGTGTTGTTAATCTTTTTATTATATTTATAGTTTCTATTTCATTTATTTCTGCTCTGATTTTTTTTTTTTTTTTTTTTTTAATTTGGCCATGCTGTGCAGCATGTGGGAACCTTAGCCTTAATTCCCCTTCCAGGAAAGGAACCTGCACACCCTGCGTTGGAAGCATGAAATCTTAACCATTGCATCTGTAAGAAATTCCCCTTTGCTATCTTCGTTTCATTTGTTTTGATAACTTTAGTCTTAGTTTTCTTTTTCTAGTTCCTGGAGGTGTAAAGTTTGGTTATTTATTTGAGATCTTTCTTTTTTCTTAATGGTGGCATTTATTGCTCTAAACTTTTCTCTTAAAACTGCCTTTGCACGTTTCATATGTTTTGTTTATATTTTTGTTTTTTTTTAAGGTATGTTTCATTTTCCTTTTGATTTTTCCTTTTACTGATTGATTGGCCAGGAGCATATTGTTTAATGTTCATGTATCTGAATTTTGAAGCTTTCCTCCTATTGCCGGTTTCTAGTGTTATCCATTGTATTAGGAAAAGTTAATTCATATGGTTTCAGTCTTCTGATATTTGTTGTGACTTGTTTGATGTAATATATAATCTATCCTAGAGAATATTCTATATGTACTTGAGAAGAGAGTGTATTCTGCTACAATAGGATGGAATGTTCTATACACATCTGTTACATCCATTTGGACTGAAGTATTCAATTCAAATAACTTTCTATTTGGATATCCACCTATGTTGAAGGGGGGATATTGCAGTTCCCTGTAAATATCCTGTGGCTGACACTTCCCTGGTGGCCCAGTGGTTAAGATTCTATGCTTCCATTGCAGGGAGCACAGTTCAGTCCCTTGTTGGAGAACTAGGATCCTGCCTGCCATGCAGCATCCCGCCCCTTCCCCCCCACTCCAATTTTCTCTTCCTGTCTTTTCTGCCTTCAGATCTGGTCATATTTGCTTAATTTTTAAGGTATGATGTGTAAGGTATGATGTGTGTGTGTGTGGTTATAATTATTACATTCATGACTAACTCCTTTATTATTATATAATGACCTTTGTCTCTTGTGACGTTTTTTGATTTAAAGTCTGTTTTGTCTCAGTTAAGTATAGCTTACCCTCTTCTCCTGATTTCCATTTGTGTGGAGTATCTCTTTCAATTTCTTCACCTTCAGGTTGTGTGTGTCCTTAAAGCTGAAGTTACTCTGTTGGAGGCAGCATAGCGTTGAGTCTTTTTTTTTTTTGTTCAACCACTTTACATCATTTGATTGGACCTACTGTTGTCACCTTATTATTGCCCCCCTATTTTGCAGATTTTTTCTTCCTTTCTTGCTGTCTTCATGATTTTCTGTGGGAATGTACTTTTAAAAATACATATTTATTTATTTAGCTGTGTTGGGTCTTAGTTGCAGCATGCAGGATATTCATTGTATTGGGCAGGATATTTTGTTGTGGTGCACAGCTAGTTGCAGTGCATGGGCTCTGTAGTTGTGGTGCATGGATTTAGTTGCTCCGAGGCATACAAGATCTTAGTTCTTTGACCAGGGATCAAACCTGCATCGCTTGCATTGCAAGGCAGATTATTAACCACCTGGGAAGACCCTGTGGTAAGATACTTTTATTCCTTTCTCCTGTCTTTTGTGTCTATTGGTTTTTGACTTGTGGTTACCATAGGCTTATATAAAACATCTTATAACGTTCTGTTTTATGCTGATAATACTGTAAATTCAATCCTGTACAAAATGTCCACTCTTATACTTCCCCAACACGTACATTTTGTTTTTGATGTCACATTTACTTCATTTTCTATTGTATATTGTGTAACCATCAACAAGTTATTGTTGGTATAGTTGCTTTTAATACTCTTACTATCTTTAATAATTGAGTTGAGTGATTAAGGCAGTTTTACAGTATTAGAGTGTTCTGAATTTGACTATATACTTATTTTTACCAGTGTGTTTTATGTTTTAATATGTTTTCATATTACTGTTAGCATATCTTTATTCAGCTTGAAGAAGACTTTGTTAGACTTCCTCATTTCTTATAGGGTTAGGTCAAGTGGTGATGAACTTCCTCAATTTTCATTTGTCTAAGAAAGTCTTCCTTATTACTGAAGAATAGCATTGCTGGTAAAATATTCTTGGTTTGCAGTGCCCCCATCCCTTCCCCCTTGGCATTTAGAACATATCTCACTGTCACTGTATGCAGTGTTTTAGCTAAGAAAACCACTTGTATCTTTAGGGGGGTTCCCTTGAGTGATGACTTTCTGTTTTCTTGCAACTTTCAAAATAATTTGTCATCACTTTGAGTTTTATATTAATGTGTCTTGGTGCAATCCTCTGTGGAGTGAATCTGTTTGGGGACTTGCAAGCCTCATGTACCTGAATGTCCATTTCTTTTCCCAGATTTGGAAAGTTTTCATTCATTATTTCTTTTAATAAAGTTTCTGACCCTTCCTCACGCTCTCTTCCTTCTAGGGCTACCATTATGCAAATATTATTTTGTTTCACAGTGTCCCATAATTCATGTAGACTTTTTTCTTTACTCTTTTTAGTCATTTTATCTTTTTTTCTCCTTTGACTAGATAATTTCAAAGATCTACTTTCCATTTCATATTCATTGTTTTGATTGATCAAATTAGCTATTAATGCTCTACATTTCATTCATCATACTCTTCACTGTAATTTGACTTTTTTTCATATTTTTCTGAATCTCAGTTTAAAGCCTTATTTTACTTGTATATCATTTTCTTTATTTTGTTGAATTGTCTGTCTGTGTTTTCTGGTAGCTTACTGAGCTTCATTAAAACAATTATTGTGAGACTTAGAGAATGAACTTATGGTTCCTGGGTGGGGGAAATGGGGGCAAAGGGATAGTTACGGAGTTTGCGATCTACCTGTATACAATGCTATATTTAAAATGGATAACCAACAAGGACCTATTGTAGAGCACAGGGAACTTTTCTCAGTGTTACGTGGCAGCCTGAATGAGAGGGAGCTAAGGGAAGAATAGATACATGTATATGAATGGCTGAGTCCCTTTGCTCTCCACCTGAAACTGTCACAACATTGTTAATCACCTATACTTTATACTCCAATATAAAATAAAAAATTAAAAAATTATTGTGAGAGACTTCCCTGGCAGGCCAGTAGTTACGACTCTGGGCTTTCAGTGCTGGGGGCACAGGTTCCATCCTTGCTTGGGGAACTAAAAGCCTGCATGCCTTGTGGCCTGGTCAGATTATACTACAAAGCTGCAGTCATCAAGATGGTATGGTACAGGCACAAAAACAGAAATATAGACCAATGGAACAAGGTAGAAAGCCCAGAAGTAAACCCATGCACTTATGGGTACCTTAATTTTGACAAAGGAGGCACAAATATACAATGGGGCAGAGACAGTCTCTTCAATAAGTAGTGCTGGGAAAACTGGACAGCTACATGTGAAAGAATGAAAGTAGAACACTTTCTAACACCATACACAAAGATAAACTCAAAATGGATTAAAGACCTAAATGTAAGACCAGAAAATATAAAACTTAGAGGAAAACATAAACTCAATAACATAAATCAAAGCAAGATCCTCTATGACCCACCTCCTAGAATAATGGAAGTAAAAACAAAAGTAAGCAAGTGGGACCTAATTAAACTTGAAAGCTTTTGCACAGGAAAGGAGACTATAAACAAGGTGAAAAGACAGTCCTCAGAGTGGGAGAAAATAATAGCAAATGAAACAACTGATAAAGGATTAATTTCTAAAATATGTAGGCAGGTCATACAATTCAATGCCAGAAAAACAACCCAATCAAAAAGTAGGAAAAAGACCTAACAGACATTTCTCCAAAGAGGACATTCAGATGGCTAACAAACACATGAAAAGATGCTCAACATCACTCATTATCAGAGAAATGCAAATCAGAACTACAGTGAGATATCACCTCACACCAGTCAGAATGGCCATCATCAAAAAGTCTACAAACAGTAAATGCTGGAGAGGGTGTGGAGAAAAGGGAACCCTCTTGCACTGGGAATGTAAATTGATACAGCCACTATGGAAGATGGTATGGAGATTTCTTAAAAAACTAGGAATAAAACCACCATATGACCCAGCAATCCCACTCCTAGGCATATACCCTGAGGAAACTAAAATTGAAAAAGACACATGTACCCCAATGTTCATGCAGCACTACTTATAATAGCTAGAACATGGAAGCAGTCTAGATGTCCATCAACAAATGAATGGATAAAGAAGTTGTGGTACATATACACAATAGACTATTACCCAGACATAAAAAAGAATGCATTTGAGTCAGTTCTGAGGTGAATGAACCTAGAGCCTATTATACAGAGTGAGGTAAGTCAGAAAGAGAAAGATAAATATTGTGTACTAACATATATATATGGAATCTAGAAAGATGGTACTGAAGAATTTATTTTCAGGGCAGCAGTGGAGAAACAGACATAGAATACAGACTTATGGACACGGGGAGAGGGGAGGAGAGGGTAAGATGCATTGAGAAAGTAACATGGAAACTTACATTCCCATATGTAAAATAGGTAGCCAATGGGAATTTTCTGTATGTCTCGAGGAACTCAGACAGGGGCTCTGTATCAACCTAGAGGGGTGGGATGGGGAGGGAGGTGGGAGGGGGAAGGTTCAAGAGCCAGGGACATATGTATACCTATGGCTTATTCATGTTGACAGAAAACAACAAAACTCTGTAAAGCAGTTACCCTTTAATTAAAATATAAATTTTTCAAAAGTTAAAAAAAATAATTATTATAATTTTTTTTTTTGACAGCTTGTAGATCTCCCATTTCTTTGGGGCAACTGATTATTGTTCCTTCGGGGGTGTCATGTTTCCTCGATTATTGTGTTTGTGTTTCCTGAAGCCTTATGTTGATAGTACCTTTCATGGAGCAGTCATTTCTTTCAGGCTTTACGTAAGGTTTTGGTGGGCAAGATACTCACCTCTGTGTGGGTGTGAGTGTGCTAGCTTGATGGACAGTGGCTGCTGCACCCACAACAAGGCCCAGCGGCTTTGTTTGCAGCTCTGTCATCTGAGGTCAGTGTCAGCACAGACTGCAGGGTCCTCAGTAGCTAAAGCCGGGGGTGTCCACAGAAGTAGAGAAGACTGCTAGGGCTCTCTTGATTTCTTTCTCCCATGGGAAATGTTTTGACTTAGGGGGTCCCTCTTAATGCAGAGTTTGGCTCTTGGAGGTGGAATGCTTCATAGGGGTGATGGCATGGGTGTCTGATGTGTGGATTCTGTGGAGCAGATATAGATCTGAACTCTAGGATGTGAATAGATGGAAGGCAGTAGCACTTTTAGGGTCCCAGACACTGAATAGTCTGTCTCAGTGTTGACCGCTTTGTGAGATGCAGTGGCACAATGAGCGGTGGTGGAGCCTTGACCAGAGTGTGGGTATACACAGAGAGACAGTGTCTCTGGGGTCTGAGGAACTAGCACACCCACAGTGGCCATGAATCTGGCACCTGAGGCATTCAGACATTCGGGTGACAGACGTGGAGTCAGGTTATAGAATATGAACATCTGTGGTTCAGGTGGGGCTCAAGGGTTTAGAGTGTGTGCAGGATTTATGGGGATGGCAGCTGTGGCTCTGAAATAGAGCAATATCTACTTGGGACAGGGATGATTCACAATACTATTCTCTTGCAGGTGCCTCATGGTGGTGGCTATTAGTTACCTTAGTGTGAGAACTTCCAGTGCCCGCTGCAGAGCAGGCAGCTGAGGTTCACACCTGTAAACACTTGCCTTCCTCTGCTCTGCAAACTGTGGGGTCTCCAAGTGTGGCAGGGCCTGTTGAGGCTCTCTAAGGTAAAAGCTACTGGGATCCTTTGCAGTGCAGGCCATTGGGAATGTGACAGCAGCCATCATTTGGCTGATGCACTTAGTTCCCACCCTTCATCTTATTTCCTGTCCATCTCCATGTGTCTGTTAAGGTAATATCTTTGGTGATCGTTTTCGTGTTGTTTTTTCAATTCCAATTTCAATTTGTTGCTGCAGTATCTTAATTGGATTCCTGAGTCTTCCAAGGGCAACTTTGGTTTGCTTTTGTGTATTTTTTTGTTGTTGGCGAAGGCTCGTGTCCTCTGCTGTTTTGCTGACATCACTCTCCTGGATCTTTTTTCTGCATCTGTTATGTGCTGAGTTGCTTTGCGACGGTACAAGCTATTCATCTGTCCTGTTTTTCTGTTAGGATTTTTATCCTGCATGTCCTATGTAGTTGCTTAACTAATGCTTATAGATGTCCCAGGATTGACATGACTCCAGTCATGGTGAGGTGGGCTCAGAGGGGGCCTGGTCCTGGTGAATGGCTGCTGAGAAGAGTATGACATCAGACTGTGTTCAGATCATAGCAGGAACCTGTCTTTGTTCAACCAGGGTTTAGGTGCCATTTCCAGTGCATGGCCATACTACTTCTATCTTTTCTTTTCCACTGTTAACACTTGACTGACTTGTCAGTTATACTGCTTGTTATTCCTACTGTGACTTTAGCCCAAGGATAATCTGGACTGATTATTTGGACTCCACATCTCTGGTCTTCACTCCTCTCTGGACTCCACATCTCTCCCATTTCTCTCATTACCTTTTCTGTAGTACTCACCAACATTGATTGTGCTATGATATGTTCGCATTTCCCTGAATTGATTTTGAATAGCAGCTGATATGTTGCTGTGGGGTTTTAATGAGCTTAGATAACCTTTTCTACCCAGTGTCAGCAGAAAAGTCCTACAGGAAGCCACTGGAAGAGAAGTAAGTCATAGACCCTTCCTCTCTTCTTGTGTCCTACCCTGTTTTTGTTTTTTCTCCTGATGAGGTCTCCACTATTGTGTGACCTTGACACTCAGTAATACACAACAGTTGGCTGTTCTTCCGGCTGAATTCCAACTCCTGTATCTTGAAAAGCATCTCATAGACTCATACCTGGATGAGATAGGTACACATTAGTGATGAGCTGGACCCTTCTCTATAGTCAATATGTACTTGACCTGCATTTCTTTCTGTTCAGGTTGCTGCTGTGGAACAGAGAATGCAGAGGCACCTTCTGAACAGATCACTTCTCTAGGAGTGTCACAGGCTAGGACTCCAAAGGCAGCTTTGTCTTCCCAGAAGATGCACCCCTGTGAGACTTGTGGTGCAGTCTTGAAAAAAGTTTTCCACTTGGCTGACCACCAGGAAACACAACACACCCAGAAACTGTTGAGGTGTGGAGCATGTGTAAAACAGTTTTGTTTTAGTGCAAATTTTCAGCAGCACCAGGAGTGGCACATGGGAGAGAAAATCCTCAGAAGTAGTGTGGATGAGGCCAAGTTTTTCAAGAGCTGCAGATTCCTTGTGTTACAGAAGCCATTTACCTGCAGGGAGTTTGAAAAGGACTTCCCAACCATTGTGGGACACCTACAGCAACAGACCACTCATACTGTGGAGAAGCCAAACACAGGCACCCAATGTGAGTCAACTTTACAGAGCAGAAGTCATCACACCTCAGGAGAATGCAAGAAAGCCCT
This sequence comes from Dama dama, assembly GCF_033118175.1. Lineage (NCBI taxonomy): Eukaryota > Metazoa > Chordata > Mammalia > Artiodactyla > Cervidae > Dama > Dama dama. The sequence goes on along the minus strand of NC_083684.1, from coordinate 72,013,006 downwards.
CAGCCCCAAACACACACTTGTTCAGGATCAGAGTGTCCATACTGGAATACCTTGTTTTGTGTGCAGTGAATGTGGGAAAGCATTCAGGTACAAATCCTCATTTGTTGTGCACCAGAGAGTGCACGCTGGAAAAAACCTTCATATGTGTGGTGAATGTGGGAAATCCTTTAAACGAAGTTCAATTCTCTATAAACATCGAAGAATTCATACTGGGGCAAAGCAATACAAGTGCAGCAAATGTGGGAAATCCTTAAGTCACAAATCTGTCCTCATTTCTCCCCACCCATGGTGCAATGGAGAAAAGAGTTATATGTGCAGTGAATGTTCGAAAACTTTTAGCCATAGGTCAGTATTCATTCCACACAGGAGAGTTCAAACTGGAGAACGGCCTTATAAATGTAGTGACTGTGTGAAATCTTTTACTTCAGTGTCTGCACTCTGTTATCATCAGAGATCCCACACTGGAGAACGACCTTACATATGCAGTGATTGTGGGAAATCTTTTATCTCTAGCTCTGACCTCCGTTATCATCAGAGAGTTCATTCTGGAGAAAGGCCTCATGAGTGCAGTGAATGTGGGAAATCTTTTATCACTCGTACTGCTCTCCGTTATCATCACAGAGTTCACACTGGAGAAAGGCCTTATGAGTGTAGTGAATGTGGGAAATCTTTTACCCGAAAAAATAACCTAATTATACATGTAAGAGTTCATTCAGGAGAAAGGCCTTATGAATGTAGTGAATGTGGGAAATCTTTTACTTTTAGCTCTAGCCTTCGTTATCATCACAGAGTCCACACTGGAGAAAGACCATATGAGTGCACTGAATGTGGGAAATCTTTTAACAATAGGTGGACGCTCATTCGACACCGGAGAATTCACACAGGAGAAAAGCCTTATGTGTGCAATAAATGTGGGAAATCTTTTTCCTGTAGCTCCACCCTACAGTATCATGAGCGAGGTCACCTTGGGGAAAGGCCTTACGGGTGTGATGAATGTGGGAGATCTTTTACTACTAGCTCTGCCCTCCGTTATCATCAGAGAATTCACACAGGAGAACGGCCTTATGAGTGCAATGAATGTGGGAAATCTTTTATCTCTAAGTCTGACCTCCATTATCATCAGAGGGTTCATTCTGGAGAAAGGCCTTATGAGTGTAGTGAATGTGGGAAGTCCTTTATCCGAAGGAATAACCTGCTTTTACACCAGAGAGTTCACACAGGAGAAAGGCCTTACAAGTGTAGTGAATGCGGGAAATCTTTTAACAATAGATGGACACTTATTCAACACCAGAGAGTTCATACAGGAGAGAAGCCTTATGTGTGCAGTGAATGTGGGAAATCTTTTACCTCCAGCTCCACGCTATGTTATCATCAGAGAGTTCATGCAGGAAAAAGGCCTTATGAGTGCAGTGAATGTGGGAAATCTTTTACCTCTAGTTCTACCCTCCGTTATCATCAGAGAGTTCACACAGGAGAAAGACCTTATGCGTGCAGTGAGTGTGGGAAATCTTTTACTTTTAGTGCCAGCCTCCGTTATCATCACAGAGTGCACACTGGAGAAAGGCCTTATGAGTGCAATGAATGTGGGAAATCCTTTAAGGATAGATCACAATTCAATAAACACCGGAGAGCTCACACTGGAGAAAGACCTTATGAGTGTGGTGAATGTGGGAAATCTTTTAGCCAAAAATCTTCCCTCTCAACACACCAGAAAATTCATAATAGAGAACGGTCTTATGAGTGTAGTGCATGTGGGAAATCTTTCACCTCTATCTCTGGCCTTGGTTATCATCAGAGAGTTCACAGGGGAGAAAAGCCTTATCAGTGCAACGAATGTGGGAAGTCCTTTACCAATAGCTCTATACTGATTCGACACCAGAGAGTTCACACAGGAGAGAGACCTTATGTGTGCAGTGAATGTGGAAAATCTTTTACTAGTAGTGCCACCCTTTCTTATCATCAGAGAGTTCATGCAGGCAAAAGGCCTTATGAATGCAGCAAATGTGGGAAATCTTTTACCTCCAGTTCTACCCTTCGTTATCATCAGAGAGTTCATGCAGGAGATAGGCCTTATGAGTGCAGTGAATGTGGGAAATCTTTTATCTCTAGCTCCAAACTCCGTTACCATCAGAGAGTTCACACAGGAGAAAGGCCTTATGTGTGCAGTGAATGTGGGAAATCCTTTAGAGACAGTTCCCAGTTTAGTCAACACCGGAGAGGTCACACTGGGGAAAGGCCTTATGAGTGTAGAGAATGTGGGAAATTTTTTATGCGAAAATCTACCCTTTCTCAACATCAGAGAGTTCACACTAGAGAAAGGCCTTAGATGTTTAGGGGATGTGCAGTTATCTTGTTCAATGTAAGGATACCAAAGAGAACTGAGGATTCATCTATCTGAATTAGCTCCCAGACATCTGCATATGCACAAAGGAAAGATTGCTCATGATTTTCAGTTATGTGGGAAATGTGTGGCTATGTTGTAGGCTCTAACCTTTCCAGGGTTCTTCCCACATATATGTCACTCCCATCTCTGTGGCCAAAGCCACTTCACATCTAGCACTTGGCAGGTTCACCCCGTGTAGTCAGGGAGACTTACTTAATGTTTCCGCCCATGTTTTAGCCAAGTTAGGAGTCACTTGAGGCCTACAGTGCCAACTTTCACTCCTCCCTGACTATCTTGGAAATGGACCTGGTCAGGGTCAGCCCAGAAACTATCAGAAGTTCAACTTGCAGAGAATAGCAGCAGGGATGTGTTGATCGCATTTGATACTAGTAATAAGGTTTTCCAGCTTCCAAATGATGAATTCTTGCTGCAGGTTGCTTTGGCTCATACAATAATTGAGACTGTCTAAGCTCTTAAGTCCTCTTTCATCTTGGACGTTGTATTTACTGTGCAGGTAGTTCACAGATTTGTGCTGTGTAAGCATAAAGGGGAGAACAGTTTTTAGGGGTCTCAAAATTTCTGTTTGAGGGGGGCTGGTATGTTGACAATAGCTTGCCAGTTATGACCAGGTCTGCCTTGTAGCCTCAGATTTCTGGGAAAGATTGCAGGGATTTCTGGTTTTCACTTGAAACCTGGAGACTTTGTTTTAGAAGTCTCCCAGGTGACACTGAGAAACAGGCAGATGTGAGAATCTCAAGTCCTTCTGAGCATAGCATTTTTTTTTTTTTTCCTTTCTAAACAGATATTCCAGGGTGTTTCAGCACTGTGGAGGGAAATCTTCCCCAGGTCTTCAGAGAAACATGTTCCCTGATTAGTATAACTGGTTGTAATACCACTGGGTCCATAACTGGTGCAGAAATACTGATTTGTAGGGAGAGGAGGACTGCAGTCAACTAGTGTAATGTGCTGCTTCTAAATGTGCATACACAACTGTCCATGTAAAAGTGATAGTCTCTCTGTATTGTTCATCTCAAGGCCATTACCACATGGACTGGAAGAAAATAAAAAGAGGGTCTAGTCCCTGGCTGTGGCTCTTGTGACCGAGACAGCATTCCTGTTGACTTTCAGTGGAAATGTTCTCTATTACTCACCATATTTGTTGCCACTGATGCAAGTTTGACTACCACCCTCGCCCCCCGCCCCCCCCCCCCCCAGGCATAAAGAGAGAGATGATGGAGTATATGGTTGCCATACTTCTCTGTCAAAAACACTGGGGCATAGAGATCCTTAAATTGAGCTATTTTTTAAAAGCTTTACTAATGTATAATATCTGGCTTCCCCAATGGCTCAATGGGTAAAGAATTTGCATGCAAAAAAAAAAAAAAAAAAGATATAATGCAGGAGACACAGGAGACCAGGGTTTGATCTCTGGGTTGGGAAGATCCCCTGGAGAAGGAAATGGCAACCCACTAGACTATTCTTGCCTGGAAAATTCCATGGACAGAGGAACCCCGTGGGGTACAGTATGGGTCACAAAGGGTTAGATATGACTGAGCTACTAACACACACACACACACACACACACACACACAGTATAATTTACATTTGCTAAACTGAGTGCATTTAAAGTACAATTTGACAAGTTTTGACATAGGTGTGAACCTCTGAGACTATCACTATAGTCCTGATAGTGACCATATCTGTCATTATGTATTCACCTCATTTGTTCTATAATCTTTTTGCCTTTCTCACCTTTCCAAGTAGCCACTGATTTACTTTCCTTAAAATAGATACCTTGCATTTTCTTGAATTGATATTATTGGAATCATATGCTATTTACCATATTTTCCTTTCTTTTATATATTGTAATTACTTTGAGATTCATCAGTGATGTATAGTGCTTTTTGTTTTTTGACTGACAAAAATATGACATATTTTTCAATATGCGATGGTTAGTTTATCCATTCTGTTTATGAGTATTTGACTTGTTTCTAGAATTTGACTTCTGAAAATAAAGCTAGTATAAAAATTGTGTTAGATCTTTGTATGAATATGTGTTTATCTTTTGTCAGTAACTTAGAATGCAGTGTATGAGCCACAGCTGCAGTGGGTTTTTATTGCCGGCCAAATGCTTAGTTGCCCTGCCACATGTGGGATCTTAGTTCGGGCTTTAACCCCAACCCCTGCATTGGGAGGAGGATTTTTAAATACTGCACCACCAGGGAAGTCCCACAACAGTTTTACTTTTGAAGAAGCTAACATTGTGATCTAAAAATGATTGTGCCTTTTGCATCTTACCAGCAATATATTGAGAATTCCACTTCGCCCATATTCTGAATACTTGGTTTATCGATTGCTTTAATTTTAGCTTTTTTTTTTTTTTTTTTTTTTAGAGGTGTATCACTTTTTGTTTTAATTGAGTTTCTGTAAGGATTCATGATGAGCAGTTTTTCAGATGTCCATTTCCTAGCTATGTATCTTTGTTAAAATGTCTGCTTAAATCTTTTTCTTTGTTGGCCTTTGGCTGTTTTCCTTTAACAAATAGGACAACAAAACCACAAAGATGTATGTTGGAATTTCACTCATCTTTTAATATTGTGAGTGATTTGCTTTATGGAGTAACTTTTCAATACTGGCAGAATTTTCTAACCTGAAAAGTTGTTTTTTTTTTTTTTTTTTTTCAGTGTTCACAGTGCAGTGGATGCTTAGACATATGCTTTCAAATTTTACCTGCACTGTTAACATATTTTCTATCACATTCTTGAGTTTAGTCACTTAAGAATACAATAAAGCCTTTCTTTATAATGCTTGCGCTTTTTCTTGGTTCTATCACCATAGAAATTGGTGAATTAGAGATGGGGACAAGGTTTCATCAAGATGGACTGGTCTTTACTTTGAGTCCCAAAGCCTGGTTGGGAGGGAATGGAGGTCAATGGTCAGACTCCTCAAGTCCTCATCCAGGCTACCTGAGTTTAAATTTTGTATCCCTGATCAATTCAAGGACCCACAGGCAAACACTCTTCCCCAAGCCCTTTTCCTTTTATGTAAAATGGAGATTAGGAGCTGCCCTGCCTCTGATCCACTGAAAGATGTGAAGAGGGGAGCTGTCGATTCCCATGCAGCTCCTTCTACAGGTGAGATCCTGGTGCCAGGAAACTTTAGTTCTCCCTGATATCCTCAGACTCCTCTATCCCTGGGTGCATGCATGTCAGAAATAAATGGGGCTTCCCACAATTCTTGATCTGGGTCAGCCCGCAGGGACTTGTCTGCATCGAGGAGGGGGCTGCTGGTTAGTGAGGTCTCAGTGTGGATTTGCCAGTGGGAAGTAATCTGGGAAACTTGCTAAAGCTTCCTGAGCCTCATTTGGCTGACTTTGACATTGAGGTGTTAGCTTTGGCCCTGGGAGGATCAATAAAGATAACAACACTGAGCACTTACACCAAAATTCCAGGCTTTGTATTTTGAACATGGATGTGCCATTTATTTTAAAAATGTTATATAAAATATTTTTGTAACTCTCCTTTTCTCAATTCTCTTATTGTACTTAACTAATTTATTCTTTTTTATTGTATTAGTTATATCCTTATTTTGTTGCATTTTATAGAGTGCCATGTAAATTAATATAAATGCCATATAAATATACTGTGAAATTTTACGCAGTCTATATGTGTTCATGGTTATAGCTTATTTTTCCTGAATCCATTGACTCTGGAGATTGAGAGCACACTCAACAATTGATGGATTACCACAGAAGCATTTTGATTCTTTTTCAACTGTCCTGAGAGATGGCTTCTCTCTATTTGTCCTAGCTGGTAAATTAATTCTCTTCAGATCCTCTTTAAACAAATTTCATTTATTATGCTGAAATGCGAAGTTACCAATTCTGTTAGAGTATGTTTTTTCTTTCCCCTGAAAGTCAATGCAAGTTTTACTTATTTAAAAATAAAATTTTAATCTAAGATGATATAAACCACAGATAACTGCTTAGAAAGACAGAAAGCATTCTTATCTCAATGAATATTCATTTGATTGTACTGGAAAGGTTCCACATAAGCCTTTTTAAAAATTCAATGAAATGAGACTGATGAAAGTATGTGATAAAGTAATAAGTATTATAATGGTGTAAGTATTCTATAGTCAGAGTGTTTTGGAAACATTTTTAAATTATCAGGCCACCTTAATTCTGTCTGGTTATAGGTAAAATTTGAAATCAAAATGAATTTTTCACAAATTATCATTTTGTATAGTATTTGGATAGTTTTCACAAAAATTGCCTGTTACAAAATATTGCCCAATGTTTTATGGATACTGAAAATACAGTTTTGTTTGTTTGTTTGTTTTATACAAGTCATTTTTGTCATATGAATGATTTTGTATTTTTTTGCAGCAGTGAAAACTCAGAATCCTAATCACTAGGCCACCAGGGAACTCTCTGTTTGTACTTTCATTTCAAAAATCAAAAGTATATTTTATGGCCTTAAATTGGGGCTTAGTTTTGTAATGACTTGCAAACCTTAGTTTATTAAAAATTTTTTTTACATTTTTATTATAAAAGCTACAGGTGTACAGTATAGTGAGTCATAAATTTAAAGATTATACTACATTTATAGTTATTGAAAACTATTGGCCATATTCCCCGTGTTGTACAGTATATCCTCGTAGTTTATTTTATACCTAGTTTTTTGTACCCAAGCTATAGATGAGATGCACTTGTGGCACCCACTCACCTGTCTCTGATTTACTATTGGCATTATCATCATGTTCAGGATTCCTCCTACTAATATTAATAGAACCTCACCCTGGTCCACACACTGTCCACCAAGTTTTGTAGATGTGTCCATCTAGAGATCCTCCCCATAGTTCCAGACCTGTGTATCTGGTTACCTGCTAAATAACCCCATTCTTTTGTTTTCTGAAATATACCCTCAAAAGGAAACTGCTGATACCCCAATGAGAATTATTACCACTACAGAACACCCAACATTGTTGATGGAGGTTCTGTACTTCCACCTCCCAACACCAAAAATCTTGATGTCAAAACCTGACTCCCATCTTTCTTTCTCTCACAATCAGAAAAACCAGGCTGTCTTGTTTTAAAAAGTGATTCCAAAGTTCGCTTCTTCCACAACCACAACAATGGTTCACACTAACAACGCTCACTCCTCACTCCTGTATATCCCACTTCCCCCTTCTGTAATGGAAATGTCTGTCTTTTGCCTGTTTCAGTATTACATTTTCGAAGCATGAAACCCTTGGTTTTACATGTGGAGAGCAATTTTGCCTCAGGGTTAATCGTACATTAAGTCTCAGTCATATCTGAGTTAGATGATATGTAGATGAGTCTTTGAACTTTCTAATATCACATTAAAACTTACTGTAAAATTACACACTTTTTCTTTCATGTTTCCTTTCTGTGTTCATTGAAGAATGTAAGCTGTATGAAAAAAGAACAGGTTTTTCTCTGTCGTGGTTTCCATACACTTAAAGCAGTGCCTCACACTGTGTATTCTGCTTAATGAAAATTTACTAGAACCGTGAATAAACATGATACTCCAAATTCTTGTTCACATTTACTAGTTTTGGCTACTTTTTAAAAAATAAAATTAATTAAGATTTTTTTAAAATTCATTTATTTTGGTTGCACTGGGTCTTCCTTGCTGTTCACTGGCTTTCTGTAGTTTCAGCGAGCAGGAGCTTCTCTTGTTGCAGAGCAGAGGCGCAATAGTTGTGTCACACCGGCCTGCTTGCCCTGAGGCATGTAGATATCTTCCCGGACCAGGGGTGGAATCCATGTCCCCTGCTGTGGCAGGCAGATTCTTATTAATGTACCATCAGGGAAGTCCTAGTTTAGCTAGTCTTAAGGTCCATGTCAGTTCTTTCTCCAAGCTGGTATTAATGCTTTCAAGAATAAAAGCACTACTGAAAATTCTCTGATGTCTTCAACATCACTTGCTGTATCCCCAGCGCGGTATCAGCTACTGTCTTTGAATAACAACACAAATAACTTTCTGAAACTTGCATGTCAAAATTTTTTCTGATATTATCTCATTCCCCACCCCCGCCTCCCTCCCCTCCTTACCCCCACCCCGTAAAGAAGTGTGCCTGCAGTCACTGGAAAATGATAGTCACTTACCAGCAAGGAGACGACCTCATAAGCTTAAGATGCCTTCCTTTATATAAGTGTTCAGATACTCCCTTCCATACGTGCTGCGACTCTGAAAGTTGCAGCTACTGACCCATACCAAAATAACATTAGTTCAGTTGCTCTCAGTTTGAGATGGATATCTGTTCACTAAAAGGAATTGAGTTTATGTTAGGAAGTGGAATAAGAGATAATATACGGATGAAAGTGTTTCTCGGTGGATAGGACACAATACCTAATTCTGTAGGCAAGAAAGAAGCTTTGTTGTGGAACCGGAAGTAAAACTCCTGCTTGACCACCTAATTTAGAATATCCATCTTCTTTCTCCCCAGTCATGACCCTGTATAGACTGTTTTCTCTTGCTCATAGCCAGTCATAATACAACACAGAAAACAGACTACAGCTTCAGTACATGGATTTCAAGAACAATTATATAATGTGTCCAGCTACTTGCTGACTCATATCTGAATGGCTCTAGAATAATATGGCCATTGAGAGGCCATTTAGAAGACATCCTGGACAGTGAAGTCAAGTGGGCCTTAGGAAACATCACTCCAAACAAAGCTAATGGAGGTGATGGAATTCCAGTTGAGCTATTTCAAATCTTAAAAGATGATGCTGTTACAGTGCTGCACTCAATATGCCAGCAAATTTGGAAAACTCAGCAGTGGCCACAGGACTGGAAAAGGTAAGTTTTCATCCCAATCCCAGAAAAAGGCAATGCCAAAGAGCACAATTGCATTTATCTCACATGCTAGCAAAGTAATGCTCAAAATTCTCCGAGATAGGCTTCAACAGTATGTGAATTGTGAACTTCCAGATGTTCAAGCTGGATTTTGAAAAGGCAAAAGTCAGAGGAACCAGAGACCAAATTGCCAACATCCATTGGATAATCAAAAAAGCAAAAAAAGAGTTTCAGAAAAACTTCTGCTTTATTGACTATGCCAAAGACTTTGACTGTGTAGATCACAACAAACTGTGGAAAATTCTTCAAGAGATGGGAATACCAGTCCACCTGACCTGTCTCCTGAGAAATCTGTATGCAGGTCAAGAAGCAACAGTTAGGTCTGGACATGGAACAACAGACTGGTTCCAAATCGGGAAAGGAGTATGTCAAGGCTGTATATTGACACCCTGCTTATTTAACTTATATGCAGAGTACATCATGAGAAATGCTGGGCTGGATGAAGCACAAGCTGGAATCAAGATTGCTGGGAGAAATATCAATAACCTCAGATACGGATGACACCACCCTTATGGCAAAAAGTGAAGAAGAACTAAAGAGCCTCTTGATGAAAGTGTAAGAGGAGAGTGAAAAAGCTGGCTTAAAACTCAACATTCAGAAAACTAAGATCATGGCATCTGGTCCCATCACTTCATGGCAAATAGATCGAGAAACATTGGAAACAGTGAGAGACTTTATTTTGGGGGGCTCCAAAATCACTGCAGATGGTGACTGCAGCCATGAAATTAAATGACACTCCTTGGAAGAAAAGCTATGACAAACCTAGAGAGCATATTAAAAAGCAGAGACATTACTTTGCCAAAAAAGATCTGTTTAATCAAAGCTGTGGTTTTTTCCAGTAGTCATATATAGATGTGAGTGTTGGACCATAAAGAAAGTTGAGTGCCAAAAAATTGATGCTTTTAAACTGTGGTGTTGGAGAAGAGTCTTGAGAGTCCCTTGGACTGCAAGGAGATCCAACCAGTCCATCCTAAAGGAGACTAGTCCTGAATATTCATTGGAAGGACTGATGCTGAAGCTGAAACTTCAATACTTTGGCCACCTGATGCAAAGAACTCACTCATTGGAAAAGACCCTGATGCTGGGAAAGATTAAGGCAGGAAAAGGGGGCGACAGAGGCTGAGATGGTTGGGTAGCATCACCAACTCAATGGTCATGAGTATGAGCAAGATCCCGAAGTTGGTGATGGACAGGGAAGCCTGGAGTGCTGCAGTCCATGGGGTCACAAAGAGTCTGACACGACTGAGCAACTGAACTGAACTTGCTGACTTATATCTGAATGGCTCTAGAGTAATATGGCCATTTAGAGGACATTTGAGCACATCTTACTGACTTAAAAAAGAAGGAAAGGGAGAGTTGCAAGTTAATTTTTATTTGGGGGCTAAGTGAGGACTGAACCCCAGGAGACAGCACCTCAGATAACTCTGAGAAAATGCTCTAAAGAGGTGGGGGTAAGGTCAGTGTATATGTGATTTTGGTGAAGGGAGAGTACATGCAATCAAGCGCATATTTTTATGAGAAGGTTTCTGCTAATTTCAGGAAGATTTCTGAGTCATAAGGAAACAGTTATCACCATGAAGGATTTTAGTGCTTGTCTAAATATGAGGCGATATAAGAATTGGGCTCATAAAATCTGCTCCTGAGAACATCTAACTGAAGACCTGTCCTGCCAGTTTGCTCCCCGCCACCCCCAGCATAGAATGCTTCATTTCTGCTTTCCACTCAGAACTACTTTCAGAGGGTGTTGAAGTCAACAGCTGGAGCAGCACACGATTTAATCCTTGTAGAGGTAGGCGGCAAGTACCATGGCAAGTGCCAATCTGTAGTTGACAACCTCATTATTTTTATCTTCTGGGAGCTGATTGAGCTTCAGGAAGTCTAAAATTTTGTCACTTTGCTGCATTTAACAAGAAACAGAGCCCTTCCTTCCTCAAGGTAAGATGACTGTTTTCCAGCATCCTTCCGGGTGCCAATTGGAGCAGGTTCTGGTTGGTCAGAAAGGAGAACACACTTTCTGGTAATCGCTAAAGTCATGAGAACAATATTACCCGGAAGATCCTGCGCCCAGGAAGGAAGAGCCACATAAATGCATTTCCGGGGAAATTCTTCACATCGGGCCCATTGGGGCGGGACTTCCGGTATCCTGCTTTTAGCGGCCATTTTAAACTGCTGTGAGTTTCCTGATTGGGGGCACGCTGATTCCGGACCGCGTGACCGGATCTAAAAAGCGCGAGAGCAGGCACTGTCCCTGCGCCACATAGTGGACTCTGAGGTTCTGCAACGGCGACCGGGGTGCCCTGCGCCAGGCCGGGGAGAGGAAAGTCCCTGCCCGCGTCCCCCTGCCGCTCCGGCCAGAGTCTGATGGCGGTGACGCGCTGAGGGACCCACCTCCAGGTAACGCTGGCCCGCTGGGCTCTCACCGCCTTCACCCCACCAGACACTAAGCCCTGAGTGCAGGGCGCCTGCTCATGGGCCGGTTGCCCAGGCCCCAGACTCCAGGATGGTGAGGCGGTCGTAGGTGGTCCCTATGTCTGACAGACAGCGTGATGACGCCTGGGAGAGGGTGATGGGCACAGGTACCTGCAGGTGCAGAGGCCTGGAGGTCGGACTGAGGCGGGTGGGTTTGGGAAACCTGGATTCCGACCGTTGTCTCCAGGAGGCCGAGTTGAGGGAGTGTACCTGAACTGGCAGAGAGGTTGTTTCTTTTTCTGCTTGACCTGGAGGCGGTGGAGCCTAGTGGACAGAAGAGGGACACTTATGTGTTAGGGGTTTGTTGTTGTTGTTACACTGCATTGGGTCTTCGTTTCCGCCCACTGGGCTCTTCCTTGCTGCTGGAGGGCTTTCTCTAGTTGCAGAGTGTGGGGGTGGCTTCACTTGTTGGCAGAACTCCGGCTGTAGCTGGAGTGAGTAGTTGTGGTGTGTTGCTCTGCGCCATGTGATATCTTCCCAGACCAGGGATCAAACCTGTGTCCCCTGCATTGGTAGGCAGATTCTTTACTACTGAGCTACCAGAGAAATCCCATATGTGTTAGAGTTTTAAAGGTCATCAAAATCCTGCTCAGAGAGGGAACAGATTGGAGGTGGTTGACGAACAGATTGCGGCAAAGAGAAATAGCATCATTTTCCAAGGTCAGGGATCTGATAAGAGTCTGCTCTGAGGACTGAAACACAGAGGTTAGTAAGTTAACCCCAAGTCCAGGTTCAAGGCCTGGTGGGGATCCAGGGGAGTCCTGCATACTTGGAGCCCAGCCACAGTTGCCTTCCTCTTCCTCCAGGTTCTGAAGGTTGGAAAAGCGCTTAGGGATCCTACACAAGGCAGGAGATGGTGTCCCAGTCCCTCACTGGTATTGATACCACCCATAGAGAGTGGTCAGCTGATAAAGAGTCTGCCTGCAATATGGCAGACCTGGCTTTGATCCCTGGGTTGGGAAGATCCCTGGAGAAGGGAAGGGCTGCCCACTCCAGTATTCTGGCCTGGAGAATTCCATAGATCATATAGTCCATGGGGTCGCAAAGAGTCGGACACGACTGAGTGACTTTCACTTTCACTTTATAGAGTGTCAGGGTATTGTGTCCAGAGACTTGCCTTGATATAATCTCAGCTCTTGAATGTGAGGACCTGAATCCAACTCTGGGTCCTGACTGCAGAACAAGGGTAACATACACATGTTCTGTTTCCTGATGACTAATATAAACTAGTATGGAAGGTTTTCCCGGGAACAGATAGCATGTGCAAATACTTGGAGGCATATGTGAACTGGGAGCAGGGTACAGCAGGCCTTCATTTTTTCATTTAAGAACAAACAGCAGGGGGTCTGGTAATCGGGTCTTTTTTTTTTTTTTTTTTAAGTTATATTTGGTTGTGCTGGGTGTTTGTTGCTGTAAGTGGGCTTTCTCTAGTTGTGGCAAGTGGGGTTTACTCTTTCTTGAGGTGATTGGTCTTCTCATTGTGGTGGCTTCTCTTGTTGCAGAGCTGAGGCACTAGAACTAGCAGGCTTCAGTAGTTGTGGAGCATGGCCTTAGTTTCTCAATGGCTTGTAGTAGTCTTCCCGGACCAGGAATGATATTTGTGACCCCTGCGTTGGCAGACGGATTCTTTTTTTTTTTTTTTTTTTGGGCAGACGGATTCTTAACCACTGTACCACCTGAAATTGTCACAGCATTATTAATCGGCTATACTCCAATAGAAAATAAAAAGCTTGAAATATTAAAAAAAAAAAAAAAAGATACGTGGCTTGGGAGGCAGAGAAATAATTGAAACAAATTGGCACCGAGGGCAGTGCTCCTGCTAACTTAATATTATCCAGATTCACTAGAATTGTGCAGTGAACCTTGATGGAGCCTAGAGTGTTTTAGTCTTGCTGGAGGATAAGGTCTGTGGTAAACGTAGTCAAGAGTCATCATGCTGCAGGGAGACTGTAAGGGCTGAGATTTTAAGGAGGGTTGAGTAGATGGTTGTGACTGTTGAGGGGACAGATGATCAAACAATGTGTCACAGAACTAGAAGAGTGTCATGGGTGTGTGTGATTCACACATTGCATTATACATGGCTAATGTTGAATCAGGAATCAGAAGTAGGTAGAGAGGCCTGCAATGCAACATGTGGGACTTTCCCTGGCACTGAGATTCATCAGAGGTCTGGGGTGGTACTGGACAGTTTTAGAATGTCAAGCAGTCTCTGGAAGCTATGTGTTGGGTGTATGAATGAGTCCAGGGTGAAACCTGTATTATAGAGCAGGAAGGTGGCAGAACTGTGGGAGTGTAACCCCACACTGTAGGAGTGGGGAATGATGATGTTAGAGATAGTCTATAAAATGATGTGCACATGCACAGGTACTGTGAGCTGATGGCCCCACAGGCCTGGTATTCAGGACTTGATAGTGAAGCGTGAGCCCAGGTTTGACTGTGTGTTGTACATATAGTCTGGGAAACTCCAGGGGAATTGCTTGATGGGAGGGATAGGGCTCTGCTATCCAGGCCCAGAGCTTACATGGCATATATTTATCCCCTTGTGTATTATTGCTGAGGGCTGACTACAGTGATGCATGTGACCAAGGATGACCCAAGGCTGCATTAGCAGCCGCAGGTCCTGGTATCTCCTCTGAGGTGAGTTTGGGAGGAGAGGATGACAGTGGGGTAGACGTGTGTGGTGATGGACTGTGGGTTCTCAGAACATTGTTTCCTTGTCCCTATGTTGACAGGACAGTTTAAACTTTAAAGACATTGCTGTGTACTTCTCCTCGGAGGAATAGAGGCTTCTTGATGAGACTCAGAGATGCCTGTACCTCACTGTGATCCTGGAAAACTTTGCACTCATATCTTCACTGGGTAAGACTCTCAAAGCCTTTCCAGATACCTAGAGTGAGCTCTGGATCCTGGCTCACCCCCCTTTTCCACGGGGGTGCTCTGCCTTCTCTCAGGTGGACCTCTGGCACTGCTTGTTTTCCCAGCTTTCTGCGTAGTTGCTGTGGAAGTTGTGGCTGGGTGGTTTGCACTCCCTCTTTTCTGTACTGAATCCTCATGGGGAAGAATTGGAGGTCTGTAGTCTTGCAGTGAGTTTAATGGACTGCACCATCTTGTAACTGAAGATGTGTCCCTTTTGAGCAACAACTTCTGTTCCTGTGAGTTCAAAGTGTTTTGTTTCTTTGTTTTAAATTCTACATGAGTGATACCATACATAATTTGGCATAATGTCCTTCTGGTTCATCCATGTATATGGGAGGACTTCCTGTTTTTTATGGCTGAATAATATTTCAGATGTGCATATGTATGTGTGAGTATATCACATCTTGTTTATCTATTCATACATGGATGAACACTTAGGTTGTTTCCACATCTTGTATATTGTCCATAATGCTGTCACGAACGTGAGTGCAGATTATGTTTTCCCCATTTGATTTAATTTCTTTTGGCTATATTCCAGGAAATGGGATTGCTGGATTGTATGGTACTTCTATTTCGAATTTTTGAGAAACTTCCATACTGTCTATTCATAATGCCTATACCAATTTATCTTCCCAAGTGTACAAGGTTTCCCGTATCTCTGTACCTTTGCCAGCACTTACCTCTTTGACGATAGCCATCCTGACTATCTATTACTACTAGTTTTGTAGTAATATCTCATTGTGGTTTGGATTTACATTTCCCTGGGATTGGTGAGAAAGAACAGTTTTTCGTGTACTTGTTAGCCATTTGTATATAACATCTAATCAGATCCTCTGTTCATATTTTAATAAGATTATTCTGTTTTTGCTGATTTGATTATGTTATGTGTTTAAAGTATCATCACTTTATTAGGTTCATGGCTTGCAAATAATTTTCTGTCATTCTTTAGATTACATTTTCATTTTGTTCATTGTTTTATTTTTGCTCTGCAGAAGCTTTTCAGGTTGATGTAGTTTCACTTTTTATATATTTTATTTTCACTGTACCTTCATGTCATATTAAAAAAAAAAAAGAATCATTGTGAAGACCACTGCCAAATAGCTTATTCCTTGTTTTTTGCCTCCAAGCAAGTTTCCACTTTCAGGTCTTATGTTTAACCCTTTAATCCACTTTGAGTTAATTACTGTTAATGGGGTTCAGTTTCACTGTTTTGTTTTTGTTTTTTAATATTTATTTATTCATTTGGCTGCATTGGATCTTAGTTGCAGCACACAGTATCTTCATTGTGTCATGAGGGATCTTTTGTTGCAGCGCACAGACTGTCTAGTTGTGCCACACAGACTCTGGAGCACATGGCCTCAGGCTTAGTTGCTTCACAGCATGTGGGGTCATAGGCGAGTGAACCTGCTTCCCCTGAATTGCAAGGTGGATTCTTAACCACCAGGGAAGTCCCAGTTTCATTGTTTTGCATGTGGAGATCCAGTTTTCCCAACACCTTTTATTGAAGAGACTGCCCTTTCCCCACTATGTGTTCTTGTCAAAGATTAGTTGACCATATATGTTTGAGACTTTTTCCTGGGTTCTTTATTCTGTTCCATTCCCTTTGTGTGTCTGTTTTTATGACAGTAGAATACTATTTTGATTACTTTAGCTTTGCAGTGAATTTTGAAATCAGGAAGTTCCATATCTTGAGATTTGATCTTCTTGCTCAAGATTGCTTTGCCTCTTTGAGGTAACTTGTGGCTCTATATGAACTTCAGGATTCATCTTCTATTTCTGTGAAAAATTGTAATTTTGATAGGAATTGCATTGAATCTGTATATTGCATAGGGTAGCATGGATACTGTAACGCTATTAATTCTTCCAGTAGAAGGACATGAATTATCTTTTCATTTTTGTGTCACTTTCTTTTATCAGTGTCTTATAGTTTTCAGTGTTCAGATCTTTTTGGTTAAATTTATTCCTATGTATTTCATTGTTTTTGATATTATAAATATAATTGCTGCCCTAATTCAGATATTTTATTGTTAGGTTTTGGAGATGCAACTGATTTTTGCATATTGATTTTTGTATCCTGTGACTTTACTGAATTTGTTTAACAGTTGTAACAGTTTTAAGGGGGAGCCTTTAAGATCCTCTGTATATAAGATCTTGTCTTCTTCAGACACAGTTTTGCTTCTTTTGTGATTTTATTACTATTAGTTTTTTCTCATGACCTAGTGATCTGAGCAGGCCTTCCAGAACAATACTGAATAGAAATCAACATAATGGGCATCTTTTTCTTGTTCCTGATTTTAGAGGGAAAGCTTTTAGGTTTTAAACTTTGAGTGTGATGTTATGTGTATGTGTCTCAGTCAGGTCTGACTCTTGGCGACCCCATGGACTGTAACCCACCAGACTCCTCTGTTCATGGGATTTCCCAGACAAGAATATGATGTTAGCATGGACTTATTGTATATGGGTTTATCATATTGAGTTACATTCCTTCTACACCTAAAGTGTTAAGAGTTTTTGACAGGTAAATATGCTCAATTTTGTTAAGGGATTTTTCTGCATTTGTTGAGATGATCATATGATTTGTATCCTTCATTCCATTATGTGTCATGTTTATTGACTTGTATATGAAAAACTATCCTTGTATCCCAGGAGTAAATCACATTTGATGATGGTGTAAGATTCTTTAATACACTGTTGAGTTTGGTTTGCTACTTTCTGTTGGAGATTTTTTTCTTCTATGTTTATTAAGGATGTTGGCATGTAGTTTTTATTTTCTTGTAATTTCCATAACTTTCTTTGGTATTGACATATATTTCTAGCCTGAGAAAGTGAGTTTGGAAGTGTTTCTTCAATGTTTTGGAAGAGTTGAGGAGGGATGGACAGTAGTTCTTAAAATTATGGTAGAATTTACCAGTGACTCTGCATTTTTCTTTGTTGGGACAATTTGTCATTATAAATTACTTTTTTAAAAATTGAAGTATAGTTGGTTTATAATATTATGTCAGTATCAGGGTAAAACACAGTGACTCAATATTTTTATTAATTGGGAAGTTATTTGATGGTCCAGTGGTTAGAACTGTATGCTTCCATTGCAGAAGGCATGGGTTTGATCTTAGGTTGTCAAACTAAAGCCATGCATGCCATGCAGCATAGCCAAAAAAATTTTTTTTAAGTTATACTAAATTTTAAATTATTACAAAACAGTGGCTATATTTCCCTGTGCTGTAAAATATATCTTTGTTGCTTAGTTTGTTGAGAGATAATTGATTAACGATTCAGTTTCTTTACTTGTTACTGACTTGTTCAGATTTTTTTTTCTTCATGATTTATTGTTGCTGGGTTGTCTGTTTCAAAGAATTTATTTATTTATTTATTTTTTCTAGTTTTTCCAGTTTGTTGGCAGTTAATTGTTTGTTTGTGGCTTTACTGAGTCTTTGTTGCTTGTCACAGGCTTTCTCTAGTTGCAGCAAGTGGGGACTACTCTTCATTTCAGTGTGTGGGCTTCCCATTGTGGGGGATTCTCTTGTTGCAGAGCACAGGCTGTAAGTACTTGGGCTTCAGTAGTTGCAGTGGGTGGGCTCAGTCATTGCAGCATGTGGGCCCTAGAGCACACAGGCTTAGTAGTTGTGGTACATGGGCTTAGTTGCTCTTCAGCATGTGGAATCTTCCTGGACCAGGGATCAAATCCATGTTCCCTGCATTGGCAGGTGGGTTCATAACAACTGGACCACCAAGGATGTCCTGGCATTTAATTGTTGATAGTAGTTTTTTATGATCTTTGTGTGTCTGCAGTATCAGTTGTAGTGTCTCCTTTTTCATTTCTGATTTCATTTACTTGAATCTTTTCTTTTCGTGCAGCTAAAGGTTTGTCCATTTTGGTTCTTTTCAAAAATCAACTCTTAGGTTTGTTAATCTTCCCATTGTATTTTTAGTCTGTATTTTATTTATTTCTGCTCTAATGTTTATTATTTCCTTCCTTCTAGATTTGAGCTTAGTTGTTTTTAAGTTTTGGCATATTTTGATTCCATTTTATTTTGTCTTAAGATAATTTTTTCTTATTTTTTTCTTCAACACATTCAGGAATGTATTTTTAATGGCCATGTGTCTTTTTATTTTTTTATTTTTATTTTTTTCCATTTATTTTTATTAGTTGGAGGCGAATAACTTTACAATATTGTAGTGGTTTTTGCCATACATTGACATGAATCAGCCATGGATTTACATGTATTCCCCATCCCGATCCCCCCTCCCGCATGTGTCTTTTTTGATGTCCATATATTTTTTAGCTTTCCAGCATTCACAATGATAATATTATGTTATTGGAGACTTCCAGGTGGTGCAGTGGTAAAGAATCTTATCTGCCAGTGCAGGAGATTAAAGAAATGTGGGTTTGATCCCTGGGTTGGGAGGATCCAGTGGAGTAGGAAATGGTAAACTGCTCTAGTATTCTTGCCTGAAAAATTCTATGGACAGAGAAACCTGGTGGGATACAGTCTATAGAATCACAAATAGTCAAACATGACTGAGCCACTGAGCTTGTTATGTTACTGATTATTAGTTCCCAACCCTTATGTATGGATAAAATTCTTGACGTGATTTCAGTCTTCTTAAATGTGTTAAGACTTGTTTTGTGACCTAATATGTGACCTCTCTTAAAGAGAGTGTTCTGTGTCCATTGAGAAGAATGTATTCTGTTGTAGTTGATTGGAATATTCTGTGCATTTGTTAGGCTCAGGTGGTCTAAAGATTCATTCAGTATTTTTTCAGTGCTTGAGTTAAAGTGTCATTAAGTATTTCCTTGATGATTTTCTATTTGGTTAATCTACCCTTTCTTGAAAGATGGGTATTGAAGTCTGCTAATATTATTTCATTGTTGTCTTTTCTGCCTTCCAGTTTATTAATATTTGCCTTACACATTTAAATGCTCTGATGTTAGATACATATTACTTATAATGTGTTCTGCCCTCTTGATGAGGGCTTTATCCTCAGTCTTCGTGTCTTTTGAATGGCGAGGACTTGCCTGGCAGTCCTGAACATCGACTGCAGGGGGTGCAGGTTCTATCCCTGGCCAGGGAACTAAGATTGTGCATATAGTGTGACCAAGAATTAAAAAGCAGACAAACCAAAAAGCACAAAAAAGAGAATGGAGAAAATTTTGTCAGGACTTTACAATTACCAACTCGTTAATTTTTGTATGACTGATTTGTAGTTCCTTTGATGTTTCCACCATTTCTTTCTTTTTTTTTTTTTTAAATGTGTAAATTGGAGGATACTTGCTTTATAATATTGTGTTAGTTTCTGCCTACATCAACACGAATCAGCCATAGGTATACATATACCCCCACCCTTTTGAACCTCCCTCCCACCTCTCACTCCATCCCATCCCTCTAGGTTGTCAGAGAGCATCAGGTTTGAGTTCCCTGTATCATACAGCAAATTCCCACTGGTTATCTGTTTTACATATGATAGTGTATGTTTTTCAGTGTTACTCTTTCAGTTCATCCTTCCTTCCCCTTCCCCTACTGTGTCCACAAGTTGTTTTCTATGTCTGTGTCTC